>NC_089220.1:150313227-150675727 GCF_963924675.1 Phocoena phocoena
GGACAGGTTAGTGTACTACAAACTTTTAGGGTGAGCGTTCGTGTTAGGGTACGGGTTAGTGTTATCGTACCGGTTAGGCTTAGGGGACGGGTTAGGGTAAGGCTTCGGGTAAGGGTTAGGGTTAGGGTTAGGGTTAGGGTTAGGGATAGGTTTAGGGGACGGGGACACTTTAGGGGACAGGTTAGGGTACGACCACGTTTTAGGGTGTGCGTACATGTTAGGGTACGGGTTAGTATTAGCGTACGGGTTAGGATTAGGGGACGGGTTAGGGTAAGGCTTCGGGTAAGGTTTAGGGTTAGGTTTAGTGTTAGGGGACGGGGACGGTTTAGGGGACAGGTTAGGGTACGACAAAGTTTTAGGGTGAGCGTACGTGTTAGGGTACGGTTAGTGTTAGCCTACGGTTTAGGATCAGGGGACGGGTTAGTGTCAGGCTTCGGGTAAGAGTTAGGGTTAGGGTTAGGGTTGGGGTTAGGGGATGGAGACGATTTAGGAGACAGGTTAGAGTACGACAACGGTTTAGGGTGAGCGTACGTGTTAGGGTACGGGTGTGTGTTAGCGTACGGGTTAGGATTAAGGGACGGGTTAGGGTAAGGCTTCGGTTAAGGGTTAGGTTTAGGGTTAGGGTTAGGGGACGGGGACGGTTTAGGGGACAGGTTAGGGTACGACAATGGTTTAGGGTGAGCGTAGGTTTTAGGGTACGGGTTAGTGTTAGCGTACGGTTTAGGATTAGGGGACGGGTTAGGGTAAGGCTTCGGGTAAGGGTTAGGGTTAGGGTTAGGGTTAGGGGACGGGGACGGTTTAGGGGACAGGTTAGTGTACTACAAACTTTTAGGGTGAGCGTTCGTGTTAGGGTACGGGTTAGTGTTATCGTACCGGTTAGGCTGGGGGACGGGTTAGGGTAAGGCTTCGGGTAAGGGTTAGGGTTAGGGTTAGGGTTAGGGATAGGTTTAGGGGACGGGGACAGTTTAGGGGACACTTTAGGGTACGACCACGTTTTAGGGTGTGCGTACATGTTAGGGTACGGGTTAGTATTAGCGTACGGGTTAGGATTAGGGGACGGGTTAGGGTAAGGCTTCGGGTAAGGTTTAGGGTTAGGTTTAGTGTTAGGGGACGGGGACGGTGTAGGGGACAGGTTAGGTTACGACAACGATTTAGGGTGAGCGTACGTGTTAGGGTAGGGGTTAGTGTTAGTGTACGGGTTAGGACTAAGGGACGGGTTAGGGTAAGGCTTCGGGTAAGGATTAGGGTTAGGGTTACGTTTAGGGTTAGGGTTAGGTTTAGGGGACGGGGACAGTTTAGGGGACAGGTTAGGGTACGACAACGGTTTAGGGTGAGCGTACATGTTAGGGTACGTGTTAGTGTTAGCGTACGGTTTAGGATTTGGGGACGGTTTAGTGTAACGCTTCGGGTAAGGGTTTGGGTTAGGGTTAGGGTTAGGGTTAGGGTTACGATTAGGGGACGTGTACGGTTTAATGGACAGGTTAGGGTACGAAAACGGTTTAGGGTGAGCGTAAGTTTTAGGCTACGGGTGAGTGTTAGCGTACGGGTTAGGATTTGGGGACGGGTTAGTGTAAGGCTTCGGGTAAGGGTTAGGGTTAGGATTAGGGTTAGGGTTAGGGTTAGGGGATGGGGACGGTTTACGGGACAGGTTAGGGTACGGCAACGGTTTAGGGTGAGCGTTCGTGTTAGGGTACTGGTTAGAGTTAGCGTATGGGTTAGGATTAGGGTCCGGGTTAGGGTAAGGCTTCGGGTAAGTGTTAGGGTTAGGATTAGGGTTAGGGTTAGGGTTAGGGGACGGGGACGGTTTAGGGGACAGGTTACGGTACGACAATGGTTTAGGTTGAGCGTACGTGTTAGGGTACGGGTTAGTGTTAGCGTATGGGTTAGGATTAGGGGACGGTTAGAGTAAGGCTTCGGGTAAGGTTTAGGGTTAGGATTAGGGTTAGGGTTAGGGTTAGGGTACGGGGACGGTTTAGGGGACAGGTTAGGGTATGACAACGGTTTAGGGTGAGCGTACGTGTTAGGGTATGGGTGAGTGTTAGCGTACGGGTTAGGATTTGGGGATGGGTTAGGGTAAGGCTTCGGGTAAGGGTAAGTTTTAGGGTTAGGGTTAGGTTTAGGGGATCGGGACGGTTTAGGGACAGGTTAGGTTACGGCGACGGTTTAGGGTGAGCGTTCGTGTTAGGGTACGGGTTATTGTTAGCGTACGGGTTAGGATTAGGGGACGGGTTTGGGTAAGGCTTCTGGAAAGTGTTAGGTTTAGGGTTAGGGTTAGGGTTAGGGGACAGGGAGGGTTTAGGGGATAGGTTAGGTTACGGCGACGGTTTAGGGTGAGCGTTCGTGTTAGGGTACGGGTTATTGTTAGCATACGGGTTAGGATTAGGGGACTGGTTAGGGTAAGGCTTCGGGAAAGGGTTAGGGTTAGCGTGAGGTTTAGGGTTAGGGTTAGGGGACAGGGAGGGTTTAGGGGACAGTTTATGGTACGACAACGGTTTAGGGTTATCATACGTGTCAGGGCACAGGTTAGTGTTAGCGTACGGGTTAAGATTAGGAGACGGGTTAGGGTAAGGCTTAGGGTAAGCGTTAGAGTTAAGGTTAGGTTTAGGGTTAGGGTTACAGGACGGGGACGGTTTAGGGGACAGATTAGGGTACGACAAGGGATTAGTTTGAGCGTACGTGTTAGGGTACAGGTGAGTGTTAGCGTACGGGTTACGATTAGGAGACGGGTTCAGTTAAGGCTTGGGGTGAGGTTTAGGGTTAGGGTTAGGGTTAGGGTTAGGGCACGGGGACAGTTTTGGGTACAGATTAGGGTACAACAACGGTTTAGGTTGAGCGTAGGTGTTAGGGTACGGGTGAGTGATAGCGTACGGGTTAGGATTAGGGGACGGGTTAGGGTCAGGCTTCGGGTAAGGGTTAGAGTTAGGGTTAGGATTAGGGTTAGGGTTAGGGGACAGGGACGGTTTAGGGGACAGGTTAGGGTACGACAACGGTTTAGGTTGAGCGTACGTGTTAGCGCATGGGTTAGTGTTAGCGTACGGGCTAGGATTAGGGGACGGTTTAGGGTAAGGCTTTGGGTAAGGGTTAGGGTTAGGGTTAGGGTTAGGGTTAGGGTTAGGGGACGGGGATGGTTTAGGGGACAGATTAGGGTACGACAATGGTTTAGGTTGAGCGTACGTGTTCGGGTACAGGTGAGTCTTAGCGTACGATTTACGATTAGGGGACGGATTAGGGTTAGGCTTCGGGTAAGGTTTAGGGTTACGGTTAGGGATAGGGGACGGGGACGGTTTAGGGGACAGATTAGGGTACGACAATGGTTTAGGATGAGCATAGGTATTAGGGTATGGGTCACTGTTAGCAAAAGGGTTAGGATTAGGGGACGGGTTAGAGTCAGGCTTCGGGTAAGCGTTAGGGTTAGTGTTAGAGTTAGGGTTAGGGTTAGTGGACGGGGACGGTTTAGGGGACAGGTTAGGGTACGACAACGGTTTAGGGTGAGTGTACGTGGTAGGGAATTGTTTAGTGTTAGCGTACGGGTTAGGACTGTGGACGGGTTAGGTTAAGGCTTCAGGTAAGGGTTAGGGTTTGGGTTAGGGTTAGGGTTAGGGGACGGGGGCGGTTTAGGGGAAAGGTTAGTGTATGACAACGGTTTAGAGTGAGCATACGTTTTAAGGTACGGGTTAGTGTTAGCGTACGGGTTAGGATTAGGGGACGGGTTAGGGTAAGGCTTCGGGAAAGTGTTAGGGTTAGGGTTAGGGGATGGGGACGGTTTAGGGGACAGTTTAGGGTACGACAACGGTTTAGGGTGAGCGTACGTGTTAGGGTATGGGTTAGTGTTAGCGTAAGGGTTAGGATTAGGGGACGTGTTAGGGTAAGGCTTCGGGTAAGCGTTAGGGTTAGGGTTAGGGTTAGGGTTAGGGTTAGGTTTAGGGAATGGGGAGGGTTTAGGGGACAGTTTAGGGTATTCCAACGGTTTAGGGTGAGTGTACGTGTTAGGGTACGGTTTAGTGTTAGCGTACGGGTTAGGATTAGGGTACGGATTAGGGTACAGATTCGGGTAAGTGTTAGGGTTAGGGTTAGGTTTAGGGTTAGGGGACGGGGACGTTTTAGGGGACAGGTTAGTGTACGACAATGGTTTAGGGTGAGCGTACGTGTTAGGGTATGGGTTAGTGTTAGCGTACGGGTTAGGATTAGGAGAAGGGTTAGGGAAAGGCTTCGGGTAAGGGTTAGGGTTAGGGTTAGGGGACGGGGACGATTTAGGGGACAGGTTAGGGTACGACAACGGTTTAGGGTCAGCGTACGTGTTAGGGTACTGGTTAGTGTTAGCGTACGGGTTAGGATTAGGGGACGGGTTAGTGTAAGGCTTCGGGTAAGGGTTAGGGTTAGGGTTAGGGTTAGGGTTAGGGGACGGGGACGGTTTAGGGGATAGGTTAGCGTACGACAACGGTTTGGGGTGAGCGTTCGTTTTAGGATATGGTTTAGGGTTATCGTACGGGTTAGGATTAGGGAACGGTTTAGGGTATGGCTTCGGGTAAGTGTTAGGGTTAGGGTTAGGGTTAGGGGACGGGGACGGTTTAGGGGACAGGTTAGGATACGACAACGGTTTAGGGTGAGCTTACATATTAGGGTACGGGTTAGTGTTAGTGTACGGGTTAGGATTAGGGGAAGGGTTAAGGTAAGGTTTCGGGTAAGGTTTAGCATTAGGGTTAGGGTTAGGTTTAGGGATAGGGGACGGAGACGGTTTAGGGGACATGTTAGGGTACGACAACAGTTTAGGGTGAGCGAACGTGTTAGGGCACAAGTTAGTGTTAGCGTACGGTTAGGATTAAGGGACGGGTTAGGGTAAGGCTTCGGGTAAGGGTTAGGGTTAGGGTTAGGGTTAGGGGACGGGGACGGTTTAGGGGACAAGTTAGGGTACAACAACGGTTTTGTGTGAGCGTACGTGTTAGGGTTCGGTTTAGTGTTAGCGTACGTGTTACGATTAGGGGACGGGTTAAGTTAAGGCTTCGGGTAAGTGTTAGGGTTAGGGTTAGGGTTAGTGATAGGGGACGGGGACGGTTTAGGGGACAGGTTAGTGTACGACAACGGTTTAGGGTGAGCGTACGTGTGAGGGCACAGTTTAGTGATAGCCTACGGGTAAGGATTAGGGGACGGGTTAGGGTAAGGCTTTGCGTAAGGGTTAGGTTTAGGGTTAGGGTTAGGGGACAGGGACGGTTTTGGGGACAGATTAGGGTACGACAACGGTTTAGGTTCAGCGTACGTGTTAGGGTACAGGTCAGTCTTAGCATACGAGTTACGATTTGTGGACGGATTAGGGTAAGGCTTCAGGTAAGGGTTAGGGTTAGGGTTAGTCGATGGGGACGGTTTAGGGGACAGATTAGGGTACGACAATGGTTTAGGATGAGCGTAGGTATTAGGGTATGAGTCAGTGTTAGCGTACGGGTTAGGATTAGGGGACGGGTTAGAGTCAGGCTTCGGGTAAGGTTTAGGGTTACTGTTAGGGTTAGGGTTAGTGGACGGGGACGGTTAGGGTTAGGGTTAGGGGACGGGGACGGTGTAGGGGACAGGTTAGGGTACGACAACAGTTTAGGGTGAGCGTACGTGTTAGGGCACGGGTTAGTGTTAGCGTACAGGTTAGGAGTAGGGGACGGGTTAGGGTAAGGCTTAGGGTAAGCGTTAGAGTTAGGGTTAGGGTTAGGGTTAGGGTTAGGGCACGGGGACAGTTTAGGGGACAGATTAGGGTATGACAACGGTTTAGGTTGAGCGTAGGTGTTAGGGTATGGGTGAGTGTTAGCGTACGGGTTAGGATTAGGGGACGGGTTAGGGTCAGGCTTCGGGTAAGGGTTAGGGTTAAGGTTAGGATTAGGGTTAGGGTTAGGCGACGGGGATGGTTTAGGGGACAGGTTAGGGTACGACAAGGGTTTAGGTTGAGCGTACGTGTTAGCGCATGGGTTAGTGTTAGCGTTAGGGCTGGGATTAGGGGACGGGTTACGGTAAGGCTTCGGGTAAGGGTTAGGGTAAGGGTTAGGGGACGGGGACGGGGACGGTTTAGGGGACAGATTAGGGTACGACAATGGTTTAGGATGAGCATACGTATTAGGATATGGGTCAGTGTTAGTGTACGGGTTAGGACTGGGGACGGGTTAGGTTAAGGCTTCGGGTAAGGGTTAGGGTTAGGGTTAGGGTTAGCGTTAGGGGACGGGGGCGGTTTAGGGGAAAGTTTAGTGTATGACAACGGTTTAGGGTGAGCGTACGTTTTAACGTACGTGTTTGTGTTATCGTACAGGTTAGGATTAGGGGAGTGGTTAGGGTAAGGCTTCGGATAAGGGTTAGGGTTAGGGTTAGGGTTAGGGTTACGGTTACGGTTAGAGGACGGGGACGGTTTAGGGGACAGGTTAGGGTACGACAACGGTTAAGGGTGAGCGAACGTTTTAGGGTACTGGTTAGTGTTAGCGAACGGGTTAGGATTAGGGGACGGGTTAGGGTAAGGCTTCGGGTAAGGGTTAGGGTTAGAGTTAGGGGACGGGGACGGTTTAGGGGACACTTTAGGGTACGACAACGGTTTAGGGTGAGCATAAGTGTTACGGCACGGGTTAGTGTTAGCGTACAGGTTAGGATTAGGGGACGGTTTAGGGTAAGGCTTAGGGTAAGGGTTAGAGTTAGGGTTAGGGTTAGAGTTAGGGTTACGGGATGTGGACGGTTTAGGGGACAGGTTAGGGTACGACAAATATTTAGGGTGAGCGTACGTGTTAAGGTACGGGTTAGTGTTAGCGTACGGGTTAGGATTAGGGGACGGGTTAGGGTAAGGCTTCGGATAAGGGTTAGGGTTACGGTTAGGGTTAGGGTTAGGGTTACGGTTAGAGGACGGGGACGGTTTAGGGGACAGGTTAGGGTACGACAACAGTTAAGGGTGAGCGAATGTGTTAGGGTACTGGTTAGTGTTAGCGAACGGGTTAGGATTAGGGGACGGGTTAGGGTAAGGCTTCGGGTAAGGGTTAGGGTTAGAGTTAGGGGACGGGGACGGTTTAGGGGACACTTTAGGGTACGACAACGGTTTAGGGTGAGCATAAGTGTTACGGCACGGGTTAGTGTTAGCGTACAGGTTAGGATTAGGGGACGGTTTAGGGTAAGGCTTAGGGTAAGGGTTAGAGTTAGGGTTAGGGTTAGAGTTAGGGTTACGGGATGGGGACGGTTTAGGGGACAGGTTAGGGTACGACAAATATTTAGGGTGAGCGTACGTGTTAAGGTACAGGTTAGTGTTAGCGTACGGGTTAGGATTAGGGGACGGGTTAGGGTAAGGCTTCGGGTAAGGGTAAGGGTTAGGGTTAGGGTTAGGGGACGGGGACGGTTTAGGGGACAGGTTAGGGTACGACGACGGTTTAGGGTGAGCGTACGTGTTAGTGTACGGGTTAGTGTTAGCGTACGTGTTAGGTTTAGGGGACGGGTTAGTGTAAGGCTTCGGGTAAGAGTTACGGTTAGGGTTAGGGTTAGGGTTAGGGTTAGGGGACGGGGACGATTTAGGGAACAGGTTAGGGTACGACAATGGTTTAGGGTGATCGTACGTGTTAGGGTACGGGTTAGTGTTAGCATACGGGTTAGGATTAGGGGACGGGTTAGTGTAAGGCTTCGGGTAAGTGTTAGGGTTAGGTTTAGGGTTAGGGTTAGGGGACGGGGACAGTTTAGGGGACAGGTTAGGGTACGACAACGGTTTAGGGTGAGCGTACGTGTTAGGGTACGTGTTAGTGTTAGCGTACGGCTTAGGATTTGGGGACGGTTTAGGGTAAGGCTTCGGGTAAGGGTTTGGGTTAGGGTTAGGGTTAGGGTTAGGGTTAGGATTAGGGGACGTGTACGGTTTAGGGGACAGGTTACGGTACGACAACGGTTTAGGGTGAGCGTACGTTTTAGGCTACGGGTGAGTGTTAGCGTACGGGTTAGGATTTGGGGACGGGTTAGTGTAAAGCTTCGGGTAAGGGTAAGGTTTAGGGTTAGGATTAGGGTTAGGGTTATGGTTAGGGGATGGTGACGGTTTACGGGACAGGTTAGGGTACGGCAACGGTTTAGGGTGAGCGTTTGTGTTAGGGTATGGGTTAGTGTTAGCGTACGGGTTAGGATTAGGGGACGGGTTAGTGTAAGGCTTCGGGTAAGGGTAAGGGTTAGGGTTAGGATTAGGGTTAGGGTTAGGTGACGGAAATGGGGACGGTTTAGGGGAGAGGTTAGGGTACGACAACGGTTTAGGGTGAGCGTACGTGTTAGGGTACGGTTTAGTGTTAGCGTACGGGTTAGGACTAGGGGACGGGTTAGTTTAAGGCTTAGGGTTAGGGTTAGGGTTAGGGTTAGGGTTAGGGTTAGGGGACCGGGATGGTTTAGGGGACAGGTTAGGGTACTACAAGGGTTTAGGGTGAGCGTACGTGTTAGGGTACGGGTGAGTGTTAGCGTACGTGTTAGGATTAGGGGACGGGTTAGGGTAAGGCTTCGGGTAAGGGTTAGGGTTAGGGTTAGTGTTAGGGGACGGGGACGGTTTAGGGGAAAGGTTAGGGTACGACAACGATTTAGGTTGAGCGTACGTGTTAGGGTACGGGTTAGTGTTAGCGTACGGATTAGGATTAAGGGACGGGTTATCGTAAGGCTTCGGGTAAGGTTTAGGGTTAGGGTTAGGGTTAGGGTTAGGGGACGGTTTAGGGGACAGGTTAGGGTACGACAACGGTTTAGGGTGAGTGTACTTGTTAGGGCACAGGTTAGTGTTAGCGTACGGGATAGGATTAGGGGACGGGTTAGGGTAAGGCTTCGGTTAAGGGTAAGGTTTAGGGTTAGGGTTAGTGGACGGGGACTGTTTAGGGGACAAGTTAGGGTACAACAACGTTTTACGGTGAGCGTACGTGTTAGGGCACCTGTTAGTGTTAGCGTACGGGTTAGGATTAGGGGACGGGTTAGGGTAAGGCTTCGGGTAAGGGTTACGGTTACGGTTAGGGTTAGGGTTAAGGTTAGGGGACAGGGACGTTTTACGGGACAAGTTAGGGTACGACAACGGTTTAGGGTGAGCTTACGTGTTAGGGTACGGGTTAGTGTTAGCGTACTGGTTAGGATTATGGGACGGGTTAGCGTAAGGCTTTGGGTAAGAGTTACGGTTAGTGTTAGGGTTAGGGTTAGGTTTAGGGGACGGGGACGGTTTAGTGGACAGGTTAGGGTACAGCGACGGTTTAGGGTGAGCGTACGTGTTAGGGTATGGGTTAGTGTTAGCGTATGGGTTAGGATTATGGGACGGGTTAAGATAAGGCTTCGGGTAAGGCTTAGGGTTAGGGTTAGGGTTGTGTTAGTGGACGGGGACGGTTTAGGGGACAGGTTAGGTAACGACAACATTTAAGGGTGAGAGTACGTGTTAAGGTGTGGGTGAGTGTTAGCGTGTGGGTTAGGATTAGGGGACGGGTTAGGGTAAGGCTTCGGGTAAGGGTTAGGTTTAGGGGACGGGGATGGTTTAGGGGAGAGGTTAGGGTACGACAACGGTTTATTGTGAGCGGACGTGTTAGGGTACGGGTTAGTGTTAGCGTACGTGTTAGGATACGGGGACGGGTTAGGGTAAGGCTTCGGGTAAGTGTTAGGGTCAGGTTTAGGGTTAGGGTTAGGGGACGGGGTCAGTTTAGGGGACAGGTTAGGGTACGACAACGGTTTAGGGTGAGCGTACGTGTTAGGGTATGGGTTAGTGTTAGCGTACGGGTTAGGATTAGGGGAAGCGTTAAGTTAAGGCTTCGGGTAAGGGTTAGGGTTAGGTTTAAGGTTAGGGTTAGGGTTAGGGGACGGGGACCGGGACGGTTAAGGGGACAGGTTAGTGTACGACAACATTTTACGGTGAGCGTACATGTTAGGGTATGGGTGAGTGTTAGCGTACGGGTTAGGATTTGGGGACGGGTTAGTGTAAGGCTTCGGGTAAGGGTTAGGGTTAGGGTAAGGGTTAGGGTTAGGGGATGGGGACGGTTTTCGGGACAGGTTAGGGTACGGCAACGGTTTAGGGTGAGCGTTCGTGTTAGGGTATGGGTTAGTGTTAGCGTACGGGTTAGGATTAAGTGACGGGTTAGGGTAAGGCTTCGGGTAAGTGTTAGGGTTAGGGTTAGGGTTAGGGTTAGGGGACGGGGACGGGGACGGTTTAGTGGACAGGTTAGGGTACGGCAACGGTTTAGGGTGAGCGTACATGTTAGGGTAAATGTTAGTGTTAGCGTACATGTTAGGATTAGGGGACGGGTTAGTGTAAGGCTTCGGGTAAGGGTTAGGGTTAGGGTAAGGGTTAGGGTTAGGGGATGGGGCGGTTTTCGGGACAGGTTAGGGTACGGCAACGGTTTAGGTTGAGCGTTCGTGTTAGGGTACGGGTTAGTGTTAGCGTACGGGTTAGGATTAAGTGACGGGTTAGGGTTAGGCTTCGGGTAAGGGTTAGGGTTAGGGTTAGGGTTAGGGGACGGGGACGGGGACGGTTTAGTGGACAGGTTAGGGTACGGCAACGGTTTAGGGTGAGCGTACATGTTAGGGTAAATGTTAGTGTTAGCGTACATGTTAGGATTAGGGGACGGGTTAGTGTAAGGCTTCGGGTAAGGGTTAGGGTTAGGGTTAGTGTTAGGGTTAGGGGACGAGGATGGTGTAGGGGACAGGTTAGGTTACGACAACGGTTTAGGGTGAGCGTACGTGTTAGGGTATGGTTTAGTGTTAGCGTACGGTTTAGGATTAGGGGACGGGTTAGTTTAAGGCTTCGGGTAAGGTTTAGGGTTAGGGTTAGGGGACCGGGACGGTTTAGGGGACAGGTTAGGGTACTACAAGGGTTTAGGGTGAGCGTATGTGTTAGGGTACGGGTTAGTGTTAGCCTACGGATTAGGATTAGGGGACGGGTTAGTGTAAGGCCTCGGGTAAGGTTTAGGGTTAGGGTTAAGGTTAGGGTTAGGGGACGGGGACGGTTTAGGGGACAAGTTAGGGTACGACAACGGTTTAGGTTGAGCGTACGTGTTAGGGTATGGGTTAGTGTTAGCGTACGGGTTAGGTTTAGGGGACGGCCTAGGGTAAGGCTTCGGGTAAGGGTTAGGTTTAGGTTTTGGGTTAGGGGACGGGGACCGTTTAGTGGACAGGTTAGGGTACGACAAGGGTTTAGGGTGAGCGTACGTGTTAGGGTACGTGTGAGTGTTAGCGTACGTGTTAGGATTAGGGGACGGGTTAGGGTAAGGCTTCGGGTAAGGGTTAGGGTTAGGGTTAGGGATAGGGTTAGGTTTAGGGGACGGGGACGGTTTAGGGGACAGTTTAGTGTTTGACGTTTTAGGGTGAGCGTACGTGTTAGGGTATGGGTGAGAGTTAGCGTACGCGTTAGGATTAGGGGACGGGTTAGGGTAAGGCTTCGGGTAAGGGTTAGGGTTAGGGTTAGGTTTAGGGGATGTGGACGGTTTAAGGGACAGGTTATGGTACGGTAACGGTTTAGGGTGAGCGTTCGTGTTAGGGTACGGGTTAGTGTTAGCGGACGGGTTAGGATTAGGGGACGGTTTAGGGTAAGGCTTCGGGTAAGTGTTAGGGTTAGGGTTAGGTTTAGTGTTAGGGTTAGGGTTAGGGGATGGAGACGGGTTAGGGGACAGGTTAGGGTATGACAACGTTTTAGGTTGAGCGTACGTGTTAGAGTATGGGTTAGTGTTAGCCAACGGGTTAGGATTAGGTGACGGGTTAGTGTAAGGCTTCGGGTAAAGGTTAAGGTTAGGGATAGTGCTAGGGTTAGGGGACGGGGACGGTTTAGGGGACAGGTAAGGTACGACAACGGTTTAGGGTGAGCGTACGTTGTAGGGTACGGGTTAGTGTTAGTGTACGGGTTAAGATTAGGGGACGGGTTAGGGTAATGCTTCGGGTATGGGTTAGGTATAGGGTTAGGGTTAGGGTTAGGGTTAGGGGACGGGGACGGTTTAGGGGACAGGTTAGTGTATGACAACAGTTTAGGGTGAGCGTACGTGTTAGGGTACGGGTGAGTGTTAGCGTACGGGTTAGGATTAGGGGACGTGTTAGGGTAAGGCTTCGGGTAAGGGTTAGGGTTAGGGTTAAGTTTAGGGTTAAGGTAGGGTACGGGAACGGTTTAGGGGACAGGTGAGTGTACAGCAATGGTTAAGTATGAGCGTACGTGTTAGGGTACGGGATAGTGTTAGCGTACGGGTTAGGTTTAGGGGACGGTTTAGGGTAAGGCTTCGGGTAAGGGTTAGGGTTAGGGTTAGGGTTAGGGTTAGGGGACGGGGACGGTTCAGGGGACAGGTTAGGGTACGACAACGGTTTACAGTGAGCGTACGTATTAGGGTTAGTTTTAGCGTACGGGTTAGGATTAGGTGACGGGTTAGTGTAAGGCTTCGGGAAAAGGTTAGGGTTAGGGTTAGGGTTAGGGTTAGGGGACGGGGATGGGGACGGTTTAGGGGACAGGTTAGGGTACGACAACGTTTTATGGTGAGCGTACGTGTTAGGGTACGGGTTAGTGTTAGCGTACGGGTTAGGATTTGGGGACGTGTTAGGGTAAGGCTTCGGGTAAGGATTAGGTTTAGGGTTAGGCTTAGGGTTAGGGTTGGAGATGGGGACGGTTTAGGGGACAGGTTAGGGTACGACAACGGTTTAGGGTGAGCGTACGTGTTAGGGTACGGGTTAGTGTTAGCGTACGGGTTAGGATTTGGGGACGTGTTAGGGTAAGGCTTCGGGTAAGGGTTAGGTTTAGTGTTAGGGTTAGGGTTAGAGTCAGGGGACGGGAACGGTTTAGGGGACAGGTTAGGCTACGACAATTTAGGGTGAGCGTATGTGTTAGGGTACGAGTTAGTCTTAGCGTACGGGTTAGGATTAGGGGACGGGTTAGGGTAAGGCTTCGGGTAAGGGTTGGGGTTAGGGTTAGCGTTAGGGTTAGGGGACGGGGATGGGAATGGTTTAGGGGACAGGTTAGGGTACGACAACGGTTTAGGGTGAGCGTACGTGTTAGGGTACGGTTTAGTGTTAGCGTACGGGTTAGGATTAGGGGACGGGTTATGGTAAGGCTTCGGGTAAGGGTTAGGGTTAGGGTTAGGTTTAGGGTTAGGGCTAGGGTTAGGGGACGGGGATGGGGACGGTTTAGGTGACAGTTTAGTTTACTACAACGGTTTAGGGTGAGCGTACAGGTTAGGGTACAGGTTAGTGATAGCGTACGGTTAGGATTATGGGACGGGTTAGGGTAAGGTTTCGGGTAAGGGTTAGGGTTAGGGTTAGGGTTAGGGTTAGGGGACGGGGATGGTTTAGGGGAAAGCTTAGGGTATGACAACGGTTTAGGGTGAGCGTACGTGTTAGGGTACGGGTGAGTGTCAGCGTACGGGTTAGGATTAGGGGATGTGTTAGGGTAAGGCTTCGGGTAAGGGTTAGGTTTAGGGTTGGGGTTAAGGGACGGGGACGGTTTAAGGGACAGGTTAGGGTACGACAACGGTTTAGGATGAGCATACGTGTTATGGTACGGGTGAGTGTTAGCGTTCGGGTTCGGATTATGGTACGGGTTAGGGTAAGGCTTCGGGTAAGGTTTAGGGTTAGGGTTAGGGTTAGGGTTAGGGTTAGGGGATGGGGAAGGTTCAGGGGACAGGTTAGGGTACGACAGCCGTTTAGGGTGAGCGTACGTGTTAGGGTACGGGTGAGTGTTAGCGTACCGGTTAGGATTAGGGCACGGGTTAGGGTAAGGCTTCCGGTAAGGGTTAGGGTTAGGGTTCGGGTTAGGGCTGGGTTAGGGGACGGGGACGGTTTAGGGGACAGGTTAGGGTACGACAACGGTTTAGGGTGAGCGTATGTGTTAGGGTACGAGTTAGTGTTAGCATACGGCTTAGGATTTTGGGACGGGTTAGCGTAAGGCTTCGCGTAATGTTTACGGTTAGGGTTAGGTTTAGGGTTAGCCGACTGGGATGGGAACGGTTTAAGGGACAGGTTAGGGTACGACAACGGTTTAGGGTGAGCATACGTGTTAGGTTATGGGTTAGTGTTAGCGTACGGGTTAGGATTAGGGGACAGGTTAGGGTAAGGCTTCGGGTAAGGGTTAGGGTTAGGGTTAGTGTTAGGGTTAGGGGACGGGGATGGGGACGGTTTAGGGGACAGGTTAGGGTACGACAACGGTTTAGGATGAGCGTACGTGCTAGGGTACAGGTTAGTGTTAGCGTACGGGTTAGGATTAGAGGGCGGGTTAGGGTAAGGCTTCGGGTAAGGTTTAGGGTTAGGGTTAGGTTTAGGGTTAGGGTTAGGGGACAGGGACGTTTTAGGGGACAGCTTAGTGTACGACAACGGTTTAGGGTGAGAGTACATGTTAGGGTATGGGTGAGTGTTAGCGTACGGGTTAGAATTAGGGGACGGGTTAGGGTAAGGCTTCGGGTAAGGGTTAGGGTTATGGTTAGGGTTAGAGTTAGGGTTAGGGGACGGTTACATTTTAGGGGACAGGTTAGTGTATGACAACGGTTCAGCGTGAGCGTATGTGTTAGGTTATGGGTTAGTGTTAGCCTACGGGTTAAAATTAGGGGACGGGTTAGGGTAATGCTTCGGGTAAGGGTTAGGGTTACGGTTAGGGTTAGTGGAAGGGGATGGTTTAGGGGAGAGGTTAGGGTACGACAACGTTTTATGGTGAGCGTACGTGTTAGGGTACGGGTGAGTATTAGCGTACGGCTTAGGATTAGGGGACGTGTTAAGGTAAGGCTTCGGGTAAGGGTTAGGGTTAGGGTTAGTGTTAGTGTTGGGGTTAAGGGACGGGGACGGTTTAGGGGACAGGTTAGGGTACGACAACGGTTTAGGGTGAGCATACGTGTTAGGGTACAGATGAGTGTTAGCGTACCGGTTAGGATTAGGGCACGGGTTAGGGTAAGGCTTCGTGTAAGGGTTAGGGTTAGGGTTAGGGTTAGCGAACGGGGATGGGAACGGTTTACGGGACAGGTTAGGGTACGACAACGGTTTAGGGTGAGCGTAAGTGTTAGGGTACGGGTTACTGCTAGCGTACGGGTTAGGATTAGGGGACGGGTTAGGGTAAGGCTTCGGGTAAGGGTTAGGTTTAGGGTTAGGGTTAGGGTTAGGGTTAGGGGACGGGGATGGGGACGATTTAGTGGACAGGTTAGGGTACGACAACGGTTTAGGGTGAGCGTACGTGTTAGGGTACGGGTTAGTGTTAGCGTACGGGTTAGGATTAGAGGACGGTTTAGGGTAAGGCTTCGGGTAAGTGTTAGGTTTAGAGTTAGGGTTAGTGTTAGGGTTAGGGGACGGGGACGGTTTAGGGGACAGGTTAGGGTACGACAACGGTTTAGGGTGAGAGTACATGTTAGGGTACGGGTGAGTGTTAGCGTACGTGTTAGGATTAGGGGACGGGTTAGGATAAGGCTTCGGGTAAGGGTGAGTGTTAGGTTTAGGGTTAGGTTTAGGGTTAGGGTTAGGGAACGGGGACGGGGACGGTTTAGGGGACAGGTTAGTGTACGACAACGGTTTAGGGTGAGCGTACGTGTTAGGGTATGTGTGAGTGTTAGCGTACGGATTAAGATTAGGGGACGGGTTTGGGTAAGGCTTCGGGTAAGGGTTACGGTTAGGGTTAGGGTTAGGGTTAGGGGACGGGGACGGTTTAGGGGACAGGTTAGTGTACGACAATAGTTTAGGGTGAGCGTACATGTTAGGGTACGGGTTAGTGTTAGCGTACAGGTTAGGATTAGGGGACGGGTTAGGGTAAGGCTTCAGGTAATGTTTAGGGTTAGGATTAGGTTTAGGGTTAGGTTTAGGGTTAGGGTTAGGGTTAGGGTTAGGGGACGGGGATGGGGACGATTTAGGGGACAGGTTAGGGTACGAGAACGGTTTAGGGTGAGCGTACGTGTTAGGGTATGGGTGATTGTTGGCGTACGGGTTAGGATTAGGGGACGGGTTAGGGTAAGGCTTCAGGTAAGTGTTAGGGATAGGGTTAGGGTTAGGGTTAGGGTTAGGGGACGGGGACGGTTTAGGGGACAGGTTAGGGTACAACAACGGTTTAGGGTGAGCGTATGTGTTAGGGTATGAGTTAGTGTTAGCGTACGGCTTAGGATTAGGGGACGGGTTAGGGTAAGGCTTCGGGTAATGTTTAGGGTTAGGGTTAGGGTTAGGGTTAGCGGACGGGGATGGGAACGGTTTATGGGACAGGTTAGGGTACGACAACCGTTTAGGGAGATCGTACGTGTTAGGGTACGGGTTAGTGTTAGCGTACGGGTTAGGATTAGGGGACGGGTTATGGTAAGGCTTCGGGTAAGGGTTAGGGTTAGGATTAGGTTTAGGGTTAGGGTTAGGGGACGGGGAAGGTTTAGGGGACAGGTTAGGGTATGACAACTGTTTAGGGTGAGCCTACGTGTTAGGGTACGGGTGAGTGTTATCATACGTGTTAGGATTAGGGGACGGGTTAGGGTAAGGCTTCAGTTAAGGTTTAGGGTTAGGGTTAGGGTTAGGGTTAGGGTTAGGGGACGGGGACGGTTTAGGGAACAGGTTAGGGTACGACAACGGTTTAGGGTAAGCGTATGTGTTAGGGTACGGGTTAGTTTTAGCGTACGGGTTAGGATTAGGAGACGTGTTAGTGTAAGCCTTCGGGTAAGTGTTAGGGTTAGGGTTACGTTAGGGTTAGGGGATTGGGACGGGGACGGTTTAGGGTACAGGTTTGGGTACGACAACGGTTTAGGGTGAGCGTACGTGTTAGTGTACGGGTGAGTGTTAGCATACGGGTAAGGTTTAGGGAACGGGTAAGGGTAAGGCTTCGGGTTAGGGTTAGGGTTAGGGTTAGATTTAGGGTTAGGGTTAGGGGACGGGGATGGGGACGATTTAGGGGACAGTTTAGGGTACGACAATGGTTTAGGGTGAGCGTACGTGTTAGGGTACGGGTTAGTGTTTGCGTACGTGTTAGGATTAGGTGACGGGTTAGGGCAAGGCTTCGGGTAAGGGTTAGGGTTAAGGTTAGGGTTAGGGTTAGGGGATGGGGACGGTTTAGGGGACAGGTTAGGGTACGACAACAGTTTAGGGTGAGCGTACATGTTAGGGTACGAGTGAGTGTTAGCGTACCGGTTAGGATTAGGGGAAGTGTTAGGGTAAGGATTCGGGTAAGGGTTAGGGTTAGGGTTAGGTTTAGGGTTAGGGTTAGGGTTAGGGGACGGGGACGGGTTAGGGGACAGGTTAGGGTACGACAACGGTTTAGGGTGAGCGTACGTGTTAGGGTATGGGTTAGTTTTATCCTACGGGTTAGGATTAGGGGACGGGTTAGTGTAAGGCTTGGCGTAAGGGTTAGGCTTAGGGTTTAGGTTGGGGTTAGGGGACGGGGACGCTTTAGGGGACAGGTTAGTGTACGACAAAGTTTTAGGGTGAGCATACGTGTTACGGTATGGGTGAGTGTTAGCGTTCGGGTTAGGATTAGGGGACGAGTTATGGTAAGGCTTCGGGTAGGGGTTAGGGTTAGGGTTAGGGTTAGGGTTTGGGTTAGGGGACGGGGAAGGTTTAGGGAACAGGTTAGGGTACGACAACGGTTTAGGGTGAGCGTACGTGTTAGGGTACGGGTTAGTGTTAGCGTACGGTTTAGGATTAGGGTACGGGTTAGTGTAAGGCTTCGGGTAAGTGTTAGGGTTAGGATTAGGGTTAGGGTTAGGGTTAGGGTTAGGGTTAGGGGACGGGGACGGTTTAGGGGACAGGTTAGGGTATGACAACGGTTTAGGGTGAGCGTACGTGTTAGGGTACGGGTGAGTGTTAGCGTACGGGTTAGGATTAGGGGACGGGTTAGGGTAACGCTTCGGGTAAGGGTTAGGGTTAGGCTTAGGGTTAGGGTTAGGGGACGGGTACGGGGAAGATTCTGGGGACAGGTTAGTGTACGACAACGGTTTAGGGTGAGCGTACGTGTTAGGGTACTGGTGAGTGTTAGCATACCGGTTAGGATTAGGGCACGGGTTAGGGTTAGGCTTCGGGTAAGTGTTAGGGTTAGGGTTAGGGTTAGGGTTAGCGGACGGGGATGGGAACGGTTTACGGGACAGGTTAGGGTACGACAACGGTTTAGGGTGAGCGTACGTGTTAGGGTACGTGTTAGTGTTAGCGTACGGGTTAGGATTAGGGGACGGATTAGGGTAAGGCTTCGGGTAAGGGTTAGGTTTAGGGTTAGGGTTAGGGTTAGGGTTAGGGGACGGGGATGGGGACGGTTTAGGGGACAGGTTAGGGTACGACAAGAGTTTAGGGTGAGCGTACGTGTTAGGGTACGGTTTAGTGTTAGCGTACGGGTTAGGATTAGAGGACGGGATAGGGTAAGGCTTCGGGTAAGTGTTAGGTTTAGGGTTATGGTTAGGGTTAGTGATAGGGGACGGGGACGGTTTAGGGGACAGGTTAGGGTACGACAACGGTTTAGGGTGAGAATACGTGTTAGGGTACGGGTGAGTGTTAGCGTACGGGTTAGGATTAGGGGACGGGTTAGGATAAGGCTTCGGGTAAGGGTTAGGGTTAGGGTTAGGGTTAGGGATAGGGTTAGGGTTAGGGTTAGGGAACGGGGACGGGACGGTTTACGAGACAGGTTAGTGTACGACAACGGTTTAGGGTGAGCATACGTGTTAGGGTCCGGTGGAGTGTTAGCGTATGTGTTAGGATTAGGGGAAGGGTCAGGGTAAGGCTTCGGGTAAGGGTTACGGTTAGGGTTAGGGTTAGGGGACAGGGACGTTTTAGGGGACATGTATGGGTACGACAACGGTTTAGGGTGAGCGTATGTGTTAGGGTACGACTTAGTGTTAGCGTACGGCTTAGGATTAGGGGACGGGTTAGGGTAAGGCTTTGGGTCAGGTTTAGGGTTAGGATTAAGGTTAGGGTTAGCGGACGGGTATGGGAACGGTTTACGGGACAGGTTAGATACGACAACGCTTCAGGGTGAACGTACGTGTTAGGGTACGGGTTAGTGTTACCGTACAGGTTAGGATTAGGTGACGGGTTAGGTTAAGGCTTCGGGGAAGGGTTAGGGTTAGGGGACGGGAATGGTTTCGGGGACAGGTTAGGTTATAACACCGGTTAAGGGTGAGCGTACTTTTTTGGGTACGGGTGAGTGTTAGCGTACGGGTTAGGATTAGGGGACGGGTTAGCGTAAGGCTTCGGGGAAGGGTTAGGGTTAGGGTTAGGGTTAAGGTTAGGGGACGGGGACGGTTTAGGGGACAGGTTAGGGTACGACAATGGTTTAGGGTGAGCGTACGTGTTAGAGTACGGGTTAGTGTTAGCGTACGGGTTAGGATTAGGGGACGGGTTATGGTAAGGCTTCGGGTAAGGATTAGGGTTATGGTTAAGGTTAGATTTAGGGGACGGGGACGGTTTAGGGGACAGGTTAGGGTACGACAACGGTTTAGGGTGAGCGTACGTGTTAGGGTAGGGGTTAGTGTTCGCGTACATGTTAGGATTAGGGGACGGGTTAGGGTAAGGCTTCAGGTAAGGGTTAGGGTTAGGGTTAGGGTTAGGGTTAGGGGACGGGGACAGTTTAGGGGACAGGTTAGGGTACGACAACGGTTTAGGGTGAGCGTACGTGTTAGGGTACGGCTTAGTGTTAGCATACGGTTTAGGATTAGGGGACGTGTTAGGGTAAGGCTTCGGGTAAGTGTTAGGTTTAGGGTTAGTGTTAGGGTTAGGGTTAGGGTTAAGGGACGGGGACGGTTTAGGGGACAGGTTAGGGAACGACAACGGATTAGGGTGAGCGTACGTGTTAGGTTACAGGTTGGTGTTAGAATACGGGTTAGGATTAAGGGACGGGTTAGTGTAAGGCTTCGGGTAAGGGTTAGGGTTAGGGTTAGGGGACTGGGTCGGGGACGGTTTAGGGGACAGATAAGGGTACGACAACGGTTTAGGGTGAGAGTACGTGTTAGGCTATGGGTTAGTGTTAGCGTACAGGTTAGGATTAGGGGACGGGTTAGGGTAAGGCTTCGGGTAAGGGTTAGGGTTAGGGTTAGGGGACGGTTTAGGGGACAGGTTAGGGTACGACAACGGTTTAGGGTGCGCGTACATGTTAGGGTACAGGTTAGTGTTAGCGTACGTGTTAGGATTAGGGGACGGGTAAGTGTAAGGCTTCAGGTAATGGTTAGGGTTTGATTTAGGGTTAGGGGACGGGGACAGGGACGGGGATGGTTTTGGGGAAAGGTTAGAGTACGACAACTGTTTAGGGTGAGCGTACGTGTTAGGGTACGGGTTAGTGATAGCGTACGGGTTAGGATTAAGCGACGGTTTAGGGTAAGGCTTCAGGTAAGGGTTATGTTTAGGGTTAGGGTTAGGGTTAGCGGACGGGGACGATTTAGGGGTCAGGTTCGTGTACGACAACAGTTCAGGGTGAATGTACGGGTTAGGCTGCGGGTTAGTGTTATCGTACGGGTTAGGTTTAGGGGACGTGTTAGTGTAAGGCTTCGGGTAAGGGTTAGGGTTAGGGTTAGGGATAGAGGACGGTGACGGTTTAAGTGACAGGTAGGTGTACGACAACGGTTTAGGTTGAGCGTACGTGTTAGGGTACAGGTTAGTGTTAGTGTACGGGTTAGGATTAGGGGACGGGTTAGGTTAAGGCTTCGGGTAAGGTTTAGGGTTAGGGTTAGGGTTAGGTTTAGGGGACAGGGAGGGTTTAGGGGACAGGTTAGGGCACGACAACTGTTTAGGGTGAGCGTACGTGTTAGGGTAAGTGTTAGTGTTAGTGTATGGGTTAGGATTAGGGGACGGGTTAGGTTAAGGCTTCGGGTAAGTGTTAGGGTTTGGGTTAGGGTTAAGGTTAGGGGATGGGGACGGTTTAGGGGAAAGGTTAGGGTACGACAACGGTTTAGGGTGAGGGTACGTGTTAGGGTACAGGATAGTGTTAGCGTACGGGTTAGGATTAGGGGACGTGTTTGGGTAAGGCTTCGGGTAAGGGTTAGGGTTATGGTTACGGTTAGGGTTAGGGTTAGGGGACAGGGACGGTTTAGGGGCAGGTTAGGGTATGACAACATTTTAGGGTGAGCGTACGTGTTAGGGTACGGGTTAGTGTTAGCGTACGAGTTAGGATTAGGTGACGGGTTAGTGTAAAGCTTCGGGTAAGGGTTAGAGTTAGGGTTAGGGTTAGGGGACGGGGACGGTTTAGGGGACAGGTAAGTGTACGACAACAGTTTAGGGTGAGCGTATGTGTTATGGTACGGGTTAGTGTTAGCGTACACGTTAGGATTAGGGGACGGTTTAGGGTAAGGCTTCGAGTAAGGGTTAGGGTTAGTGTTAGTTTTAGGGTTAGGGTTAGCTTTATGGGACGGTTTAGGGGACAGGTTAGGGTACGACAATGGTTTAGTGTGAGCGTACGTGTTAGGGTACGGGTTAGTGTTAGCGTACGGGTTAGGGTAAGGCTTAGGGTAAGGCCTCGGGTATGGGTTAGGGTTAGGGTTAGTGTTAGTTTTAGGGTTAGGGTTAGGGGACGGGGACGGATTAGGGGACCTGTTAGGGTACGACCACAGTTTAGATTGAGCGTACGTGTTAGGGTAAGTGTTAGTGTTAGCGTACGGGTTAGGATTAGGGGACGGGTAATGGTAAGGCTTCGGGTAAGGGTTAGGGTTAGGGTTAGGATTAGCGTTAAGGGATGGGGACGGTTTAGGGGACAGGTTAGGGTACGACAACAGTTTAGGGTGAGCGTACGTGTTAGTTTACGGGTTAGTGTTAGCGTACGGGTTAGGATTATGTGACGGGTTAGTGTAAGGCTTCCGGTAAGGGTTAGGGTTAGGGGACGGTTTATGTGACAGGTTAGGGTACAACAATGGTGTAGGGTGAGTGTACGTGCTATGGTATGGGTTAGTGTTAGCGTACTGGTTAGTATTAGGGGACGTGTTAGGGTAAGGCTTCGAGTAAGTGTTAGAGTTGGTTAGGCTTAGGGTTAGGGCACGGGGACGGTTTAGGGTACAGGTTAAGGTACAACAACGATTTAGGGTTATCGTACGTGTTAGGATACGTTTAATGTTAGCGTACGGTTTGGGATTAGGGGACGTTTTAGGGTAAGGCTTCGGGTAAGTGTTAGTGTTCGGTTTAGGATTCGGGTTAGGGTTAGGGTTAGGTTTAGGGGACGGGGACTGTTTATTGTACAGGTTAGGGTATGACAACATTTTAGGGTTAGCGTACGTTTTAGGGTGCGGTTTAGTGTTAGCATACTGGTTAGGATTAGGGGACGGGTTAGGGTAAGGCTTCGGGTAAGCTTTAGGATTCGGGTTAGGGTTAGGTTTAGGGGATGGGGATGGTTTAGGGGACAGGTTAGGATACGACAACGGATTAGGGTGAGCGTTTTGTTAGGGTACGGGTTAGTGTTAGCGTACGGGTTAGGATTAGGGGACGTGTTAGTGTAAGGCTTCAGGTAAGGTTTAGGTTTCGGGTTCAGGTTAGGGTTAGGGTTATGTGATGGGGACGGTTTAGGGTACAGGTTAGGGTACGACAACGGTTGGGGTTGAGTGTACGTGTTAGGGTACGGGTTAGTTTTAACGTACAGGTTAGGATTAGGGCACAGGTTAGGGAAAGGCTTCGGGTAAGGCTTAGGGTTCTGGTTCGGGTTAGTTTTAGGGTTTGGGTACCGGCATGGTTTAGCGTACAGATTTGGGTATGACAATGGTTTAGGCTGAGCGTTCGTGTTACAATACAGGTTAGTGTTAACGTACGGATTAAGATTAGGGTACGGTTTAGTGTAAGGCTTCGGGTAAGGGTTAGGGTTTCGGTTAGTGTTAGGGTTAGGGATAGGGGACTGGGACAGTTTAGGGTACAGATTAGGGAACGACAACGGTTTAGGGTGATTGTACGTTTCATGGTACTGGTTAGTGTTAGCGTACGGTTTAGGATTAGGGGATGGGTTAGGTTAAGGCTTCGGGTAAGAGTTAGGATTTGCTTTAGGATTAGATTAATGATTAGGGCACAGGGATATTTTAGGGTATAGGTTAGTGTACGACCACGGTTTAGGGTGAGCATACGAATTAGGGTAAGTGTTAGTGTTAGCGTACGGTTTAGTATTAGGGGACGTGTTGGGGTAAGGCTTCGGGTAAGGTTTAGGGTTAGGGTTACGGTTATGGTGAAGGGACGGGCATGGTTTAGGCTACAGGTTAGGGTACGACAAACGTTTGAAATGAGCATATGTGTTAGGGTATGGTATAGTGTTAGCATACTGGTTAGGATTACGGGACGGGTTAGGATAAGGCTTCGTATAAGGGTTAGGATTAGAGTTAGGGGACGGAGATGGTTTAAGGTACAGGTTAGTGTATGACAACGTTTCAGGGTGAGCGTACTTGTTAGCATATGGGTTAGTGTTAGCATATGGGTATGGATTAGGTGAGGGGTTATTGTAAGACTTCGGGTAAGCGTTAGGGTTAGGGTTAGTTTTAGGGATAGGGTTAGGGGATGGGAAGGTTTATGGTACATGTTAGGGTATGAAAACTGTTTAGGGTGACCGTACGTTTTACGGTATGGTTTAGTGTTAAGGTACGCATTAGGATTAACGGACGTGGTAGGGTAAGGCTTCGCGTATGGGTTAGGTTTAGGGTTAGTGTTAGGGTTAGGGGATGGGGACGGTTTAGGGCACATGTTAGGGTATGACCATGATTTAGGGTGAGCGCACGTGTTAGGATACGGGTTAGTTTTATCCTATGGGTTAGCTTTAGTCGCGGGTTAGGGTAAAGCTCCGGGTAAGGGTTAGCGTTAGGGGTTGGGTTAGGGATAGTGTTAGGGCACGTGGACAGTTTATGGTACAGGGTAGGGTATGACAACCGTTTAGGTTAAGCGTATGTGTTAGGGTACGGGTTACTGTTAGCGTACGGGTTAGGATTATGGGACGGGTTAGTGTAAGGCTTCAGTTAAGTGTTGGGGTTAGGGTTAGTTTAGGGTTAGGGGATTGGGACGGTTTAGAGTACAGGTTAGTGTACGACAACCGTTTAGTGTTAGCGTATGTGTTAGGGTAAAGGTCAGTGTTAGCGTACAGGTTAGGATTACGGGTCGGTTTAGGTTAAGGCTTCGGGTAAGGGTTTGGGTTAGGTTTAGGGTTATGGTTAGGGTTAGGATTAGGGGACGGTTTAGGGTACAGGTTAGTTTATGAAACTGGTTTAGGGTGAGCGTACGTGTTAGGGTACATGTTAGTGTTAGCATATGGGTTAGGATTAGGAGACAGTTTAGGGTAAGGCTTCAGGTAAGGGCTAGTTTTAAGTTTAGGGTTAGGGGATGGGGACGGTTAAGGGTACAGGTTAGGGTACGACAACGGTTTTGTGTGAGCGTACCTGTTAGGATACATGTTAGTGTTAGTGTACAGTTTAGGATTAGGGGACGTTTTAGGGTAAGGCTTTGGGTAAGTGTTAGGATTAGGGTTAGGATTAGGTTTAGGTTATGGGGACGGGGACAGTTTAGGGTACAGGTTAATGCACGACAATGGTTTAGGGTGAGCGTATGAGTTAGGGTACGGGTTAGTGTTAGCGTCCGGTTTAGGATTAGGGGACGGGTTAGTGTAAGGCTTGCGGTAAGCATTAGGGTTAGGGCTATCGTTAGGGGATGCGGACGGTTTAGGGTACAGGTTAGGGTACGACAACGGATTACAGTGAGCGTACGTGTTATGGTACCCGTTAGTGTTAGTGTACGGTTTGGATGAGGCGAGATGTTAGGGTAAGGCTTCGGTAAGTGTTAGTGTTAGGGTTAGGGTTAGGGTACGGGGACGGTTTATGGTACAGGTTAGGGTACCACAAGGGTTTAGGGTGAGTGTACGTGTTATGGTACAGGTTAGTGTTAGCGTACGGGTTAGGATTAGGAGATGGGTTAAGGTAAGGTTTCGGGTTACATTTAGAGTTAGGGTTAGGGTTACGGTTAGGGGACGGGGACAGTTTAGGGTACAGGTTAGGGTACGACAGCGGTTTAGGGTGAGCGTACGTGTTAGGGTATGGGTTAGTGTTAGCGTACGGGTTAGGATTAAGGGAGGGTTTATGGTAAGGTTTCGAGTAAGGGTTAGGCTTAGGGTGAGTGTTAGGGAACAGGGACGGCTTATGGTACAGGTTAAGATATGACAAGGGTACAGGGTGAGCGTACGTCATAGGGTAGGCGTTAGTGTTAGCATACGGGTTAGGATTAGGGGAGAGTTTAGGGTAAGGCTTCAGGTAGGGGTTAGTTTTAAGTTTATGGTTAGGGTTAGGGTTAGGGGACGGTGACCGTTTAGCGTACAGATTAGTGTATGACAACGGTTTACGGTGAGCGTACCTGTTAGGGTACGGGTTAGTTTTAGCTTCCGGTTAGTATTAGAGGACAGTTTAGGGTAAGGCTTCGGGTAAGGGTTAGTGTTAGGGTTAGGGTTAGGTTTAGGGTTAGGTGATGGGGACAGTTTAGGGTACAGTTTAGTGTACGAAAATCGTTTAGTGTGAGCGTACGTGTTAAGGTATGGGTTAGTGTAAGCGTACGGTTTAGGATTAGGGGACGGGTTAGGGTAAGGCTTCGGGTTAGTGTTAGGGTTAGGGTTAGGGTTAGAGGATGGGGACAGTTTAGAGTACAGTTTAGGGTACGACAAAGTATTAGGGTGAGAGTGCGTGTTATGGCATGGGTAAGTGTTAGCGTACAGGATAGTATTTGGGATCAGGTTAGTGTAAGGCTTCGGGTAAGTGTTAGGGTTTTGGTTAGGGTTAGGGGATGGGGACGGGGATGGTTTAGGGTACAGGTTAATGTACGATAATGGTTTAGGTTGAGTGCATTTGTTATGTTAAAATGTTTTGTTAGCCTATACGTTAGCATTAGGGGACGGGTAAGGGTTTGAGTCAGGGTTAGGGTTAGGGAACAGGGACGCTTTAGGGTACAGGTTAGTGTATGTCAACGGTTTAGGGTTAGTGTATATGTTAGGTTATGGGTTAGTGTTAGCGTACGTGTTAGGATTAGGTTATGAGTTAGGGTTAAGTTTCGGTTAAGGGTGAGGCTTTGGGTTAGGTTTAGGGTTAGGGAACTGGTACGGTATTCAATAACTTGTAACATAGCAAAGACCTGGAAGAAACCAAAATGTCCATCAACAGAAATGGGTATCAAGAAGAAGTCATCTATGTACACAATGGAATAATAGCCATGGAGAAGCCTGGAACAGTACCGTTTTCACCACCATAGAAGGATCCAGAGATAATAACCCAACTTGAAGTAAGAAATACACCAAAAGACATATATCCTATTACATCACTTATAGGTGTTACATATAAATGGGTACACATGAAATAATTTCCAAGAGAAGGACCTCTCAGATTCAGAAAATCAAATTTTGTTTAACCAAATGGAAAGGTGTAAGGAATGTATGAATTAGGATATGGGGTTTTACAGACATGTACTTATATATATGAAATATATAATCACAAAATACCTATGGAATACATAGAGGGATCTACTCAACAGTCTGTAATAACCTACATGGGAAGGGATCCAAAAATAAAAAGATCGATACATGGATATAATGAACCAGATTTTCTACACATAGAACACACACATTTTTCTCAAATTTGCTCTGATAAAAAATAAAAATTAAATTTAAAAAACATACAAGAAGGAGATATAAGCTCCTGGGGGTTTGCACTGGCACATTCCGCTCTAATTTGTAGCCTACAAACACGATTTCCAGGAAAGCTCTGTTGCCCAAAAACCCAGAGTTGGAAATGTAGAAATTCTGCCGCCTTGTGGCCGTTTCCCAGAAGAGCGGCTTTAAAACCACAGCTAACGGTCACTTAACATTCACAACGATTCAGGACAGTAAAGGACAACTGCCCTCAAAAATTGTGCAGTGGTATGGAATGGCCAAAAAATTCACAACTGGCAAAATTTTCAAGGAGATAGTATGAAGAGGTAAATTTTACTCATTATTTTTGTAAAAACAAGGAAAATGGATAAAAGCACAACAGAAATTTTTAGACTTATGCAAATCTAGCCTACAAAAAGGTTTCAACTCACGCACGTCAACTACCATCAGCCAAAAGTCTACAAACAATAAATGCTGAAGGGTTTTAGAGAACTCTGTACCCTCTAGCTGCTGGTGAGATATAAATTGGTAAGAGCCAATAGTGAGAACAGAAAGGAGCTGTGTTTAAAAGTAAAAATTGTGCCAGCATTCCATTGAGCAGACCCACTGCTGAGCCTCTCACCTGAAAATACCAGAGTAGAGAAGGCACAGGATGCAACAGCTTCACTGCAGGAGTTTTCGCAATAGCCAAGACATGGAAGCAACCAAAATGTCCATCAATGGATGAATGGATAAAGAAGAAGTGGTCCATGTACATAATGGAATATTAGCCATGGAAAACGTGAAATACTGCTCGTTGAGGCACCATTTATGAGCACAGATATAATCTCAGAACATGAGGTAAGTCAGAAAGAAAAAGACATATAGTATGATATCACTTATAGGCATTATCTAACAACTGACAAAAATGATAGCATTTTCACAGCGAAAGAAACTCACAGACTTAGAAAACAAACTATTCTTATCTAAATGGAAAGGTGGGTGGTATGGAAAATTAAGATTAGGGTTACCATATGTGTACAAATACCTACTAAATACATTTATGAAAGAGACCGACCATATAGCTAGGGAGGTCAATGGAGCACTCTGCAATAATTCACATGGGAAGAGTATCTGTACATGAATATATTACATATATATGTGTGTGTGTGTGTGTGTGTGTGTATATATATATATATATATATATATATATATATATATATATATAGTACAAATGAACCAGATTTTATACACCTAGGACAAACAATATTCTAAACATTACTCCGATTTAAAAAGACTAAAAAATCGAACAAGAAATAATGGAATATTAACTTACGGGGTTTTCCTGGCACATTCCATTCTAATTTACAACCTGGGAGCACGACTTCCAGAAAGGCTGTGCTGCCCTAGAAACCAGTTTTGGGAATGGAGAAATGCTGCCTCCTTTTGGCCGTTTCCTACAACAGCAGCTTTAAAGCCAGTAGTAATGGTCACTAAATATTCACACTCATTGCAAGCCTGCAAATGTCATCTGTTCTCAAAAAATATCCTGGGGTCTAAAATCGACTAAAAAATTCAAAAGAGGGAAGCCTTCCCAGAAGAGAACTTCAAGTGGTTTATTGTACTCACAGTTTTTTTCTGTTTTTGTTTAACAGAAAGAAAATAAGGCATGGAAAAATGCTGAACATTAGGAATTATTAAAGACATGAAAATCCAAATTAAAAAAACTGTCAACTCATACCTGTCAGAATGGCCATTAGTAAAAATTCTGCAAACAATAAATGCTAAAGGGGTTGTGGAGAAAAGTGTACCCTCGCTTCAAAGTGGGACATGGTAAGAGCCAGTAATGAAAACACAAAGGAGGTGCCTTGAAAAGGTAAATACTAGCTACCATTCAGTCAAGCATACCCACTAATGGGCCTATCGCCTGAGAGGATGAGAATCAAAGAGACACAGGTTGGCATTCCGGCACTCCAGCAATATTTACCACAGCTACCATTTGGAAGCAACGAAGATATCCATCAAGAGAGGAATGCACAAAGAAGCAGTGGTCCATGTACACAATGGAATATTACTCCAATAAAAAAATTATAAATTCAATTTAGAAACCAACCATAAATAAGGAGACATCAGCTTTTGGAGGGTTATCCAGGCACATTCCACTCTAATGTTTAACCGAGGAATACGACTGGCAGAAAGGTCTGTTTCTGTAGTTACCAGAATGGGGAAAGCAGAAATGCTGCTGCCAAATGGCCGTTACCTGCAACAGCAGCTTTAAAACCTGTGCTTATAATCACTTCCTATGCACAAGTACTGGAGGGCAGTAAATGAAACCTGCCTTCAAAATGTCTTCAGGGAGGTAATGGCCAAAATATTTCAAAATGAGGCAAATACTTCAAGAAAACCATTTGAAGAGGTAAGCTGTACTCACAGTTTGAAGAAAAACAGGACATGCCTGAAAGCTCAATTTCAAGGGATTATGAGACACATGCAAATCCAACCACAAACAAGTATCAGCTCACACCTGTCAGAATAAACATCAGCAGAGAAACTACAAACAATAAATGCTGAAGCAGTTGTGGACAAGTGCATACACTCAGCTTTAAGTGAGACATAACCTGGTAAGAGCCACTAATGAGAACAGAATGGAAACGCCTTTACAAGGTAAATATTTGTCTACCATATGATCCAGCAGGCCCATTTCTGCACCTATAACCGAAAAAGACAGAATTGGAAAGACACAGGCAGGCAAATGTGCATTGCAGAAGTAGTACAATAGCCCAGACATGGAAGCAACCAAAAAGTCCAGCAACAGATAAGTGGACAAAGAAGAACTGGTACATGTACAGATGGAATATTAGCCAAGGAAAAAAATGACACAATGCTATTTGCAGCACAGTAGATGAGTCTAGAAGTAATCACGTAACTTATAAGTCAGAAAGCAAAATACACATATCCTATGATATCATTTATAGATATTCCCTAAATATTCATACCAGTGGAGATATTTCCACAGAGAAAGGCAATCACAGATTAATTAAACAAACATGTTTCATCAATGGAAAGGTGTGAGGATTGGATACATTAAGATGTCGGGATTAACAGAGATATACAAACACAGGTGAAGTATATAATCACCAAAGACATACGGAATACCAAGAGAATACTACTCAACATTGTGTCATAACCTACAATGGGAAAAGGATCCAAAGAAGAAAAGAGATATGTATATGTGGAAAACAACCACATCTTGCACACCTAGAACAAGTAAAAAATTGTAATCACACTTTCTGTGATAAAAAATGAAAATTAAATTTAAAAAACAAACAAGAAGTATTCAGATATAAACGTAAGGGGCTTTTTCCTCGCACATTCCATTCTAATTTACAACCTAGAACACGACTTCCATTGAGGCGCTGTTGCTCTAGTAACCAGATTTAGTAAAGGAGAACTGCTGCCGTCTTTTGGTCGTTTCACACAACAGCAGCTCTAAACGCAGCGCTAATGGTTACTTGATAGTCAAAATAATTGCAGGCCTGTAAATGACACCTGCCCTCAAAACAAATCCTTGGGTCATAAAACGAGCAAAAATCTCAAAGACGTCCATATTTCAAAATGCAATTTCAAGAGGCATATTTTATGCACATTTTGTATTCTCTTTTTATTTATTTATTTTGGTTATACAAAAAAGGGTATGGAGAAATGCTCAACATCAGAAATTAATAAAGCCATGCCAATCCAGTCTACAAAAACGTTCACCTCACAGCCATCAGAAGGATCATCAGCAAAATAAGTCTACAAAATATAAATGCTGAAGGGTTTTCAGAGAACTGTGTACCCTCTAGCAGCTGGTGGGATGTAACATGGTAACAGCCAGTACTGAGAACAGAATGGAGGTGTGTCTAAAGGTAAAAATTGAGCTACCATGTGACCTGGTAGGCCCACTGATGGGCCTGTCAGCTGAGTAGACCTGAATCAAAAAGACACAGGCTGGCAATCCTGCACTGCAGCAACATGTACCATAGCCAAGACCTAGAAGAAACCAAAATGTCCGTCAACAGAAATAGGCACCAAGAAGAATTCGTCCATGTACACAATGGAATATTAGCCATGGAAAAGCATGGAACAGTGCCGTTGGCACCACCATAGAAGTATCTAGAGATAATCACCCAACTTGAAGTAAGAAAGATACCGAAAGACAGATATCCTGTTACATCACTTATAGGTGTTACATAAAAATTGATACCCATGAAATAATTTCCAAGAGAAGGACACTCATAGATTCAGAAAACCAAATTATTTTTAACCAAATGGAAAAGTGTAAGGAATGTATAAACTAGGATATGGTGGTTTACAGACATGTACTAAAAGATATGAAATATATAATCAAAAAACACCTGTGGAATACCAAGAGAGGTCTACTCAACACTCTGTAATAACCTACACGGGAAAGGATCCAAAGATGGATAGATCTATACATAGGTATAATGAACGAGATTCTGTACACCTAGAACACACACATTTTTCTCAAATATTCTCTGATAAATAATAAAAATTAACTTTAAAAAACAAACAAGAAGTAAGGAGATATTAGCTCTTGGGGGTTTGCCCTGGCACATTCCGCTCTAATTTGCAGCCTACAAACACGATTTCCAGGAAAGCTCTGTTGCCCAAAAACCCAGAGTTGGAAATGTAGAAAGGCTGCCGCCTTGTGGCCGTTTCCCAGAAGAGCGGCTTTCAAACCACAGCAAACGGTCACTTAACATTCACAAGGACTCAGGACAGTAAAGGACAACTGTCCTCAAAAATTGTGCAGAGGTATGGAATGGCCAAAATAATTCAAAACTGGCAAATTTTTCAAGCAGATAGTATGAAGAGGTAAGTTTTACTCACTATTTTTTTTTAAAAAAGAAAATGGATAAAAGCTCAACATCAGGAATTATTAGACTCATGCAAATCTAGCCTACAAAAAGGTTTCAACTCACGCAAGTCAACTACCATCAATCAAAAGTCTACAAACAATAAATGCTGAAGGAGTTTTAGGGAACCGTGTACCCACCAGCTGCTGGTGAGATGTAAAGTGGTAAGAGCCAATAATGAGAACAGAAAGGAGCTGCGTTTAAAAGTAAAAATTGAGCCAGCATTCCATTCAGCAGGCCCACTGCTGAGCCTCTTACCTGAAAAGGCCAGAGTCAAGAAGGCACAGGCTGCAACAGCTTCACCGCAGGAGTTTTCACAATACCCAAGACACGAAAGCAACTAAAATGTTCATCAATGGATGAATGGATTAAGAATTGGTCCATGTACACAATGGAATATTAGCAATGGAAAACAGTTAAACACTGCTCTTTGAGGCACCATAGATGAACCTAGAGAAAATCACAGAACATGAGGTAAGTCGGAAAGCAACAGACATATAGTATGATATCACTTATAGGCGTTATCTAACAACTGACACAAATGATAGTATTTTCACAGAGAAAGAAGCTCACAGACTTAGAAAACAAACCATTCTTATCTAAATGGAAAGGTGGGTGGTATGGAAAATTAAGATTAGGGTTAACATACGTGTACAAATACCTATTAAATACATATATCAAAAACACCCACCATATAGCAAGGGAGGTCAACGGAACACTCTGCAATAATTTACATAGGAAGAGTATCTGTATATATATATGTGTATATATATATATATATATATATATATATATATATATATACACATATATATATATGTAATGTACAAATGAACCAGATTGTATACACCTAGGACAAACAATATTCTAATCATTACCCCGATTTAAAAATTAAAGAAAACGAAGAAGAAATAATGGGATATAAACTTACGGGGTTTTTCCCTGGCACATTCCATTCTAATTTATCACCTGGGAACACGACTTCCAGAAAGGATGTGCTGCCCTAATAACCAGATTTGGGAAAGGAGAAATGCTGCCGCCTTGTGGCCATTTCCGCCAACAGCATCTTTAAAGCCAGTAGTAATGGTCACTAAATATTCACACAAATTGCAAGCCTGTAAATGACACCTGCTCTCAAAAAATATCCTGGGGTCAAAAATCGACCAAAAAATTCAAAGGAGGACAGAAGAAGGCAATTTCAAGAGATTTATTGTACTCACAGTTTTTTTCTCTTTTTGTTTAACAGAAATAAAACAAGGCATGGAAAAATGCTGAACATTAGGAATTATTAAAGATATGCAAATCCAAATTTAAAAAACCTATCAGCTCACAACAGTCATAATGGCCATCAGCAAAAATTTTGCAAACAGTAAATGCTGAAGGGGTTGTGGAGAAATGTGCACCCTCGTTTCTAAGTGGGACATGGTAAGAACCAGTAATGAAAACACAAAGGAGCTGCCTTGATAAAGTAAATATTGAGCTACCATTCAATCAAGCATACCCACTGCTGGACCTATCGCCTAAGAGGATGAGAATCAAAAAGAAACAGGGTGACAATACTGCTGGACCTATCGCCTAAGAGGATGAGAATCAAAAAGAAACAGGGTGGCAATCCTGCACTCCAGCAATATTTACCACAATCAACACTTGGAAGCAACAAAAATGTCCGTCAACAGAGGAAGGCACAAAGAAGAAGTGGTCCATGTACACAATGGAATATTACTCCAATAAAAAATATATACAATTTCAATTTAGAAACCAAACGTAAGTAAGGAGACATAAGCTTTTGGGGGTTTATTCAGGCACATTCCTCTCTAATATACAACCGAGGAACACCACTGGCAGGAAGGACTCTTTCCCTAATTCCCAGAATGGGGAAAGGGGAAATGCTGCCGCCCAATGGCCGATACCTGCAACAGCAGCTTTAAAACCTGTGGTAATGGTCACTTCATATGCACAAGTACTGGAGGGCTGTATATGAAACCTGACCTCAAAATGTCTTCAGGGAGGTAATGGCCAAAATATTTCAAAATGTGGCACATACTTCAAGAAAACCATTTGAAGAGGTAAGCACTACTCACAGCTTGAAAAAAAAAGAAGGACATGCCTGAAAGTTCAATTTCAAGGGTTTATGAGATGCATGCAAATCCAACCTCAAAGAGGTGTCAGCTCACACCTGTCAGAATAAACATCAGCAGAAAAACTACAAACAATAAATGCTGAAGGGGTTGTGGACAAGGGCATATCTTCAAATTTAAGTGGAACGTAACCTGGTAAGAGCCACTAATAAGAACAGAATGGAGACGCCCTTACAAGGTAAACATTTTGCTACCATATGATCCAACAGGCCCTCTCCTGGGCCTATAACCGAAGAAGACATAATTGAAAGACACAGGCAGGCAAATGTGCATTTCAGCAGTGTTAAAATAGCCAAGACATGGAAGCAAACTAAAAGTCCATCAACAGGTGAGTGGACAAAGAAAAACTGGTCCATGTACAGATGGAATATTAGCCAAGGAAAAAAATGACAGAATTCCATTTGCATCACCATACATGAGTCTAGAAGTAATCACGCAACTTGTAGTAAGTCAGAAAGCGAAAGACACATATCCTATGATATCACTTATAGGTGTTACCTAAAAATTGATACCAGTAAAGATATTTCCACAGAGAAAAGCAATCACAGTTTCATTAAACAAACTTATGGTTCACCAATGGAAAGGTGTGAGGATTGGATCCTTTAGGATATCAGAGTTAACAGAGATATACAAACACAGGTGAAGTATATAATCACCAAAGACCTACGGAATACCAAGAGAAGACTACTCAACACTGTGTCATAACCTAAAATGGGAAAAGGATCCAAAGAAGAAAAGAGATATGTATATGTGGAAAACAACCACATCTTGCACACCTAGAACAAGCAAAACACTGTAATCACACTTGCTGTGATAAACAATGAAAATTAAATTTAAAAAACAAACAATATTTAGTGAGATATAAACTTAAGGGGCTTTTTCCTGGCCCATTCCATTCTAATTTAAAACCTAGAACAGGACTTCCATTGAGGTTCTGTTGCCGTAGTAACCAGATTTGGTTAATGAGAACTGCTGCCGCCTTGTGGTCGTTTCACACAAGAGCAGCTCTAAACGCAGCGCTAATGGTTACTTGATAGTCAAAATAATTGCAGGCCTGTAAATGACACCTGCCCTCAAAACAATCCTTGGGTCTTAAATCGAGCAAAAATCTCAAAAGACGTCCATATTTCAAAACGACAATTTCAAGAGGCATATTTTAGGCACATTTTATATTCTGTTTCTTTTTTTGTTATAGAAAAAGGCATGGAAAAATGCTCAACGTCAGGAATTAATAAAGCCATGCAAATCCAGTATAGAAACACGTTCACCTCACAGCCGTCAGAAGGATCATCAGCAAAAAAGTCTACATAGTATAAATGCTGAAGGGGTTTTAGATAACTGTGTACCCTCTAGCTGCTGATGGGATGTAACCTGGTAACAGCCAGTACTGAGAACAGAATGGAGGTGTGCTTAAAGGTAAAAATTGAGCCACTGTGTGATCTGGTAGGCCCACTGATGGACCTATCAGCTGAGTGGACCTGAATCAAAAAGACACAGGCTGGCAATCCTGCACTGCAGCATCATGTACCAGAGCCAAGAGCCGGAAGAAACCAAAATGTCCATCAACAGAAATAGGCAGCAAGAAGAAGTCGTCCATGTACACAATGGAATATTAGCCATGGGAAAGCATGGAACAGTGCCATTGGCAACACCATAGAAGGACCTAGAGATAATCACCCAACTTGAAGTAAGAAAGATACCGAAATACAGATATCCTGTTACATCACTTATAGGTGTTACATAAAAATTGATACCCATGAAATAATTTCCAAGAGAAGGACACTCACAGATTCAGAAAACCAAATTATGTTTAAGCAAATGGAAAGTTGTAAGGAATGTATGAATTAGGATATGGGGGTTAACAGACATGTACTAATATATATGAAATATATAATCACAAAATACCTATGGAATACCAAGAGAGGTCTACTCAACATTCTGTAATAACCTACACGGGAAAGGATCCAAAGATGAATAGATCTATACATAGACATAATGAAGCAGATTCTGTACACCTAGAACACACACAACAATTTTCTCAAATTTGCTCTTATATTTAATAAAAATTGAATTTAAAAAAACAAACAAGAATTATGGAGATATAAGCTCTTGGGCATTTGCCCTGACACATTCCACTTTAATTTTCAGCCTACAAACACGATTTCCAGGAAAGATCTGTTGCCCAAAAACACAGAATTGGAAACGTAGGAATGCTGTCGACTTGTGCCATTTCCCACAAGAGTGGCTTTACAACCACAGCTAACGGTCACTTAAGATTCACAAGGACTCTGGGCTGTAAGGCACACCTGCCATCAAAACTTGTGCTGAGGTATGGAATGGCCAAAAGAATTCAAATCTGGCAAATTTTTCAAGGAGATAGTATGAAGAGCTAAGTTTTACTCGCTATTTTTCAAAAAAAAAAAGAAAATGGATAAAAGCTCAACATCAGGAATTATTAGACTCATGCAAATCTAGCCTACAAAAAGGTTTCAACTCATGCAAGACAACTACCATCAGACAAAAGTCTACAAACTATAAACGCTGAAGGTGTTTTAGAGAACTGTGTATCCTCTAGCTGCTTGCGAGGTGTAAAGTGGTAAGATCCGGTAATGAGAACAGAAAGGAGCTGCGTTTAAAAGGAAAAATTGAGATGTCATTCGATCCAACACGCCCACCACTGAGCCTATCACCTAAGCGCTGAATCGAGAAGACACACGCTGACAAACCTGTACTGAAGTAATACTGAAAACAGCCAGGACATGGAAGCAGCAAAAATGTCAGTTAACAGATGAATGGACAAACAAGAAGTGGTACATGTACCTAATGGAAGATTAGCTTTCAAAAAAAATGAACAATGTCGTTTTCATGACTACAGGTGAGTCTGGAAATAATCATATTATGTGAAGTCAAAAGTGTATGATATATATCCTATGATATAATTTATAGATGTTATCTTAAGATCCCTACCAATGAACATATTTCTAAAGGAAAAGACACTCAGAGACGTATAAAACAAACTAATGGTTAACCAAAATGAAAGGTGGGAAAATTAGGATTATGGGGTTAACATACATACACTAATATATGTTATAAGTATATAAACTTATAATATATAAAATATACAAATTATATATTCATTAATATATATAAATTATATAATCACCAAACACCTACCAAATACCAAGGGAGCTCTACTCAACACTCTGTAATAACCTACATGGTAAGAGGATCCAATGATGAACAGATATATGTATGAAAAATTGATCCTAATTGGTACATCCAGAGAATCACAACACTCTAATAAAATTTACTCCAATAGGGACTTCCCTTGTGGTGCAGTGGTTGAGAATCTGCCTGCCAATGCAGGGGACACGGGTTCGAGCCCTGGTCTGGGAGGATCCTACACGCCGTGGAGCAACTAGGCCCATGAGCCGCAACTACTGAGCCGGCGCGTCTGCAGCCTGTGCTCCACAACAAGAGAGGCCACAATAGTGAGAGGCCCATGCACCTCGATGAAGAGTGGTCCCTGCTTGCCGCAACTAGAGAAAGCCCTCACACAGAAACGAAGACGCAACACAGCCAAAAATAAATAAATAAATATTAAAGGCAAAGAAGAAAGGGGAAACTGTAGATCGAGGAAGCATTTAGTTTAAAAAAATTTACTCCAATAAGAAACATAAAATAAATTTAGAAAACAAACATAAGTAGGAGACATAAGCTTTTGGGAGTTTGTCCTGGGACATTCCACTACAATTTGCAACCTAGGAACACAACTTCCAGGAAGGCTCTCCTGTCCTTGTAATCAAAGTTGGGAATGTAGAAATCTGCCGCCTTGTGGTCAATTCCCGCAACAACAGCTTTAATCCAGTGCTATTGGTCACTTAATATTCACAAGGACTGCAGGGCTTTAAACGACACCTGCCCTCAAAAAATATCTTGCGGTCAGGAATGGACATTAATATGCAAAACAGTAGAAAATCCAGAGAAGACAATTTCAAGAGGTAAATTTCCTCACAGTGTTTCTTTTTTTAAGGACATGAAAAAATGTTCAACATCAAGAATTATTAGGGACATGCAAATTTAAACTACAAAAAGGTATCCGCTCACAATAGTCCGAATGGCCATCAGAGAAAAATGTCTACAAACAATAAATGCTGAATGGGTTTCTGAGAATGGATACACTCATATGCTGTTGCTGGGATGTAAACTGGTAACAGCCACTAATCAGAACAGAATGAATGTGCCTTTAAAAGGTAACAATTGAGCTACTATGTAATCCTGCCAAAACACTAATGGGTGTGTAACCCGAGAACACCAGAATTCAGAAATACCCAGGTACCTAAAAATGCTCTTCAGTGATACTTACAATAGCCAGACATGGATGCAAGCAAAATGTTCAAAAACAGATGAATGGGCAAAGAAGTGGTACATGTACACAATCGAATATTAGCCATGGAAATGATGAAACAATGCCTTTTGCATCACCACTGATGAACCTAGGGGTAATCATACTACATAAAGTAAGTCACAAAAAGAAAGACAAATATCCGATGACATCATTTACTAGTGTTATCTAAAAATTGATAACCATGAATATATTTCCACTGCGAAACACCCATACAGACTTTGAAAAAGGTGAAAGGAATGGAAAAATTAGGATGTTGGGGTTAACATGCATTTAATAATTCATATAAAATATATAATCAAGAAGGACCTACTGGATGCCAAGGGAGGTCTACTCAACTCTAATAACCAACATGGGAAAAAATCTAAACCTGATTAGATATATGTATACATATGAATGAACCAGCTTCTTTACACCTAGAACAAACACAACATTGTAATCAAATTTACTCTGATAAGAAATAAAAATTAAATTAAACAAGAAGTAACGTGACACAAGATTTTGGGTATTTGTCCTGGCACTTTACACTCCAATTTACAATCTAGGAAGAGGAATTCCACTAAGCCAATGTTTTACCGAGCAATCAAGTTGAGTATGAATAAATTCCACTGCCTTGTTGCCCTTTCCTGCAACTGCAACTTTAAAAACAATGCTTATGTGTACTTAATATTCAGAAGAACTGTTGGGCTGTAAATGACACCCACAATCAGGAAATGTTCACGGGTAGATAAGCAAAATAAATTCCAAAGGAACAGACTTTCAAGATCCTATTTCAATAGGTAAATTTTACACTGTTTAAAAGAAAAGCACTTGAAAAGATGTTCTAATTCCTATATTATTAGCGTCATGGAAATCAAAACTACAATGAGGGATCACTTCACATGAGTAAGAATAGCCACGATTGAAACGTCTACGAACAGTAAATGCTTGAGAGGTTGTAGAAAAAAGGGAACCGTCCTATGCTGCTGTTGGGATCTAACATGGTAACAGCCACTATAAATAAGAGTATGAAGGTGCCTTTACAAGGTAAATTTAGAGGTACCATATGATCCAGCTGTCGCACTCCCAGGCGTATAACAGGAGAAAACCAGAATTGGAAAACACACATGCACCCATATGTGTACCGCAGCACAATTTACAATGTCTAAGACATGGAAGCAACCAAAATATCCATCAGCAGATGGACGGATAAAGAAGTGGTACATGTTCACAGTGAAATATTACTCAAAAATGAAAAGAATGAAGGAACGCCATTTGCAGCATTATAGATAGAATTAGAGATAATCATACTAAGTGAAGTAATTCAGAAAGAGAAAGTCAAATATCATATGATACTACTTATAGCTGAAATTTAAAAATTGATACCAATGAACTAATTTACAAGAGAGAAACAGGGACTTTCCAGGTGGTTCAATGGTTAAGAATCCGAGATTCCAATTCAGGGGGCATGGGTTCGATCCCTGGTGTTGGGAGAACTAATATCACACATGCCTTGCAGTACAGCCAAAAAAATAAAATAAAAGAGAGAGAAACAGACTTAGAACACAAACTTATGGTTACCCAATGAGAAAGGTGGGTGGAAGGAATAAATCAGGAAGCTGGGGAAAATATTTACACACTAATACATATAAGACAGTTTATCAACAAGGACCTACTGCATAACAAAGGGAGTCTACTCAACACTCTCTAATAACCTACATGGGAAAAGAATCTGAAGATGAATAGACATATGAATATACATAACTGAACAAGATTCTGTACGCCTACCACAAACAGAATATTTTAAATCAACTCTACTCCAATAAAAAAGAAAAATTAAATTAAAACAAAAACAAGAAGTAACAAAACAGAAGATTTGGGGTGTTTGTTCTGCCACAGCCCACACTAATTTACAATCCAGGAGCCCGTCTTCCACAGTAGGTCTGGTTACCCAAGTAACCAGAGAGGGGCATGAACGAAATCCTACCATCTGTGCCCATTTCCACAACAGCAACTTTAAAACATGTGCTTATGGGCACTTCATATTCACAAGGACTGCCAGGGTGTAAATGACACCTGCCCTTAACAAATGTCCTGTGGTAGTTATCGAGCAAAAGTTCAAAATAGTCAGACTTTCAAAAAGCCAATGTCAGCTGTAACTTTTTCTCACAGTGTTAAAAAAAACACATGCAAAGATGCTCAAAATCTCGAATTATTAGACACATGCAAATCAAAACTACAACAAAGTATCACCTCACAGTCAGAATGGCCATCATCAAAAAGTTTACAAACCATAAATGCTGGAGAGGACATGGAGAAAAGGGAACCCTCCTATGCTGTTGGTGAGATGTAAGCTGGTAACAGCCACTATAAAGTACAGTATGGAGATGCCTTTTAAAAGTAAAAATAGAGCTACCATATCATCCAGCAGTCTTACTTCTGGGTGTACATCTGCAGAGAGCCAGAAATGAAAATGACAAATGCACCCAAACCCAAACATGCACTGCAGCACTGTTTACAATAGCCAAGACATGGAGGTAACCAAAATGTCCATCAACAGATGAATGGTTAATGAAGAAGTGGTACATGTACACAATCAAATATTACTCAGAAATGAAAAAGCATGATCATCTCTAGGTCCATTCCTATTGCTGCGAATGGCATTATTTCATTCTAAGTGAAGTAAGTCAGATAGAAAAATACAAATATCATATGATATCACTTATAGTAGAGTGTAAAAAATGATAGAAATGAACAAATTTATAAAACAGAAACAAACCAACAGACTTCAGATATCCTTCAGGGAGAAAAAATTTTAAATGTTTCCAATCACTAAATGTAAGCAATAAAAAACATTGTAAAGTATTAATTCTCCCCAAATTAACCTATACCAGGCATTAGCAAACTAAATCTGGAGATCACATACAGCCTATCACCTTCTTTTGTAAATTAAATTTAATGAATGACCCACAACAAAACCCATAATGAGACGTCATGTCACACCTCTCAACGTGGCTACTATTCCAAAATCTACAAATATGAAATGTTGTTCATGACATGGAGAAGGGAATCCTAGTACACTGTTGGTGGGATTGTAAGTTGGTACACCCACTATGAAAAGAATATGGTGGTCCTGATAAAAGCTAAAAGTAGAACTATCATATTAGCCGGGAATTCCACTGCTTGGTATACGTCCAAAGAAAATGAAGACACCAATTTGACAAGATACATGCATCCCAATGTTCATAGCAGCATTATTTAAAATTGCCAACATATGGAAGCAAACTAAATGTCCATCAACAGATGAGTGGATAAAGAAGATGTGGTATGTATACACAATAGACTATTACTCAGCATTAAAAAGGATCAAATTCTGCCATTTGCAACAACGTGGATAGGCCTAGAATATTTATACCTACTTAAGGTGGAGAAGGACAAATACACTATGCTCTCACTTCTCTGTAGAATCTAAAAATACAAGAAAGGTATGTATATAACAAAACAGAAATAGATTCACAGAGAACAAATTAGTGGTTACTGGTGGGGCGAGTAAAAGGGGGAGGGAAAAACAGTAGGTTGTTTCTCTAAATCCAGTAGCCCTATGTATGAACTAAACAAACAAGGATATATAGTACAATACAGGGAAATATAGCCATTATTGTGTAATCACTTTAGTGGAACCTGATCTATAAAAATATTCAATCCATACATTGTACCCCTGAGACTAATGGAATATTGTAAATCAACTATACTTCAATTTAAATAATCCATAGGGTGGCTGAATGGATTAAAGAAAGTTCAATTATACTGTGTACAAGATATTCATGTTAACTTCTAATCCATATATAGCATAAAATTGAAAGATTGGGGAAAAAATACTCCATGAAAATGATACTTGACTGACTAGTCTATTATGAGGTAAAAAAGACTTGAAGTCCAACCTCTCAAAGGAAAGAAGGTTATCATATAATGATAAATGGATTAATTCATCAAGAAATCATGACAAGGGCTTCCCTGGTGGCGCAGTGGTTGGGAGTCCGCCTGCCGATGCAGGGGATGTGGGTTCGTGCCCTGGTCTGGGAAGATCCCACATGCAGCTGGGCCCGTGAGCCATGGCCGCTGGGCCTGTGCGTCCGGAGCCTGTGCTCCACGGCAGGAGAGGCCACAGCAGTGAGAGGCCCGCATACCCCCCCCAAAAAAAAAAGAAATCATGACAATTATAAATATGTATGTATCCAGCTTTGCAGCCTCTCAACATATAAAGAATATATTAACCCACGTGAAGGGGAAAATGTGCAGAAATAAAATAATGGTAAGAAACATCGATACCCAACTTTCAACACTGTATAGATCATCTGGACATAATATCAATCAGGAAACACTGAACCTAAACACACACTTGATATCAAATGAACCTAACATACATCTACAGTATATTCCACTCAACAGCAGCAAACTTTCCATTGTTCTTAAGTACACATAGAACATTGCCTAGGGTAGATCCTATGTTAAGCCACAAAACAAGTCTTCAAAAATCCAAGAATATTGAAATCATATCAGGGATCATTTCCAACCACAATGGTATGAAACTGAAATTCAATATTAAAAAAATAATTGAAAATTAAAGAACACTTAGAAATTGAACAATAAGCTCCTGAATAGCCAATGCATACAGGAATAAATCAAAACGGAAATTTAAAAGAAATCTTAAAGCAAACCAAATTGGAAACACAAAGTACCTAAATTTATGGAATACAGGAACAAGACTGCAATTCAAAGAGTTATGTTTACAGTAATAAACGCATATATTTTCAAAGAATTCTTGAGAGGGGATCAAGATGATAGAGTAGGAAGATACTGAGCTCCCTTCCTGCCAAAGACACACCCAAATTACAACAACTTACACGGAAATTATCTCTGAAGACTAGCAGGGAACGTTTTCCACAACTAAAGATATAAGGAAGGAGAAACCACAAGGCAGGTAGGAGGACTGGAAACACAGTCTAATTGGAGCCCACACATGGAGCACAGTGACCCACAGCTGGAAGATATCACAATTGCATAGGTCCTCCACATGGAGGGAAAGGTATGAGCCTGGCATTAGGATGCTCAGCCCAGGGTTCCTGCACTGGAAGAAAAGAACATAACAGGTCTGGCTTTGAAAACTTGCAGGGCTTATTTTCAGGAAATCTGGAGGCTAAAGGAAACTGAGACTGCTCTCATAGGGCACACACAAATCTCACATGTTCTCAGTCCCTGTGCAGAGCCAATAGAGTGAAAGACACGTGTGTCAGACCCACTTGCTAATCCTGGAGAGCTTCTTGGAAAGGCAAGAGGCAGCTGAGACTCCCACTAGGAACTGAGACATTGGCAAGCAACATTTTAGAGTCTTCCCTGGAACTGATTAGAATCGGGCCTGCCCCATTTACCACCATGCCCAGAGCACTCCTGCACCAGAAGACCTCACAACCAGACACACTGGGGGCCTACGCTGTCCGCCTGTGCACCTAGAGCACCACACAGCCACCCATAATGGAGGGCTGCCTTGGATATCAGCACACCCATGGCAATCACATACTGCAGGGGCTCACAGCCATTTAGGCCAGAGTCCAACACCACATACCAGCTTGTCTACAGCTGTTGGCCCTGCCGTAAGAGAAAGATGTGTGCAGCCCACACAGGGGACGCCCCTGGAGCATGTGGCTCTGCTGGCCAGAAGACAATGTGCTGCTGGGCTCTATCAGTCATCTCCTATATAAGGCCACTTCTCTGAGACCCAGGAATGTAACAACCTGAACCTAATGAATAAAGATGCACAGAGAATTAGGAAACATAAGGAAACAGAGGAATATGTTACAAATGAAGTAACAAGACACGACATCAGAAAAAGAACTGAATAAAACAGGGATAAGCATTCTACCCGATAAAAAACGTGTTCACAGTAATGATTATAAAGACGCTCACCCAAGTCAGGAGAAGACTAGATAGACATAGTGAGAATTTCAACAAAGAGTAATAACATGTCAAAAAAACAAAACAGTGAACAATACAATAAAAGAGATTAAAACACACACACACCACACAAACACACACACACGTACATGAGAGAAGCCAAATTATACTGTATGATACAGAAGAACAGATCAGTGAAATGGAAAAGAGAGTAGTGAAAATCACCCAAACTGAATAGCACAAAGTAAAAGCAATTAAGACTATACGTAAAGGGACCTCTGAGACAACATCAATAATATTAACATGAGCATTACAGGGGCCCCAGAACGACGAGAAGAGAGAAACGGGCAGATAACTTATTGGAGGATAGAGTAACTGATAACTTTCCTAACCTGGGGAAGGAAACACACATCCAGGTCCAGGAAAAACAGAGTCCCAAACAAGATGAAGACAAACAGGTCCACACCAAGACATATTATAAAGCTCCAAATATTTAAAAGTTTAAAGAGTGATCACAGAGGCAGTGAAATAAAAGGGTCTAGTTATGTTCAAGGTATTCCCATAAGACTGTCAGATGACTTCTCAGCACAACTTTCAGACTAGGAAGGAATGATAGGATATAATCAATGGGCTAAAAAGAAAAAGTCTACAACAGGAATACTCTACCAGCAAGATTATGATTCAGAATTGCACGAGAGGGCTTCCATGATGTCACAGTGGTTGAGAATCTGCCTGCCAATGCAGGGGACATGGATTCGAGCCCTGATCCAGGAAGATCCCACATGCCACAGAGCAACTAAGCCTGTGTGCCACAACTACTGAAGCCTGAGCACCTAGAGTCCATGTTGCACAACAAGAAGAGCCACTGCAATGAGAAGCCCATGCACCACAACGGCCCATGCACCACAACGAAGAGTAGCCTCCACTTGCCACAACTAGAGAAAAGCCCACGCACTGCAATGAAGACCTAATACAGCCAAAAATAAATAAATAAATTTATAGAGGAAAGAAGGAATTGAAGGAGAGATCAAGAGTTTCCAAGACCAGCAAAAGCTAACAGAGTTCATCACTAATAAACCAGCCTTATATGCAATGTTGAAAGAATTTACTTAAGCTTAAAAGAAATCTCACTAATTATTGATAGTAACAAGAAAAAAACAAAAGTAAAAATCTCACTGAGAAACCTATACATAGAGTAAGGGTAATAGATCAAACATTTTTTAAGCTTCTGTAAAGTATAAAAGACAATAGTAGTATGTTTTTTATAAAAAAAGAAAGGGCCCAAATAAATCAGAAATGAAAGTGATTATGTTACAAGAGACACCACAGAAATACAAAGTATCCTAAGATACACACAGGGTAACTCAGGACTCAGACTGGACAGAACCCAGTCTCCCTTCCACTGTACATGAGTTACAGGAGCCTCAGGAACTGAGGAGGGGGGTCCCTGAGGGGAGGCACACGATAGAAGATGTTAGGCATTAACCTGACTGCATTTATGCTAAACCTGCCTGAACTACATTCACATGAGATTGTTTTGTCCTGAATGTACATTGGCACCTTTAGTCTGAACTGCAGATCTTTGGCTTCACCACCTCCACTGACAGCATTAGCTTCACCTGCTGTGGACCGTCTCCTATAGGATTTCTAGAACCACAAAGCATCGAAGTTTCACAGGACATAGAGTCTGTGAGACTCCACTCAGAGTCTCAACCCCACTCAGAGACGTAGAGTCACAACCCCACTCAGAGACGTAGAGTCACAACAGAGACTACACTCTTGGAGGACACACACAGTAGTGTGCACATCAGGACCCAAGGAAGGAGCAGTGACCCCATAGGAGACTGAGCAGACCTACCTGTTAGTTTTAGAGGGTCTCCTGCAGAGGCGAGGGGGTGACTGTGGCTCACCGTGTGGACAAGGACACTGGGAGCAGAAGTTCTGGGAAGTTCTCCTTAGCATGAGCCCTCCCAGAGTCCTTAGGTAGCCCCAACAAAGAGCCAGGTAGGCCACAGTCCTGGGTCGCCTCAGGCCAAACAACGAACAGAGAGGTAACTCTGCCCCATGCATCAGCAGACAAGCGGATTAACGTTTTATTGAGCTCTGCCCACCAGAGCAACACCCAGCTCCACCCACCACCAGTCCCTCACATCAGGAATGCTGCCCAAGCCCCAAAGATAGACTCATCCAGCAGAGGGCAGACAGCAGAAGCAAGAAGAACTACAATTCTTCAGCCTGTGGATGGAAAACCACATTCACAGAAAGATAGGCAAAATGAAAAGGCAGAGGAATTTGTACCAGATGAAGGAACAAGATAAAACCCCAGAAAAACAACTAAATGAGGTGGAGATAGTCAACCTTCCAGAAAAAGAATTCAGAATAGTGATAGTGAAGATGATCCAAGACCTTGGAAAAAGAATGGAGGCAAAGATCGAGAAGATGCAAGAAATAGTTAACAAAGACCTAGAAGAATTAAAGAACAAACAAACAGAGATGAACAATACAATAACTGAAACGAAAAATACACTGGAAGGAAGCTTCTCTGTTGGCACAGTGGTTGAGAGTCCACCTGCCAATGCAGGGGACACAGGTTCGTGCCCTGGTCTGGGAAGATCCCACATGCCACGGAGCGGCTGGGCCCATGAGCCATGGCTGCTGAGCCTGCGTGTCCAAAGCCTGTGCTCCACAATGGGAGAGGCCACAAAAGTGAGAGGTCCGTGTACCACACACACAAAAAAATACACTAGAAGAAATCAATAGTAGAATAATTGAGGCAGAAGAACGGATAAGTGGCCTAGAGACAGAAAGGTGGAATTCACTGCTGCAGAAAAGAATAAAGAAAAAAGAATGGAAAGAAATGAAGACAGCTTAAGAGACCTCTGGGATAACATTAAATGCAACAAAATTTGCATTATAGGGGTCCCAGAAGGTGAAGAGAGAGAGAAAGGACCCAAGAAAATATTTGAAGAGATTATAGTCGAAAACTTCCCTAGCATGGGAAAGGAAATAGTAGCCACCCAAGTCCAGAAAGCACAGAGAGTCCCAGGCAGGATAAACTCAAGGAGAAAAATGCTGAGACACATAATAATCAAACTGACAAAAATTAAAGACAAAGAAAAATTATTGAAAGCACAGGGGAAAAATGACAACATACAAGGGAACTCGCATAAGGTTAACAGCTGATTTCTCAGCAGAAACTCTACAAACCAGAAGGGAGTGGGCTGATATATTTAAACTGATGAAAGGGAAGAACCTACAACCAAAATAACTCTACACAGCAAGATCTCATTCAGATTCGATGGAGAAATCAAAAGCTTTACAGACAAGCAAAAGCTAAGAGAAATCAGCACCACCAAACTAGCTCTACAACAAAGGCTAAAGGAAGCTATCTAAGTGGGAAACACAAGAGAAGAAAGAATCTATAAAAACAAACACATAACAATTAAGAAAATAGTAATAGAAATATACATATCAATATTTACTATAAATATGAATGGATTAAATGCTCGAAACAAAAGACACAGTCTTGCTGAATGGATACAAAAACAAGATCAATATATATGTTGTCTATAAGAGACCTATTTCAGACCTAGGGAAACATACAGACTGAAAGTGAGGGGATGGAAAAGGATATTCCATGCAAATGAAAATCAAAAGAAAGCTGGAGTAGCAATACTCATATCAGATAAAATAGACTTTAATATAAAGAATGTTACAAGAGACAAGGAAGGACACTACATAATGACCAAGGGATCAATCCAGGAAGATATAACAATTATAAATATATATGTACCCAACATAGGAGCACCTCAATACATAAGGCAACTGCTAACAGCTGTAAAAGAGAAAATCCACAGTAACACAATAATAGCAGGGGACTTTAACACTTTACTTACACCAATGGAGATCATCCAGACAGAAAATTAATAAGAAAACACAAACTTTAAATGACACAATAGACCAAATAGATTTAATTGATATTTATAGGACATTCCATCCAAAACCAGCAGATTACATGTTCTTCTCAACTTCACGCAGAACATTCTCCAGGATAGATCACATCTTGGGTCACAAATAAAGCCTCAGGAAATTTAAGAAAACTGAAATCATATCAAGCATCGGTTTCGACCACAAGGTTATGAGATTACATATCAATAACAGGGAAAAAATACGTAAAAAACACAAACACATGGAGGCTTAACAATACATCACTAAATAACCAAGACATCACTGAAGAAATCAAAGAGGAAATCAAAAACAACCTAGAGACAAATGACAACAAAAACATGATGATCCAAAACCTATGGGATGCAGCAAAAGCAGTCCTAAGAGGGAAGTTTATAGCAATACAAGCCTACCTCAAGAAACCAGAAAACTCTCAAATAAATAATCTAAACTTACACCTAAAGGAATTAGAGAAAGAAGGACAAAACCCAAAGTTAGTAGAAAGAAAGAAATCATAAAGATCAGAGCAGAAATAAATGAAATAGAAACAAAGAAAACAATAGCAAAGATCAATAAAACTAAAAGCTGGTTCTTTGAGAAGATAAACAAAAATGATAAACCGTTAGCCAGACTCAAGGAAAAGAGGGAGAGGACTCAAATCAATAAAATTAGAAGTGAAAAAGGAGAAGTTGCCACACACACCACAGAAATACAAAGCATCCTAAGAGACTTCTACAAGCAACTCTATGCCAATAAAATAGACAACCTGGATGAAATGGACAAATTCTTAGAAAGATATAATCTTCCAAGACTGAAACAGGAATAAATAGAAAATATGAACAGACCTATCACAAGTAATGAAATTGAAACTGTGATTAAAAATCTTCCAACAAACAAAAGTCCAGAACCAGATGGCATCAGAGGTGAATTCTGTCAAATATTTAGACAAGAGCTAACACCCAACCTTCTCAAACTCCTCAGAAATTTGCAGGGAAAGGAACACCCCCAAACTCATTCTATGAGGCCACCATCACACTGACACCAAAAACAGACACTGATACTACAAAAAAGAAAAGTAGAGACCAATATCACTGATGAATATAGATGTAAAAATCCTCAACAAAATACTAGGAAACAGAATTGAACAACACATAAAAAGGATCATACACCATGATCAGGTGGGGTCTATCCCAGGGATGCAAGGATTCTTCAATATACACTAATCAATCAATGTGATACACCATATTAACAAATTGTAGAATAAAAATATCATCTCAATAGATGCAGGAAAAGCTTTTGACAAAATTCAACACCCATTTATGATTAAAAAGTCTCCAGAAAGTGAACATAGAGGGAATCTACCTCAACATAATAAAGGCCATATATTACAAACCCACAACAAACATCATTCTCAATGGTGAAAAACTACAAGAATTTCCTCTAAGATCAAGAAAAAGACAAGGATGTCCACTCTCACCAGTATTGTTCAACATAGGTTTGGAAGTCTTAGACACAGCAATCAGAGAAGAAAAAGAAATAAAAGGAATACTAATTGGAAAAGAAGTAAAATTTTCACTGTTTGCAAATGACATGATACTACACAGTGAATCCTAAAGATGACACTAGAAAATTACAGGAGCAAATCAATGAATTTGATAAAGTTTCAGGATACAAAATTAATGCACAGAAATCCCTTGCATTCCTCTACACTAACAATGAAAGATCAGAAAGAGAAATTAAGGAAACAATCCCATACACCATTACAATAAAACGAATAAAATATGTAGGAATGAACCTACCTAAGGAGGTCAAAGTCCTATACTCAGAAAACTATAAGACACTGCTGAAAGAAATCAAAGATGATATAAACAGATGGGAGTATTAACCATATGCTTGGATTAGAAGATTCAATACTGTGAAAATGACTATACTACCCAAAGCAATCTACAGATTCAATGCAATCCCTATCAAATTATCAGTGGCATTTTCTACAGAACTAGAACAAAAAAATCTTAAAATTTGTATGGAGACAAAAAACACCCCGAATAGCCAAAGCAGTTTTGAGGGAAATTAAAAGAGCTGGAGGAATCAGACTTCCTGACTTCAGACTATACTACAAAGCTACAGTAATCAAGACTATATTGTACTGGCACCAAAACAGAAATATAGATCAATGGAACAGGAGAAAGCCCAGAGATAAACCTACATATCTATGGCTAACTCATCTATGACAAAGGAGGCAAGGATAAACAATGGAGAAAAGACAGTCTCTTCAGTAAATGGTGCTGGGAAAACTGGACAGTTACACATAGAAGAATGAAATTAGAACATCCATAACACCATACACAAAAATAAACTCAAAACAGATTAGAGATCTAAATGTTAAGACCAGACGCTATTAAACTCTTAGAAGGAAATATAGGCAGAACACTATGAAATAAATCACAACAAGATCCTATTTGACCCACCTCCTAGAGAAACGGAAATAAAAACAAAAATAAACAAATGGGACCTAATGAAACTTAAAAGCTTTTGCACAGCAAAGGAACACATAAAGAAGACGAAAAGACAACCCTCAGAATGGGAGAAAATATTTTCAAATGAAGCAAATGACAAAGGATTAATCTCCAAAATTTACAAGCAGCTCATGTAGCTCAATATCACAAAAACAAACAACCCAATCCAAAAATGGGCAGAAGACCTAAATAGACATTTCTCCAAAGACGATATACAGGTTTCCAACAAACACATGAAAGGATGCTGAACATCACTAATCGTTACAGAAATGTAAATCAAAACTACAGTGAGGTATCACTCACAGCAGTCAGAATGGCAATCATCAAAAAATCTACAAAAAATAAATGCTGGATAGGCATTTATTGGAGAAAAGGGAACACTCTTTCAGTGTTGGTGGGAATGTAAATTGACATAGCCACTAGGGAGAAGAGTATGGAGGTTCCTTAAAAAACTAAAAATAGAAGTACCATACGACCCAGCAATCCAACTACTGGGCATTTACCCTGAGAAAACCATAATTCAAAAAGAGTTATGTTCAACAATGTTCATTGCAGCTCTATTTACAATAGCCAGGACATGGAAGCAACCTAAGTGTCCATCGACAGATGAATGGATAGAGAAGATCTGACACATATATACAATGGAATATTACTCAGCCATAAAAAGAAACAAAACTGAGTTATTAGTGAGATGGATGGACGTAGAGACTGTCCTACATAGTAAAGTAAGTCAGAAAGCGAAAAACAAATACCGTGTGCTAACACAGATATATGGAGTCTAAAGAAAAAAAAAGTTTATGAAGAACCAGGGGCGGGACACGATTAAGGACACAGATGTACAGAAAGGACTTGAGCACATGGGGAGGAGGAAGGGTAAGCTAGAACAAAGTGAAAGAGTGGCATGGACATATATACATTACCAAATGTAACATCGATAGCTACTGGGAAGAAGCCACATAGCACAGGGAGATCAGATCAGTGCTTTCTGAACACCTAAAGTGGTGGGATAGAGACAGTGGGAGAGAGATGCAAGAGGGAGGGCATATGGTGGTATATATATAGCTGATTCACTTTGTTATACAGCAGAAATTAACACTCCATTGTAAAGCAATTATACTCCAATAAAGTTGTAAAATGAAAAAAAAAAAAGAAAGCCCAGAGATACACCTACATACAAATGGTCAATAATCTATGACACAGGAGGCAAGACTATACAATGGAGAAAAGACAGTCTCTTCAATCAGTGGTTCTGGGAAAAATGGGCAGCTACATGTAACAGAATGAAATTAGAATACTCCCTAACACCATACAGAACAATAAATTCAAAATGGATTAGAGACCTCAATGTAAGACCGGAGAGTGTAAAACTCTTAGAGGAAAGAATAGGAAGAATACTCTGACATGAATCACAGCAAGATCTTTTTTGATCCACCTCCTGGAGTAATGCAATAAAAAAGAAAAATAAACAAATGGGACCTAATGAAACATAAAAGCTTTTGCAAAGCAAAGGAAAGTAAAAACAAGACGAAAAGACAACCCTCAGAATGGGAGAATATATTTGCAAATGAATCAACAGACAAAGGATTACTCTCCAATAATATATAAACAGCACATGCAGCTCAATATTAAAAAACCAAACAACCCAATACAAAAATGGCAGAAGATCTAAATAGACATTTATTCCAAGAAGAGAGAGAGATGGCCAAGAAGCACCTGAAAAGCTTCTCAACATCACTAATTATTAGAGAAATGCAAATCAAAACTACAATGAGGTATCACCTCACACCTGTTAGAATGTACATCATCAGAAAATCTACAAAAAACAAATGCTGGGGAGGGTGTGGAGAAAAGGAACCCTCTTCCACTATTGGTGGGAATGTAAATTGATACAGTCACTATGGAGAACAATATGGAGGTTCCTTAAAGAACTAAAAATAGTATTACCATATGATCCAGCAATCCCACTACTGGGCATATACCCAGAGAAAAACATAAACCAAAAAGACACATTCACCACAATCTTCATTGCAGCACTATTTACAATAGCCAGGTAATGGAAGCAACCTAAATGCACACAGACAGACGGATGGAAAAAGATGTTGTACATATATAAAATGGAATGTTACTCAGCCATAAAAAGGAATGAAATTGGGTCATTTGTACAGACGTCGATGGATCTAGAGACTGTCATACAGAGTGAAGTAAGACAGAAAGAGAAAAAGAAATATTGTATATTAATGCATATATGTGGAACCAAGAAAAATGGAACAGATGAACCGGTTTGCAGGGCAGAAATAGAGACACAGATGTAGAGAACAAACGTATGGACACCAAGGGGGGAAAGCCGTGGTGGGTGGTGCTGGGATGAATTGGGAGTTTGGGATTGACTTATATAAACCTATATGTATAAAATCGATAACCAGAAAGAACCTGCTGTATAAAAATAATAAAATTAGAAAATTTAAAAAATAAATAACCATACAAAAAGTAAAAGAGAAAAAAAGCTCTTCCATTCCCATACATGTATTTATATGAATGAATTATTTCCATCCCTAAATCTATAAATACAATAAAGAGGAATAAAACCTACATTGAACCGAAAAAGAAAAAAAAAAACAACAGAACCCACCAGTTATAAACAGGAAAACACTATCAGGGCACTTGCTCCAAAGGTAAAGAATCCTGAAGTTGGTCAGAGGTGGGTAATCGTCTCCCATGCAGCCAGCAGCACCCCCGCAAGGAGCGTCCTCATTGCAAAACTGGGGGACCGTGCCGAGGCATCTCTGAGTAAACATGAGCTGAGATCCAGGCCCGCTGCTGGTGAACTGTTCCCACCCTTCCCAGGTAAAACACCTGAATGTGTGCAAGGACTTGAAAGCCTAGAGGAAGGGTCCTAGAGCCACACCAGCAACAGCACGCAAGCCGACTTGGTGCCTGCAGGCCAGCCAGGATGATCCTGGCCCCGGGTGCTCTTCTGGAAGCTTTCCATTTCCCTGCCTGAGATACCGCTCCTGCCCCAGCCCCCACTGATTTTTTCTTTACTCACCTCTGCCCAGGGAGAAATTCCAGCAGCAGATATGGGTGACACATCCTCTTCTTTAGCAGTTGGCAGCTTGGCAACTCCTGCAGAAAGCCCAGCAGAGCCCCACTCACACCAGGCCACCCACAAAACCGTGACCCCTCACTCCCTCCCACCAGCCCAGCCCAGCCCCGACACTGCTAATGGGGCAGAGGATATGGCGTCAGACACAGCGGCAGGGGCTCTTGCGGTCTGGAGCGGTGTTTATATTGACCTCAAACCAGGCACACCTGGGGAGGGCTGGCCGGCAGTGTCAGGCTGCCCAGGTCAGCCAAGCCTCACCCCTCAGGGGCTCACAGCTGCAGAAAATGGACCTTGATGAACCGGCCAGGTCCAAGGAACAGGTGTGGGCTCTTGAGAGTCAGGATAGACAAGGGGCTGCAGCTCTGGCTTGTTTTCTAATCATTTAATCTGGCCCATGAGTGGGAGACAACTTCAAGAAGACCCTCTCCTAATGAGAGGAGCCCAGTAGTCAGGGAGAGGAGGGGTGGTTAGTGTAGACAGAGGCCTGCTGCCCTGGCTGTGGTGGAAGTCTCTGGAAGGCCAGGCGGAGGGAAGCCACACAGAGCGATGCCCAGTGTCACAGACCTGTCAGAGCTTCTGTTTGTTAGTTCAAGTCCTGCTCTGTGGTGTTCTGTGTCAGCCCTGAGCAACAGGTGAGCTGGGGGTGTTCTGCAATGGGGGCTATGTGCACGATTCCTCTGTGCCCAGTCTTGCTGGGTACCTGCACAGGTGAGGTCCATATCCTGGGAGGGGCCTGACCACGAGAGCCCAGTGGGCTGCTGGGTATCTGCACAGGTGAGCTCCATATCCTGGGATTGGCCTGACCACGAGAGCCCCGTGGGCTGCTGGGGACCTGGTAAAGTATGTCAGGACAGTCAGTGAAGCCACTGAGAATATACATTCAGTAGTTCCTAATCCCTACACACTGCTGGTCATTCTACCATCCACCAGGACATGATATTCTGTATTAGACTTCAATTATGCCTCATTCTGTATTCCATTAGTCCCAGAGTCACAAGAAATTTTGACTTCTGAGTGGCAGGACTCAACATACAACAAAAACAATACTGCTGGGCCGTCCTGCCCCAAGGGTTCAAAAATTCCCACACCATCTTTGGGGAAACGTTAGCTAAACACCTAAAAGTTCTACCTCTGGAAAAGGGAACCCTCCTTCAATATGCAGACGACATTCTGATCGCCAGCCCTATTAAGGAGGCCTCTGAACTACCTAGCCAATAAAGGATAGAAGGTGTCCAAGAAAAAGGCTCAAATATCACAGACTACGGTGGCCTGCCTGGACTTCATTCTCACAGAAGGTCGGAGAAGCCCGTCCCAGGAAAGAAAAGAAGCCATGTGCAGCCTTACCCCCTTCTAATACTAGAAGAGAGCTTAAGGTTTCCTGGGGAGGCCGGGGTTTGCTGCCTCTGGATCCCTAACTACAGTCTAATAGCTAGGCCTCTATATGAAACACTGAAAGGAAAAGATGATGATCCCTGCAAATAGAATCCAGAAGCAGCCTTTCAAGAATGCAAAGAGCAGTCAATTCAGACCCTTGCCCTGGAACTCCCTAATTTAGCTATACCCTTTGAACTTTACATCCCCATAAAATGTGAATCGCCCTTGGAGTATTAGTGCAAAAACTGGGACCACTTTAAATGGAACAACGCAAGAATGCCCTCCAGGTAGGATAAACTACGGTCACCAATGGCTTGGCCCACTGCCCCATCCGGCCAGGATACTGGGGATATCTAAGAACATGGAAATCAGCAGTGCGCAAGGCTCGCTCCCTCCTAAGGGAAAAGGGCCCCACGTGGTGATCCTATCCACCCACCATGCCCTGAATTTGCATGGGTCACTCCATGGGCACACTGACCTCGAGTGAGCAGGCCCTCCAACTCCAACCTCCAGACAGAAAACCGGGGGCAGCGGGTCCCCATGACGACTTGTGTGACCATCACTTGACCTGGAGTTTCTCTCAGAAAACAAGAGTGTGCCCCAAAAGAGCAGACTACTGCTTGCAGGACTTACTGCAACGAGAGGGGAGTTAAAAGCTTGGCGGGGGAACCGTATATCAATCTGTCACCATAGAAAAACCTACAGACACCGTGGTGACGGTGGCCAATAAGACTGGCTGGTCTCCTATCTACTTCAAAACGCCATTGCCTCAGTGGCCGTCATGGTCCTGGATCACCACCGACCCTGGACTGTCTGGGAGTTGAGCGGTCAGGGCTCTGACACTTGGTGCTGTGTGTACATTAATTCGGGAGCCTAATTGAAGAAAGTGCAGACTACTAGTCAGAGCATCTAGGCTGGCAGAATCCATCCGCCTAAGGTGGCAGAACAAATGTGGGGCGGGGTAAAACCAGCCCCCCCAGAGTCTCAGCGCATCTCTTTCCTGGACCCTTAAAGGTCATTAGAATCTATATCACTTCCAATGCTGCCGCTCAGGTAGATGAGAAGTGAGGCAGGAGACCTGGGGACAATCAACCTCACCTGGAGGCTACTGGGGAGTTCTCCCCTCCCCCACAAGTGTGAGGACTCCCAACTCAGCATGAAGCAGTTACAGAAGAGGGGTCTGCACCCACAGTGCCCCAAGAATGAGGAATAGGACAAATAGCAGAGGAGTGGTTTGTCACCGGCAAAGCCCATGAAAACTTCCTGGGAGATAAAAATAGAATCTGGGCAATAAAATAAAGTCTAACCTTTTTTTCCTCTGTGCTTTGTCTAATTTCACGTGCTCCTAGGGTTCCGCATGCAGAGGTCCCACACCCGGCACTTCAGACCCGATTTCCTAATGCAGAATGGCTGGGTCGACATTTCAGCTCTCTGGGCCCCATGCAGACTCCACGACATAGAGCCTGAGCTGCAGCCAACCCGCCCCTCGAGAGCTCCGCCCCTCCCTCCCACTGATGCTGCTGGGATCCCTACACAGCAGGTAAGCCCACAGCCCGCTGGGTAGTCCACATTCTCATCTCTCCATTCTCTGAAGAAAATACAAAGTTTCCCATGCTTCTGAACCAAACTCAGTCTCGACCTGTTGGCTCCAATGACACTGGGCAAGGGGAGCCTTGTTGGGGCCCACTCTGGTGGATCAGTAACAGAAATTGACAACATTGTAACATCAATGAAAAGATGTGTGAGCAAAACTGTAATTAACATATAGCAGTGTATAAGCCTTGGGTAAAATAGGATGTTTCTAACACTTCCATTGGATATTTCCATCACTTTATATGGAGCACAGGGGCACTACAATTCACCCGTTCCTAACCCTAACTGTAACTCTAAGCCTAATCCTAAACCGAACTCTTAACCTAACCCTTACACTACACGGTACCATAATCCTAACCCATACACTAACAATAACGCATAACCTAACACGTACCCTAATACTAACCCATTGTCATACCCTAAACTGGAGCCTGAAATGTACCTGATCCCTAACCCTAAAGCTAACCCTAACCTTAAACCTAACACTAACCCTAAACCTAATCCTAACCCGTAAACTAACACTAACGTGTACACTAACACTAACACGTACCCTAACACGTATGTTAACCCTAAAATGTTGTCGTTCCCTAACCTGTACCCTAAACCGTACCAGTTCCCTAACCCTAACCCTAACACTTACCCGAAGCCTTACTCAAACCCGTATCCAAATCCTAAACCATACACTAACACTAAAGCGTACCCTAACATGTATGCTAACCCTAAAACGTTGTCATTCCCTAACCTGTACCCTAAACCATAACAGTTCCCTAACCCTAACCCTAACCCTTACCCGAAGCCTTACTCAAACCCGTATCCTAATCCTAAACCATACACTAACACTAAAACGTACCCTAACATGTATGCTAACCCTAAACCGTTATCATACCATAATCTGTACCCTGAACCGTACCTGTTCCCTAAACCTAACACTAACCCTAAACCTAAACCGAAGCCTTCCCTTAACCCATCCCCTATTCCTAACCGTACACTAAAACTAAACCATACCCTAACACGTAAGCTAACTCTAAACCATTGTCGTACCCTAACCTGTCCCCTAAACCATCCCCGTTCCCTAACCATAACCCTAACACTAACCCTAACCCTTACCCAAAGCCTTCCCCTAATCCGATCCCTAATCTTAACCCATACACTAACACTAAACCGTACCCTAACATGTACACTAAACCTAAATCATTGTCATACACTAACCTACACCCTAAACTTTCCCCGTTCCCTAAACCTAAACCGAACCCTAACCCTAACCCTTACCCAAAGCCTTACCCTAACCTGTACCCTAAAACTAAACCGTACACTAACACTAACCTGTGCCCTAACACTTACACTAACCCTAAACTGTTTTCGTACACTAACCTGTACCCTAAACTCTCAGCGTCCCTAACCCTAAACCTAACCCTAACCCTAAGCCTAACCCTTACTCGAAACCTTACCATAACCCGTCTCCTAATCCTAAACCGTACACTAACACTATCACATACCCTAACACGTACGCTAACCCTAAAACTTTGTCGTACCCTAAACTGAACCCTAAACCGTCCCCGTTCCCTAACCCTAACCATAACAATAACACTAACCCATACCCGAAGCCTTACCCTAACCATCCCCTAATCCTAACCCATACACTAACACTAATCCTGTACCCTACCATGTACGCTAAGCCTAAACCATTGTCGTACACTAACCTGTACCGTAAACTGTCCCCATTCCCTAACACTAACCCTTACCCAAAGACTTATGCTGACCCGTCCCCTAAACCTAACCCATACACTAACACTTACCCATACCCTAACACGTACGTTAAACCTAAACGTTTGTCGTAACCTAATTTGTACCCATTCCCTAGCCCTAACCATAAAACTAACCCTTACCCGAAGTCTTACCCTAACCCATCCTCTAATCCTAACACGTACACTAACACTAACCCATACCCTAACCCGTATGCTAACCCTAAACCGTTGCCGTACACTAAACTGTACCCTAAACCATTCCTGTTCCCATTCCCTAACACTAACCCTGACCCTAACACTAAATATTACCCGAAGCCTTACCTTAACCCATACCCTAACACGTACGATAAACCTAAACCGTTGTGGAACCCTAATCTATACCCTAAACGGTCCCTGTTCCCTAACCCTAACAGTAACCCATACCTGAAGACTTACTCTATCCCGTCCCCTAATCCTAACCCATACACTAACACTTAAACGTACCCTAACACGTACACTAACACTAAACTGTAGTCGTACACTAACCTGTACCCTAAACAGTCCCCGTTCCCTAACCCTAACCTTAACCCTAGACCTAACACTTACCCGAAACCTTACCCTAACCCGTCCCCTTATCCTAACCTGTACACTAACACTAACCATACCCTAAAAAGTATGCTAACACTAAACCGTTTTCGTACCCTAAAATGTACCCTAAACCATCCCCTTTCCCTAACCCTAACCCTAACGCTTACCCAAAGCCTTACCTTAACCTGTCCCCTTATCCTAACTCATACACTAACACTAACCTGTACCCTAACACGTACACTAACCCTAAAACATTATCGTATGCTAAGCTGTACCCTAAACTGTCCCCGATGCCTCCCTAAACCTAACCATAAGCCTAACACTTACCGGAAGCCTTACCCTAAACGGTCCCCTAAACCTCACCCGCACACTAACACTAAATCTTACCCTAACATGTACGCTAACCCTTATCCGTGGTCGTACCATAACCTGTACCCTAAACCATCCCCATTCCCTAACCCTAACCCTAATCCTTACACGAAGCCTTACCCTAACCCGTCCCCTAATCCTAACCAGTACACTAACACTAAACTGTACCCTAACACGTTCGCTAAACAAACCGTTGTCGTACCCTAACTGGTACCCTAAACCATACCCATTCCCTAACACTAACCCGTACCTTAACATGTACGCTAACCCTAAACCGTTATCGTACCTGAATCTCTACCCTAAACCGTACCCATTCCCTAACCTGAACCCAAACCCTAACACTTACCCGAAGCCTTACCCGAACCCATCCCCTAATCCTCACCCATACACTAACACTAACCCGTACCCTGACAAGTACGCTAACCCTCAACCATTGTCGTACACTAACGTGTACCCTAAACCATCGCCATCCCCATCCCTAACCCTAACCGTAGCCCTGACACTTACCCGAAGCCTCACCCTAACCCGTCCATTAATCCTAACACGTACGCTCACACTAACCCGTACTGGTTTTGTAAGGCTCTTGATACTACTTGCCAAATTGCAAAGCAACCATTTCTCACCACTATTCTAATATCCATTGAGGCAGGTATTAGAAGAAGTAGCGTTTGTTTGTGTGCGTGTGTTTTAATGCATTAAAATTAGACCAACAAGTCACTTCGTGGGATTCATTCAGATTGACTCCATTTAAGCCTGGCATCCTGCTCTGGCTGAATTCATTGCGTCCAGGAGCCACGGTCCCATTGTTGTACCAAACGGCTGCTTCAGTGTCTGAGTTCAGGCCTGTGGTTCTTAGAAAAGGGATAGTGGGCATAGAGTCCCTCAGGTGGCCCTAATGTGCTTGAATTCTCCTGTAAGTTACTGATATGGACCAATTTATGAAGTCAATGCTTCGTTCCTACAGAGAATTCTGTACTTCTCTTACTCGACGACGAAAAAATAAAAAACACTTTATGTTTCAAACCAGATTCTGTGTTCAAAGTGCTCTGGGATCCAACCTAGGACCTACCTGTACATAGAGATTCACCTCTGCACTTCTGCACAGGTAAGGGAAATTGCCTCCTGTTTTCAGGTGAGCCCTCCGGGCATTAGGATACAGTTTGTGCATTTCTTCTTTAGCTTCAGTTGAAAGTGCACTCTGGTCAAACACCTTTAACAGAACATGAGGCCCAAACTGTTATTTCAATGTGTTCTTTGCATGTTCAGCAAAGTGCCGCCCCCCCGCCCAAACCTTACGCTAACCCCTACTCTCATCCTAACCCATACAATGACCCTAACCCATACCCTCACCTGTACCCTAAACCGTACCCATTCCCTAAGCCTAAACTTATCCTAACTCATACATGAACACTAACCTGTACCCCAATCCATTGTCATACCCTAACCTGTACCGTCAACCCTACCCATTCCCTAACCCTTAGCCTAACCCATACACTAACACTAATCCATACCCTAACCCACACCCTAACATGTACCCTAACTCTAAACCATTGTCATACTCCAAACTGTACCCGCTCCCGAACCCTTACCCTAACCCTAACCGTACCCTAATACGTACCCAAAACCTAACCCGTTGTCGGACACTAGCCTGTACCCTAAACCGTACCCATTCCCTAACACTAACCTAAACTTAACCTAACCCGTACCCTAATCCTAACCCGTTGTCATACCCTAACCTGTACCTTAATCTGTACTCATTCCCTAACCCATACACTAACAGTAACCCGTACTATATCACGTATCCTAATCCTAACCCCTTGTCATACACTAACTGGTATCCGAAAGTGTACCCATACCCTAACCCTAACTATAACCCTAACCCTTACCCTAAACGTACCCTAATCCTAACCTGTAAACTAACACTATCCTGTACCCTAACAAATACCCTAACCCGTTGTTGTACTCTAAACTGTGATCAAAACCGTACACGTTCCCTAACCCCTATGCTAACCCGTGCCCTAATCTTAACCCATACACTAACCCGTACATTAACCCATTGTCGTACCCTAACCCGTACCCTAAGACGTACGCTAACCCTAAACCTTTGTCGTACCCGAACGTGTACTCTAAACCATCCCCTAACCCTTACCTGAACCCGTCCCCTAGTGCTAACCCGTACGCTATCCCTAAAGTGTTGTTGTACACTATCCTGTACCCTAAACAGTCCCCGTTCCCTAAACCTAACTGTCCCCGTTCCCTAACCCTAAACCGAACCCTAACCCTAACCCTTACCCAAAGCCTTACCCTAACCTGTACCCTAAAACTAAACCGTACACTAACACTAACCTGTGCCCTAACACTTACACTAACCCTAAACTGTTTTCGTACACTAACCTGTACCCTAAACTCTCAGTGTCCCTAACCCTAAACCTAACCATAACCCTAAGCCTAACCCTTACTCGAAACCTTACCATAACCCGTCTCCTAATCCTAAACCGTACACTAACACTAACACATACCCTAACACGTACGCTAACCCTAAAACCTTGTTGTACCCTAAACTGAATCCTAAACCGTCCCCATTCCCTAACCCTAACCATAACACTAACACTAACCCATACCCGAAGCCTTACCCTAACCGTCCCCTAATCCTAACCTGTACACTACACTAATCCTGTACCCTACCACGTACGCTAAGCCTAAACCATTGTCGTACACTAACCTGTACCGTAAACTGTCCCCATTCCCTAACACTAACCCTTACCCAAAGACTTATGCTGACCCGTCCCCTAAACCTAACCCATAGTCTAACACTTACCCGTACCCTAACATGTACGTTAAACCTAAACGTTTGTCATAACCTAATTTGTACCCATTCCCTAACCCTAACCATACAACTAACCCTTACCCGAAGTCTTACCCTAACCCATCCCCTAATCCTAACACGTACACTAACACTAACCCATACCCTAACACGTATGCTAACCCTAAACGGTTGCTGTACACTAAACTGTACCCTAAACCATTCCTGTTCCCATTCCCTAACACTAACCCTGATCCTAACCCTAAACATTACCCGAAGCCTTACCCTAACCCGTACGATAAACCTAAACCGTTGTGGAACCCTAATCTATACCCTAAACGGTCCCCGTTCCCTAACCCTAACAGTAACCCATACCTGAAGACTTACCCTATCCTGTCCCCTAATCCTAACCCGTACACTAACACTTAAACGTACCCTAACACGTACACTAACACTAAACCGTAGTCGTACACTAACCTGTACCCTAAACAGTCCCCGTTCCCTAACCCTAACCTTAACCCTAGACCTAACACTTACCCGAAACCTTACCCTAACCCGTCCCCTTATCTTAACCTGTACACTAACACTAACCATACCCTAAAAAGTATGCTAACACTAAACCGTTTCCGTATCCTAAAATGTACCCTAAACCATCCCCTTTCTCTAACCCTAACCCTAACGCTTACCCAAAGCCTTACCTTAATCTGTCCCCTTATCCTAACTCATACACTAACACTAACCTGTACCCTAACACGTACACTAACCCTAAAACATTGTCGTATGCTAAGCTGTACCCTAAACTGTCCCCGATGCCTCCCTAAACCTAACCATAAGCCTAACCCTAACACTTACTGGAAGCCTTACCCTAGACGGTCCCCTAAACCTCACTCGCACACTAACACTAAATCTTACCCTAACACGTACGCTAACACTTATCCGTGGTCGTAACATAACCTGTACCCTAAACCATCCCCATTCCCTAACCCTAACCCTAATCCTTACACGAAGCCTTACCCTAACCCGTCCCCTAATCCTAACCAGTACACTAACACTAAACTGTACCCTAACATGTTCGCTAAACCTAAACCGTTGTCGTACCCTAACTGGTACTCTAAACCGTACCCATTCGCTAACATTAACCCGTACCTTAACATGTACGCTAATCCTAAACCGTTATCGTACCTGAATCTCTACCCTAAACGGTACCCATTCCCTAACCCTAACCCTAAACCTAACACTTACCCGAAGCCTTACCCTAACCCGTCGTCTAATCCTAACCCATACACGAACACTAACCAGTACCCTAACACGTACGCTAACACTAAACAGTTGTGGTGCACTAACCTGTACCCTAAACCGTCCTCGTTCCCTAACCCTAAAACTAATCCGACTCGAAGCCTTACCTTGATCCATCCCCTAATCTTAAATTGTACACTATCACTAACCCAAACCCTAATACGTACGCTAACCCTAACCGTTGTCGTACACAAACCTGTACCCTAAACCGTCCCCGTTTGCTAACACTAACCTTAACCCTAAACCTAACACTAACCCTTACCCGAAGCTTTACCCTAAACCATTCATTAATCCTAACCTGTACACTAACATTAACCCATACCATAACACGTATGCTAACACTAATCCATTGTCGTATCCTAACCTGTACCCTAAACCATCCCCGTCCCCTAACACTAACCCTAATCCTAACCCGTACGCTAACACTAACCCATACCCTAACACGTATGCTCACCCTAAACCGTTGTCATACCCTAACCTGTACCCTACACCATTCTCGTCCCCTAACCTTAACCGTAACGCTAAACCTAACCCTTACCTGAAGCCTTACCCTAACCCGTCCCCTAATCCTAACCCGTACACTAACACTAACCCGTACCCTAACATGTACACTCACTCTAAACCGTTGTTGTACCCTAACCTGTACCCTAAACCATCCCTGTCCCCTAACCCTAAACCTAACCCTTGCCTGAAGGCTTACCCTAACGCGTCCCCTAAACCTAATCTGTGCGCTAACACTAAACCATACCCTAACACGTACGCTCACCCTAAACCATTGTTGTACCCTTACCTGAACCCTAAACCATCCCCATCCCCTAAACTTAACCCTTACCCGAAGCCTTACACTAACCCATACCCCAACACGTACGCTCAACCGAAACCGTTGTCGTACCCTACCCTGTACCCTACACCAACCCTGTGCCCTAACTCTAACCCTAAACCTAACACTACAACTTACCCGAAGCCTTACCCTAACCCATCCCCTAATCCTAACCCATACGCTAACAATAACCCATACCCTAACACGTACGCTCACCCAAAACTGATGTTGTACCCTAACCTGTACCCTAAACCGTCCACATCCCATAAACCTAACCCTCACACTAACATTAAGCCATACACTAACACGTACGCTCACCCTAAACCGTTGTCGTACCCTAACCTGTACTCTAAACAGTCCCCGTCCCCTAACCCTAACCGTTACCCGAAACCTTACCCTAACCCGTCCCCTAATCCTAACCCGTACGCTAACACTAACCAGTACCCTAACACATACGCTCACCCTAAACCGTTGTCGTACCCTAACCTGTCCCCTAAACCATCCCTGTCCCCTAATCCTAACCCTAACCCTAACACTAACCCTAACCCTTACCTGAAGCCTTACCCTAAACCGTCCCCTAATCCTAACCCGTACGCTAACACTAACCTGTACCCTAACACGTACGCTCACCCTAAACCGTTGTCGTACCCTAACCTGTCCCCTAAACCGTCCCCTAACCCTAACCCTAACCCTAACCCTTACCCGAAGCCTTACCCTAACACGTCCTCTAATCCTAACCCGTACGCTAACACTAACCCGTACCCTAACACGTACACTCACCCTAAACCGTTGTCGTACCCTAACCTGTCCCCTAAACCATCCCTGTCCCCTAACCCTAACCCTAACCCTAACCCTTACCCGAAGCCTTACCCTAAACCGTACCCTAATCCTAACCCGTACGCTAACACTAACCCGTGCCCTAACACGTACGCACACTCTAAACCGTTGTCGTACCCTAACCTGTCCCCTAAACCGTCCCCGTCCCCTAACCCTAACCCTAACACTAACACTAACCCTTACTCGAAGCCTTACCCTAACCCGTCCCCTAATCCTAACCCATCCGCTAACACTAACCCATACCCTAACACGTACGCTCACCCTAAACCGTTTTCGTACCCTAACCTGTCTCCTAAACCGTCCCCGTCCCCTAACCCTAACCCTAACCCGAAGCCTTACCCTAAACCGTCTCCTAATCCTAACCCGTACACTAACACTAACCCGTACCCTAACACGTACGCTCACCCTAAACCGTTGTCGTACCCTAACCTGTCCCCTAAACCATCCCCGTCCCCTAATCCTAACCCTAACCCTAACCCTTACCCGAAGCCTTACCCTAACCCGTCCCCTAATCCTAACCCGTACGCTAACACTAACCCATACCCTAACACGTACGCTCACCCTAAACCGTTGTCATACCCTAACCTGTCCCCTAAACCGTCCCCATCCCCTAACCCTAACCCTAACACTTACCCGAAGACTTACCCTAACCCGTCCCCTAATCCTAACCCGTACACTAACACTAACCCGTACCCTAACACGTACGCTCACCCTAAACCATTGTCGTACCCTAACCTGTCCCCTAAACCATCCCAATCCCCTAACCCTAACCCTAACCCTAACCCTAACCCTAACCCTTACCCGAAGCCTTACCCTAACCCGTCCCCTAATCCTAAGCCGTACGCTAACACTAACCCGTACCCTAACACGTACGCTCACCCTAAACCGTTGTTGTACCCTAACCTGTCCCTAAACTGTCCCCATCCCCTAACCCTAACCCTAACCCTAACCCTAACCCTAACCCTTACCCGAAGCCTTACCCTAACCCGTCCCCTAATCCTAAGCCGTACGCTAACACTAACCCGTACCCTAACACGTACGCTCACCCTAAACCGTTGTTGTACCCTAACCTGTCCCCTAAACCGTCCCCGTCCCCTAACCCTAACCCTAACACTTACCCGAAGCCTTACCCTAACCCGTCCTCTAATCCTAAGCCGTACGCTAACACTAACCCGTACCCTAACACGTACGCTCACCCTAAACCGTTGTTGTACCCTAACCTGTCCCCTAAACCGTCCCCATCCCCTAACCCTAACCCTAACCCGTACCCGAAGCCTTACCCTAACCCGTCCCCTAATCCTAACCCATACGCTAACAGTAACCCGTACCCTAACATGTATGCTCACCCTAAACCATTGTCGTACCCTAACCTGTCCCCTAAACCATCCCCGTCCCCTAACCCTAACCCTAACCCTAATCCTAACCCTAACCCTAACCCTTACCCGAAGCCTTACCCTAACCCGTCCCCTAATCCTAACCCGTACGCTAACACTAACCCGTACCCTAACACGTACGCTCACCCTAAACCATTGTCGTACCCTAACCTGTCAGCTAAACCGTCCCCATCCCCTAACCCTAACCCTAACCCTTACCCGAAGCCTTACCCTAACCCGTCCCCTAATCCTAACCCGTACGCTAACACTAACCCGTACCCTAACACGTACGCTCACCCTAAACCGTTGTCGTACCCTAACCTGTCCCCTAAACCATCCCCATCCCCTAACCCTAACCCTAACCCTTACCCGAAGCCTTACCCTAACCCGTCCCCTAATCCTAACCCGTACGCTAACACTAACCCGTACCCTAACACGTACGCTCACCCCAAACTGTTGTCCTACACTAATCTGTACCCTAAACCATCCCCGTCCCCTAAACCTAACCCTAACCCTAAACCTAACCCTTACCCTTCTCCTAAAACGTAGGCTCATCCTAAACCGTTGTCGTAATCTAACCTCTACCCTAAACCATCCCCATCCCATAACCCTAACCCTAACCCTAACCTTAAGCCTTACCTGAAGCCTTCCCTTAAGCCATCACCTAATCCTAACCTGTACGCTAACACTCACCCATACGCTAACATGTATGCCCACCATAAACTGTTGTCGTACCTTAACCTCTACACTAACCCTCACCCGAATCCTTACCCTAACCCTTGCCCTAATCCTAACCCATACGCTAAAAGTAACCCATACCCTAACACGTACGCTCACCCTAAACTGTTGTCGTACCTTAACTTCTACCCTAACCCTTACCCTAAGCCTTACCCTAACCCGTCCTCTAATCCTAACACATACGCTAACACTAACCCTTACCCTAACACATATGCTCACCCTAAACCATTGTCATGCCCTAACATGTACCCTAAACTGTTCCCATCCCCTAACCCAAAGCCTTACCCTAACGCGTCCCCTAAACCTAATCCGTACGCTAACACTAACCCGTACCCTAACACGTACACTCACCCTAAACCGTTGTCGTAACCTAAGCTGTACCCTGAACCGTCCCCGTCCCCTAACCCTAACCCTAACACTAAACCCACTTATAGGCCTATAGCTCAGGAAAATTACAATAACAAGACACAACCACCCCAAATTTTAGGACTGCTCTGTTTACAAGGGCCTCGACTTCAGTACAACTTAAATATCCCAGAAAGAGAAAAATGGATAAAGAAATTTTCATACTTACGTACAATGGAATATCACTCAGCAATGAAGTCAATGTCATCAGGCCCATAGAAGCATAATGAATGGATTATGTACGATGATTCTAAGGAAAAAGTCCCACAGAAAAAGAAACTTATGATAAGATATCACTTATAGAGGGAATGTAAACTTGGATACACATGAACAGAATTACAAAACAGAACAGAGTCTCACATTTAGAAAACAAACTTATGCTTGCTTAAGGGGAAAGGTGAGTTGGGGTGCTGTGTAAAACCAGAGATTGAAATTAGCACAGATACCATTCCATAAGCCAAATATGTAATAGACAAGACCTACACCTTGCTCAACGAATTAGACTCAAAACCGCCTATTCACCACAGAGGAATATATCGGACAATAAGAATATTAAAACGTATGTATTTATATGTCTCCATAAGAGAATCTAGTGTGTGTAGAGCAGCATACATAGCCAGTAAAATCAGCTAAACCTCATTATAAAAATAAATTTCAAAAACAAAACACAAAGACAGTGAAGGAGAGAAAATTCTTAAATAATTCCTTTAGGGCTTGTGATGAAACTTGGATTTACCACTTCTACACCCACAGCTGGGTGAGACATAACACAGAACATTTGGGGCTGAAAGGACTGGTGAGGTTCGGTGAGCAAATGTAGACCCTTTGAAGTAATACTGTATGCTACCCATTCCATGGGTCCAAACTCTCCAGGTTTAAGGGATTCTTCCTACAGCTAAAACATACATGAGAAACCCAGAGGATGCTTCACCATGTGATCGGGCAACGTTTCTAAAACGCATCTCATTCTTTGTACCTTGGTACACGGATTCGCCATTCCAGACGCTTAAATAAAAATCTCCCCACGTGGAGGGTCATTGCCTTTAAACTCCTGTTTGGCACAGTTTGCAATTTCTGCGGAGGATGAAAGGGAATAGGGAGAACCAATGAGAGACTAGCTGTAGGTGTTTGGACGGTCACATTTTACTCTAATTTCCCACCAGGAAGAAGAATTAACAAAAGGCTCAGCATGCCATGACAAAACGAGAAGAAGGCCTGACGCAATCCTGCGGTTTTGCACCCAGCTCACAAGAAAGTGAGTTGATAAAAGGAGCTCAGGGTCACTGCAATTCACAAACCTAAAGAGTTATAAAGGACAGCTATCGTCCAAAAATATATTGAGATAAGGCTACGAAGAGGACTTGAAAGCACAGCAAAATTGCAGGAAATAGATTTCAGGAGGTAGATTGAAACTGCATTTAAAGTATATGAAAAGCAGCAGAACTTCGACAATGATGCACTTGGCCAAAAAGTACGTATGCTTTTTTTGCTGAATACATGCAGGAAAAAAAGCATACGCACTTTTTGTCGAAATAAGCAAGCCTGCAACGGAGATCTGCACTACAATGAAGTCTCACTTCCCATTGGTCAAAAGGGCCATCTAAAAAAAGTGTAAACACCAGAAAGGCAGGACAGGCCATGGAGAAGAGGGGGCCTTGTTATGCTGATGGACGGGATGTAGATTGCCAACAGCCACTCTTGAGAAGTGTGTGGTGTTTCCTGAAACATCTAAAAAAACAAAGCTACAGAGCCTGGGGCGCTTCCACTTATGGCCCTATAGCTTAGGAAATTTAAAATCAACAAGTCACAGCCACCCCAAAGTTCAGGGCTGCTGTGTTTACAAGAATATCGACTACGGTACAACTTAAATATCCCAGAAAGAGAAATAAATATGGATAAAGAAGTTGTGGTACTTACGTACAATGGAATATCACTCAGCAATGAAATCAATGTCATCAGGCCCAGAGCAGCATAATGAGTGGATTCAGGTACGATGATTCTAAGGAAATAAGTCACACAGAAAAAGAAACTCATCGTAAGATATCACTTATAGAGGGAATGGAAACTTGGCTACACATGAACTGAATTACAAAACAGAACAGAGTCTCACATTTAGAAAACAAACTTATGCTTGCTTAAGGGGAAAGGTGAGTTGGGATGCTGCATAAATCCAGAGATTGAAATTAGCACAGATACCGTTTCATAAACCAAATATGTAATAAACAAGACCTACTTCTTGCTCAACGAAGTGGACTCAACACCCCCTATTCACCACAGAGGAATATATCTGTCTAGTAAGAATCTTACAACCTATGTATTTATGTGTCTCCATAAGAGAATCAAGTGTGTGTAGAGAGGCATAAACACAGCAGTGAAAATCAGCTAAACCCCATTATAAAAATAAATTTCAAAAACAAAACACAAAGACAGTGAAAGAGAGAGAAATTCTTAAATAATTCATTCAGGGCTTGTGATGAAACCTGGATTTACCACATCTACACCCACAGCTGGGTGAGACATAAGGCAGGACACTTGGGGATGAGAGAATTGGTGAGGTTCGGTGAGCAAATGCAGCCCCTTTGAAGTAATACTGCATGTTACCCATTCCATGGGTCCCAACTCCAGGTTTAAGGGAATTCTTCCTAAAGCTAAAACATGTATGGAAAACCCAGAGAATGGTACACCATGTGATCGGGAAACGTTTCTAAAACGCATCCCATTTTTCGTCACCTTGTACTCGGGTTCGCCATTCCAGACGTTTTACTAACAATCTCCCCACTTGGCGAGTCAGTGCCTTTAACCTCCTGTTTGTCACATTCTGCAATTTCTGCGGAGGATGAACGGCAATAGGGAGAACCAATGAGAGACTTGCTGTAGGTGTTTGGACGGGCACATTTCACTCCCATTTCCCACCAGGATGTAGAATTAACCAAAGACTCAGCGTTCCGCGCTGGAACCAGAACAGGGCCTGAAGAAATCCTGTAGGTTTGCGGCCAGCTCAAAAGAAAGCGAGTTTAAAAAAGGAGCTCAGGGACACTGCAATTCATAAAACCTGCACAGTTATAAAGGACAACTATCATCCAAAAATATATTGAGGTAAGGCTGCGAAGAGGACTTGAAAGCAAGGCACAATTGCAGGAAACAGATTTCAGGAGGTAGACTGGAATTGCATTTAAAGCATATGAAAAGGGGCTGATCTTCAGCAATGATGCACTTGGCCAAAAAGGGCGTATTCAGCAAAAAACGCATACGCCCTTTTTGGCCAACCAAGCAAGCATGCAATGGAAATCCGCACTACACTGAAGTCTCACTTCCCACCGGTCAAATGGGCCATCTGAAAAAAGTGTAAAATCCAGAAAGGCGGTACAGGCCATGGAGAACAAGGAGCCATGTCATGCTGATGGGCGGGATGTAAATTGCCAACAGCCACTCTGGAGAAGTGTATGGTGTTTCCTGAAACATCTAAAAAACAAAGCTACAGAGCCTAGGGCACTTCCTCTCATGGCCCTATAGCTTGGGAAAACTAAAAATCAGCAAGACACAGCCAGCCCAAAGTTTAGGGCTGCTGTGTTTACAAAAACCTCAACTACTGTACAACTTAAATATCCCCGAAAGACAAAAATTGATAAAGAAATTGTGGTACTTATGTACAATGAAATATAACTCAGCCATGAAATCAATGTCATCATGTCCATAGCAGCATAATCAGTGGATTTTTGTATGATGATTCTAAGTGAAAGAAGTCCCACAGAAAAAGGAACTTGTTATAACATATCAGTTATAGAGAGAATGTAAACATGGCCACACATGATCTGAATTACAAGACAGAACAGAGTCTCACATTTAGAAAACAACTTATGCCTGCTTAAGGGGACAGGTGAGTTGGGGTGATGCATAAAACCAGAGTTTGAAATTAGCTCAGATACGGTTCCATAAACCAAATATGTAATAGACAAAACCTACTCCTTGCTCAACGAACTGGATTCAACACCCCCTATTCACCACAGAAGAATATATCTGACTAGTAAGAATCTTAAAACCTATGTATTCGTATGTCTTCGTAAGTAGAACAGCATAAACACATCAGTGAAAATCAGCTAAACCCCATTACAAAAATAAATTTCAAAAACAAAACACAGGGGCTTCCCTGGTGGCACAATGGTTGAGAGTCCGCCTGCCAATGCGGGGGACGCGGGTTCGTGTCCCGGTCCAGGAAGATCCCACGTGCCGTGGAGTGGCTGGGCCCGTGAGCCATGGCCGCTGGGCCTGCGCGTCCAGAGCCTCTGCCCCGCAACGGGAGAGGCTGCAGCAGTGAGAGGCCCGCGTACCACAAAAAAAAAAAAAAAAAAAAAGTCAAAACACCAGGACTGCAAAAGACAGAGAAATTCTTACAAAATTCGCTCAGCAGTTGTGATGCAACCTGGATTGACCACATCTACACCCACTGCCAGGTGAGACATAAGGCTGGACACTTGGGACTGAGAGGATTGTTGCGGCTGGGTGAGCGAATGCAGACCCTTTAAAGTAATACTGCGTGTTACCCATTCCATGGGTCTCAACTCTCCAGGTTTAAGGGAATCTTCCTACAGCTAAAATATACATGGGAAAGCCAGAGGATGGTCCACCGTGTGATGGGGAAAGGTTTCTAAAATGTACGCCCTTTTTCCTCTCCTGGTGCTCGTGTTCACCATTCCAACCTCTTTACTAACAACCTCGCCACTTGGAGAGTCAGCGCCTTTAACTTCCTATTTCTCACAGTGTGCAAGTTGTGCAGAGAATGAAAGGAGACAGGGGGAGCAAATGAGAGATTCGGTGTAGGTGTTTGGTCGGGCACATTTCACTCTAATTTCCCATCAGGAAGAAGAATTAACCAAAGGCTTAGCCTGCCACCCCAGAACTAGAATAGGGCCTGAAGCAATCCTGTAGTTTTGTGGCCAGCTCATAGAAAAGGGAGTTGAAAAATGGAGCTCAGGGGCACTGCAGTTCACAACCCTGCAGAGTCATAAACGAAAACTATCGGTTAAAAATATATTGAGTTAAGGCAAAGAAGAGGATTCGAAAGCAAGGCAGAATTGGAGGAAACTGATTTCGAGAGGCCGATTGGAGTCGCCTTTAAATCACATGAAACGCAGCAGAACTTCGACAACGATGCAGTTGGCCAAAAAGTGCGTACGCGTTTCTTCCTGAATATATTCAGGATAAAACACATATGCACTTTTTGGCCAACCAGGCAAGTGGGAAATTCAAATCTGCACTACAAAGAAGTCTCATCCTAACACGTACCCTAATCCTATCATGCTACTGTACCCTAACCTGTACCTGAGACCGTACCCGTTCCCTAACCCTAAACCCAACCCTTACCCTAAGCTGTACACGAACACTAACCCATACGCTAACATGTACCCTAACAGTAACACATAGCCATACACTAAACTTTATCCTAACCCTACCCCATAGCTTAACCCTTTCCCGAAACCGTACCATAACCCATACCCTAATCCTAACCCATACACTAACACGTATCCTAACCCTAAGCCGTTGTCATACCCTAACCTGTATCTTAATCCATACCCATTCCCTAACCCTAACCCTAACCCTTACACTAGCCTGTACTATAATCCTGACCTGTACACTAACACTAAACCATACCCTAACACTTACCCTACTCCTAACCCGTGGCCATACCCTAAACTGTACCCCAAACCATACCCATTCCCTAACCCTAACCCTAAACCGTACCCTAATCCTAACCCGTACACTAACACTAAACTTTACCCTAACACGTACCCTAACACTAACCCTTTGTTTTTCCCTATCCTGTACCCTAAACTGTACCCGTTCCTTAACACTAAACCTAACCCTAACCCTTCCTAACCCGTACCTAACACTAACCCATACACTAAACCCAACCATAACCCTGAACGTAAACCCTACCCTAATCCTAACCCATACCCAAGCACTAACCCATACCCTAACCCGTACCCGAACACTAAACCATAGCCATACCCTAAACTGTACCCTAACACTAACCCATACCATAACCCTAACCCTAAACGATACTCTAAGCCGTACAATAATCCTAACCTGTATCCTAACCCTAAACCTTACCCTAAACCCTAATCCTTACCCCTAGCTTAATTTTGTTTTTCTGTATTTAAAAAAATATTTTCTTGGGTTAAAACAAACTAGCAGAACAACAAAATAGGGGGCTTCCCTTGTGGTGTAGTGGTTGAGAATCTGCCTGCTAATGCAGGGGACACAGGTTCGAGCCCTGGTCTGGGAGGATCCCACATGCCGTGGAGCAACTAGCCCCATAAGCCACAACCAGTGAGCCCTCGCATCTGGAGCCTGTGCTCCGCAACAAGAGAGGCCGCGATATTGAGAGGCCCACGCACTGAGATGAAGAGTGGCCCCCCACTTGCCACAACTAGAGAAAGCCTTCACACGGAAACTCAGACCCAACACAACAAAAATAAATAATAAACTCCTACCCCCCAAAAAAAAGAACAACAAAATAAAACAGAAAGTAACCTGAGTGTCCCTCAAAAAGCTAAGTCTGAAATAGTAGGTACTTTTGTTCTATGGACTGTTATGTAGCCTATAAAAAGTGTGAGAGCTAAATCTGTTTTTCTACAGTGAGAAGCATGATGTTCCAGATGTATAGAACACCTGGATAAAATGAGAAATCTACACATTATGCTGGTCGTTTCAGTAAATGGGAAAGGATGGCAAGTGGTAAAATATTATCTTTTCCTTTAATTTTTTAAATTTCACTTGTTACAAAGAACTTCAATTATAATTGTAATTTTAAAAAGTAACAATGGAAATTTAAAAGAAAACGTATATAATGTGTGTTCAGTTACATTTCATAGAATTATGAAATGCTCCACCCTCTGGCCATTACCTGCAAAGCAGCTTTAAAACCTATGCTAATTGTCACTTCATATGAACAAGTCCTGCAGGGCTGTAAAGGAAACCTGCCCTCATCATGTCTTGAGGGAGGTAAAGGCCAAAGTATTTCAAAATGTGGCACATATTTCAAGAAAACCATTTGAAGAACTAAGCTGTAATAACCGTTTGAAAAATAAAAGGACATGCCTGAAAGCTCAATTTCAAAGGATTATGAGACACATGCAAATCCAACCACACAGAGGTATCAGCTCACACCATTCAGAATAACCATCAGGAAAGAAACTACAAACGATCAATGCTGAAGAGGTTGTGGAGAAATGCATACCCTTAATTATAAGTGGGACGTAACCTGGTAAGAGCCACTAATGGGAACAGAGTGGAGGTGCCTTTAAAAGGTAAACATTGAGCTAGTATATGATCCAGCAGGCCCACTCCTGGGCCTATAACATAAGAAGACATAATTGGAAAGACACAGGCAGGCAAATCTGTACTGCAGCAGTATTACAATAGCCAAGACATGGAAGCAACCAAAAGTCCATCAACAGATGAGTGGACAAAGGAGAACTGGTACATGTAGAGAAGGAATATTAGCTCGGGAAAAAAATGAAACAATGCCATCTGCAGCACCATAGATGAGTCTAGAGGTAATCATGCAACTTGTAGTAAGTGAGAAAGTGAAAGACACCTAACGTATATCACCTATAGGTGTTACCTAAAAATTGATAACAATGAAGATATTTCCACAGAGAAAGGCAATCACAGATTCATTGAACAAACTTATGGTTCCTCAAATCGAAAGGTGTGAGGATTGGATACATTACGATATTGGGGTTAACAGAGATATACAAACACATGTGATATATATAATCACCAAAGACCTACGGAATACCAAGAAAAGACTACTCAACATTGTGTCATAACCTACCTGGGAAAAGGTTCCAAAGAAGAATAGATATATGTATATGTGTGAAAGAACCACATCTTGCACACCTAGAACAAAAAAAACATTGTAATCAAATTTGCTGCGATAAAAAATAATAATTAAATTAAAAATATGAACAAGAAATAATAAGACATAAGCTTAAAGGAATTTTCCTTTCTAACTTTCAACCTAGAACAGGACCTCCATTAAGGCTCTGTTGCCCTGCTAACCAGATTTGGTAAAGGAGAAATGCTGCCGCCTTGTGGCTGTTTCACACAACAGCAGCTTTAAACCAAGAGGTAATGGTCACTTAATATTCAAAGTATGTGCAGCACTGTAAAGGACACCGGGCCTCAAAAAATTCCTGGGGTCGTAAATCGACCAGATAATTCAAAAGACGTCAACATTTCAAAAAGACAATGTCAAGAGGCATATTTTGCACACATTTTCTCTTTTTGTTTAAAAAAATGCATGGAATAATGCTCAATATCAGGAACTAATAAAGCCATGCAAATGAAATCTACAAAAACGTTCACCTTACCACCGTCGGAATGATAATCAGCAAAATAGTCTACAAAACATGAACGTTGAAAGGGTTTTGGAGGACTCTGTACCCTCTAGCTGCTGCTGGGATGTAAACTGGTAACAGCCAGTAGTGAGAAGAGAATGGCAATGCGTTTAAAGTTAAAAATTGAGCTCATCACTCTGTAATAACTTACACGGGAAAGGAACCAAAGATGAATAGATAGATACATAGATATAATGAACCAGATTCTGTACACCTAGAACAAACACAACATTTTTATCAAATTTGCTCTGATAATAAATAAAAATTAAATTTAAAAAACAAACAAGAGGTAAGGAGATATAAGCTCTTGGGGGTGTGCCCTGGCACATTCCACTCTAATTTGCAGCCTACTAACACGATTTCCAGGAAGGCTCTGTTGCCCAAAAACCCAGAGTTGGAAATGTAGAAATGCTGCCGCCTTGTGGCCGTTTCCCGCAAGAGCGGCTTTAAACCCACAGCTAATAGCCACTTAACATTCACAAGGACTCAGGGCTGTAAAGGACACCTGCCCTCAAAAAATGTACTGAGGTGAGGGATGGCCAAAAAAATTCAAAAAAGGCAAAATTTTCAAGAAGGTAGTATGAAGTGGTAAGTTTGACTTACTCTCTTGTTAAAAAAAGGAAAATGGATAGAAGCTCAACCTCAGGAATTACTAGACTCATGCAAATGTAATCTACAAAAAGGTTTCAACTCACACCAGTTGACTGACCATCAGCAAAAATCTACAAAGAATAAATGCTGATGCGGTTTGAGAGAACTGTGCACCCTCTAGCTGCTGGGGGGATGTAACCTGGTAACAGTCAGTAGTGAGAAAATAATGGAGGTGCGTTTAAAGGTAAAAATTAAGCTACCATGTGATCTGGTAGGTCCTTTGATGCACCTATCACCTGAGCAGACCCGAATGTAAAAGACACAGGCTGTCAAAACTGCACTACAGGAACATTTAACATAGCCAAGACCTGGAAGAAACCATAATGTCCATGAACAGAAAAATGCACAAAGAGGAAGTGGTCCATGTACACAATGGAATATTAGCCATGGAAAACAATGAAACAGTGCCGTTTGCACCACCATATAAAGACCTAGAGATAATCACCCAACTTGAAGTAAGAAAGAAACTGAAAGACAGATATCCTATGACATCACTTCTAGGTGTTACCTAAAAATTGATACCCATGAACTTATTTCCAAGAGAAGGAAATGCATGGACTAAGAAAATAAAATTACGTTTAACTAATTGGAAAGGTGTAAGGAATGAATGAATTACGATATGGGGGTTAACAGACATGTACTAAGACATATGAAATATATAATCACTAAATACGTATGGAATACCAAGAGAGGTCTACTCAACACTCTGTAATAACCTACACAGGAAAGGACCCAAAGATGAATAGACAGATACATTGATATGATGAACCAGATTCTGTACACCTAGGAGAAACAAACTTTTTATCAAATTTGCTCTGATACCTAATAAAAATAAAATTAAAGAAACAAACAACAAGTAAGGAGATATAAGCTCTTGGGGGTTTGCGCTGGCACATTCCACTCTAATTTGCAGCCTATTAACACGATTTCCAGGAAGGCTCTGTTGCCCAAAAACCCAGAGTTGGAAATGTAGAAATGCTGCCGCCTTGTGGCCATTTCCCGCAAGAGCGGCTTTAAACCCACAGCTAATGGTCACTTAACATTCACAAGGACTCAGGCCGGTAAAGGACACCTGCCCTCAAAAATTGTCCTGAGGTAAGGAATGGCCAAGAAAATTCAAAACAGGCAAACTTTTCAAGAAGATAGTATGAAGACGTAAGTTTTACTCACTGCCTTCTAAAAAAGAGGAAAATGGGTAAAAGCTCAACCTCAGGAATTATTACACTCATGCAAATGTAATCTGCAAAAAGGTTTCAACTCACACAGGTCGACTGACCATCAACAAAAAGTCTCCAAATAATAAATGCTGAATTGTTTTTTGAGAACTGTGTACCCTCTAGCTGCTGGTGAGATGTAAAGTGATAACAGCCAATAATGAGAACAGAAAAGAGCTGCGTTTAAACGCAAAAGTTGAGCTACCATTCGATGCAGCAGGCCCACCGCTGGGCCTCTCACCTGAGAAGACCAGAATCCGGAAGACAGAGGCTGCAAAAGCTGCACTGCAGCCTTATTCACAATAGCCAAGACATGGAAGCAACCTAAATGTCCATTAACAGATGAAAGGATAAAGAAGTGGTCCATGTACACAATGGAATATTAGCCATGGAAAACAATGAAACACTGCTCTTTGAGGTACCATAGATGAGCCTAGAGATAACCACAGAACATGAGGTATGTTGGAAAGCAAAAGACATATATCCTATGCTATCACTTATAGGTGTTACCTAACAACTGACAAAAATGGACATATTTCCACAGAGAAAGACACGCACAGACTTAGAAAACAAACTATACTTATCTAAAAGGAAAGGTGGTGGCAATGGATAAATTAAGATTAGGTTTACCATACCTATACAAATACAGATTAAGTACATATATCAAAAAGCCCGAGCACATAGCAAGGGAGGTGTACAGAACACTCTGTAATCCTTTACATGGGGAAAGGATCTGTACATGAATAGATATACATGATGTACGAATGAACCAGATTGTGTACACCTAGGACAAACTGTATTCTAATCATTACCACGATTAAAACAATTAAAACAACGAACAAGAAGTAATGAGACATAAACTTCAGGGGCTTTTTCCTGGCACATTCCATTCTAATTTACAGCCTGGTAACAGGACTTCCAGAAAGGCTGTGCTGCCCTAGTAAACAGATTTGGGAATGGAGAAATGCTGCCCCCTTGTGGCCGTTTCCCACAACACCAGCTTTAAACCCAGTGCTAATGGTCACTAAATATTCACAATCATTGCAGGCCTATAAATGACACCTGCTGTCCAAAAAATACTGGTGTCAAAAATCGACCACAAAATTCAAAAGAGGGCAACCTTCCAAGAAGACAATTTCAAGAGGTATACTGTACTCACACATTTTTTTCTAAATAAAAGAGAAAGGTGTGGGAAAATGCTGAATATTAGGAATTATTAAAGACATGCAAATCCAAATTATGCAAATCCAAATTACACAAACCTATCAGCTCACACCTGTCTGAATGGCCATGAGCAAACATTCTAAAAACAATAAATGCTGAATGCATTGTGGAAAAATGCGTACCCTCAGTGTTAATTGGGACGTGGCAAGATCCACTAACGAAAACACAATGCAGGTACTTTGAAAAGGTAAACACTGAGCTACCAGTCAATGAATCACACCCACTGTTGGGCCTATCACCTGAGAAAATGAGAATCAAAAGTCACAGGCTGGCAATACTGCACTCCAGCAATATTTACCATAGTCAACACTTGGAAACAACGAAAATGTCCATCAACAGAGGAATGCACAAAGAAGAAGTGGTCCATGTACAGAATGGAATATTACTCCACTAACAAATATACATTAAATTTCAGAAACAAACAAAATAAGGAGACATCAGCTTTGGTGGGTTTATCCGGGCATATTCCACTCTAATTTATAACTGAGGAACACCACTGGCAGGAAGGTCTGTTACCCTCGGTACCAGAGTGGGGAACGCAGAAATGCTGCCATCCTCTGGCCGATACCTGCAACAGCAGCTTTGAAATCTGTGCTAAGGGGCACTTCATATGCACAAGTACTGCAGGGATGCAAATGAAACCTGCCCTTAAAATGTCTTGAGGCAGGTAAAGGCCAAAATATTTCAAAATGTGGCACATACTTCAAGAAAACAATTTGAAGACGTCACCTGTAATAACAGTTTGAAAAATAAAAGGACATGCCTGAAAGCTCAATTTCAAGGGAGTATGAGACTCATGCAAATCCAACCACAAAGAGGTATCAGCTCACACCACTCAGAATAATCATCAGCAAAAAAATTACAAACTATCAATGCTGAAGAGGTTTTGGAGAAATGCATACCCTTAATTTGAAGTGGGGCGTAACCTGGTAAGAGCCACTAAGGGGAACAGAATGGAGGTGCCTTTAAAAGGTAAATCTTGAGCTACTATATGAACCAACAGGCCCACTTCTCGGGGGTGGGCCTGGTGGATCAATCCTAAGAAGACAGAATTGGAAAGACACAGGCAGGCAAATCTGCACTGTAGAAGTATTACCATAACCAAGACATGGAAGCAACCAAAACGTCCATCAAGAGATGAGTGGACAAAGAAGAAGTGGTACATGTACAGATGGAATATTAACCAAGGAAAAAAATGAAACCATGCCATTTGCAGGACCATAGAGGAATCTAGAGGTAATCATGCAACTAGTAGTAAGTGAGAAAGTGAAAGACACATATCCTGTCATATCACTTATGGGTGTTACCTAAAAATTGATACCAATGAAGATATTTCCAGAGAGAAAGGCAATCACAAATTCATTAAACCAACTTATGTTTCACCAAATGGAAAGGTGTGAGGATTGGATACATTACGATATTGGGGTTAACAGAGATATACAAACACATGTGAAATATATAATCACCAAAGACATACGGAATACCAAGAGAAGACTACTCAACATTGTGTCATGACTTACATGGGAAAAAGATCTGAAGAAGAATAGATATATGTATATGTGTAAAAGAACCACATCTTGCACACCTAGAACAAACAAAACATTGTAATCTAATTTGCTGTGATAAAGAATAAAAATTAAATTAAAGAAACGAACAAGAAGTAATGAGACATAATCTTAAGGGGCTTTTCCTGGCACATTGCGTTCTAATTTACAACCTACAACACAACTTGCATTATGGCTCTGTTGCCCTAGTAAACAGATTTGGTAAGGAGGAGTGCTGCTGCCTTCTGGTCGTTTCACGCAACAGCGGTAATGGTCACTTAATATTCAAAATAATTGCAGGTCTGTAAATGACACCTGCCATCAAAAAATGTCCTGGGGCCGTAAATCGACCAGAATATTCAAAAGACGTCAACATTTCAAGAAGACAATTTCAAGAGGCATATTTTACGCACATTTTGTCTTTTCTTTTTTTTCTCTTTAAAATAAAGGGGAATTGGAAAATGCGCAACATCAGCAATGAATAAAGCCACGCAAATCCAATTACAGAAATGTTCACCTCACAGCCGTCCGAATGTTCTTCAGCAAAAAGCCTACAAAGAATAAATGCTGAAGGGGTTTCAGAGAACTGTGTACCCTCTAGCTGCTGGAGGAATGTAAACTGGTAACAGCCAGTAGTGAGAATATAATGGAGGTGAGTTTAAGGGTAAAAACTGAGCTACCATGTGATCTGGTAGGTCCTTTGATGCGCCTGTCACCTGAGCAGAGCAGAATGGAAGAGACACAGGCTGGCAATCCTGCACTGCAGGAACATTTAACATAGCCAAGACTTGGAAGAAACCATAATGTCCATGAACAGAAAAATGCACAAAGAGGAAGTGGTCCATGTACACAATGGAATATTAGCCATGGAAAACAATGAAACAGTGCCGTTTGCACCACCATATAAAGACCTAGAGATAATCACCCAACTTGAAGTAAGAAAGAAACTGAAAGACAGATATCCTATGACATCACGTCTAGGTGTTACCTAAAAGTTGATACTCATGAACTTATTTCCAAGAGAAGGAAAAGCATGGATTAAGAAAAAAAATTATGTTTAACCAAATGGAAAAGTGTAAGGAATGTGTGAATTAGGATATGGGGGTTAACAGACATGTACTAATACTATGAAATATATAATCGCAAAATACCTACGGAATACCAAGAGAGGTCTACGCAACACTCTGTAATAACTTACATGGTAAAGAATCCAGAGATAAATGACAGATACATTGATATAATGAACCAGATTCTGTACACCTAGGAGAAACAAAATATTTTTATCAAGTTTTCTCTGATAGTTAATAAAAATTAAATTTATAAAACAAACAAGAAGTAAGGAGATATAAGCTCTTGGGGATGTGCCCTGGCACATTCCACTCTAATTTGCAGCCTACTAACACGATTTCCAGGAAGGCTCTGCTGCCCAAAAACCCAGAGTTGGAAATATAGAAATTCTGCTGCCTTGTGGCCATTTTCCGCAAGAGCGGCTTTAAGCCCACAGCTAATGGTCTCTTAACATTCACAAGGACTCAGGGCTGCAAAGGACACCTCCCCTAAACAATTGTGCTGAGGTAGGGAATGGACAATAAAATTCAAAACTGGCAAATTTTTCAAGACGATAGTATGAAGAGGTAAGTTATACTCACTCTCTTTTTTTAAAAAAGGAAAATGGGTGAAAGCTCAACCTCAGAAATTATTAGACTCATGCAAATCTAATCAACAAAAAGGTTTCAACTCACACCAGTCGACTGACCATCAGCAAAAGGTCTACAAACAATAAATTCTGAAGGGGTTTTAGAGAACTCTGTACCCTCTAGCTGCTGGTGAGATGTAACGTGTTAACAGCCAATAATGAGAACAGAAAGGAGCTACAATTAAAAGTAAACATTGAGGTACCATTCAATCCAGCAGTCACACCACTGGGCCTCTCACCTGAGAAGACCAGAGTCGTGAAGACCTGGGCTGCAAAAGCTGCATTGCAGCCTTATTCACAATAGCCAAGACAGTGAAGCAACCAAAATGTCCATCAACAGATGTATGGATGAAGAAGAAGTGGTCCACGTTCACAATAGAATATTAGCCATGGAAAACAATGAAATGCTGCTATTTGAGGCACCATAGATGAGCTTGGAGATAATCACAGAATATGAGGTAAGTCAGAAAGCAAAAGACCTATATCCTATGATATCACTTATAGGCGTTATCTAATAACTAACACAAATGAACATATTTCCACAGAGAAAGACACTCACAGACTTAGAAATTAAGTATGCTTATCTAAAAGGAAAGGTGGGAAGAATGGATAAATTAAGATTAGCATTACCATACGTATACAAATACATATTATAAACATATATCAAAAAGACGGACCATATAGCAAGGGAGGTCTATGGAACACTGTAACATTTTACATGGGAAGAGGATCTGAACATGAATAGACATATATATTGTACAAATGAACTAGATTGTGTACATCTGGACAAAAACTATCTAATCATTACCCTGATTAAATAAATTTTAAAAACCAAGAAGAAGTAATGAGACATAAACTTATGGGCATTCCTCCTGGCACATTCCATTCTAACTTACAACCTAGGACCACGACTTCCAGAAAGGCTCTGCTGCCCTAGTACCCAGATTTGGGAAAGGACAAATGCTGCCTCCTTGTGGCCGTTTCCCACAACAGCAGCTTTAAACCCAGTGCTAATGGTCACTAAATATTCACCAAACTTGCAGTTCCATAATGACATCTGCCCTCCAAAAAAATCCTGGGGTCGAATATCGACCAAAAATTCAAAAGAGGGCAACCTTCCAAGAAGACAGCTTCAAGAGATATATTGTACTCACACTTTATTTTTAACAGAAAGGAAAAAGGCGTGGAAAATGATGAATTTTAGGAACTTTTAAAGTCATGCAAACCCAAATTACAAAAACCTATCAGGTCACAGCAGTCTGAATGGCCATTAGCAAAAATGCTGCAAACTATAAATGCTGAAGGGATTGTGGAGAAGTTCGTACCCTCGGTTCTAAGGGACACATGGTAAGAGCCACTAATGAAAACACAACGGAGGTGCTTTGAAAAGGTAAACATTGAGCTACTAGTCAATCCGTCACACCCACTGCTGGGCCTATCACCTAGAAAACGAGAATCAAAATGTCACAGGCTGGCAATCTTGCACTCCAGCAATATTTAATATAGCCAACACTTGGAAGCAACGAAAATGTCCATCAACAGAGGAATGCACCAAGAAGTGGTCCATATACACAATGGAATATTACTCCAATGAAAACATAAATTAAATTTAAAAAACAAACAAAAGTAAGGAGACATCAGCTTTTGGGGGTTTATCCGAGCACATTCCACTCTAATTTATAACCGAGGACGACCACTGGCCGGAAGGTCTGTTTCCCTAGTACCAGCATGGGGACCAAAGAAAGTCTGCCGCAATCTGGCCGTTACCTGCAAAAGCAGCTTTAAAGCTTGTGCTAATGGTCACTTCATGTGAACAAGTACTGCAGGGCTGTAAATGAAACCTGCCCTCAAAATGTTTTGAAGGAGGTAATGGCCAATAAATTTCAAAATGTAACACATACTTTAAGAAAACACTTTGAAGAGCTAAGCTGTAATCACAGTTTGAAAAATAAAAAGGACATGCCTTAAAGCTCAATTTCAAAGGATTATGAGTCATATGCAATTTCAACCACAAAGAGGTATCAGCTCACACCAGTCAGAATATCCATCAGCAAGAAAACTACAAACAATAAATGCTGAAGCCATAAAAAGGAACGAAATTGAGCTATTTGTAATGAGGTGGATAGACCTAGAGTCTGTCATACAGAGTGAAGTAAGTCAGAAAGAGAGAGACAAATACCGTATGCTAACACATATACATGGAATTTAAGGGAAAAAATGTCATGAAGAACCTAGGGGAAAACCAGGAATAAAGACACAGACCTACTAGAGAATGGACTTGAGGATATGAGGAGGGGGAAGGGTAATCTGTGACAAAGGGAGAGAGAGGCATGGACATATATACACTACCAAACGTAAGGTAGATAGCTATTGGGAAGCAGCAGCATAGCACAGGCAGATCAGCTCGGTGCTTTGTGACCGCCTGGAGGGGTGGGATAGGGAGGGTGGGAGGGAGGGAGACACAAGAGGGTAGTGATATGGGAACATATGTATATGTATAATTGATTCATTTTGTTGTAAAGCAAAAGCTAGCCCACCATTGTAAAGCAATTATACTCCAATAAAGATGTTAAAAATAAATAAATAAATGCTGAAGGTGTTGTGGAGAAATGCATACCCTCAACTTTAAGTGGGATGTAACCTGGAAAGAGCCACTAATGAGCACAGAATCGTGGTGCATTTAAACGGTAAACCCTGAGATACCATATGATACAGGAGGCCCACTTCTGGGCCTATAACATAAGAAGACAGAATTGGAAAGACACAGGCAGGCAAATGTGCAGTGCAGCAGTATTACAATAGCCAAGACATGGAGGCAACCAAAAAGTCCATCAAGAGGTGAGTGGTCAAAGAAGAACTGGTACATGTACAGATGGAATATTAGCTAGGGAAAAAAATGAAACAATGCCATTTGCAACACCGTAGATGATTCTAGAGGTAATCAGGCAAATTGTACTAAGTCAGACAGCAAAAGACAAATATCCTATAATATCACTTATAGGTGTTAGCTAAAAATTGATACCAATGAAGATATTTCCACAGAGAAAGGCAATCACAGATTCATTCAACAAAGTTATGGTTCACCAAATGGAAAGGTGTGAGGACTGGATACATTAGGATATTGGGGTTAACATAGATATAGAAACACGTGTGAAATATATAATTACCAAAGACCTATGGAATACCAAGAGAAGACTACTCAACATTGTGTCATAACCTACATGAGAAAACGATCTGAAGAAGTATAGATACATGTATATGTGTAAAAGAACTACATCTTACACACCTAGAACAAACAAAACATTTTAATCAAATTTGCTCTGATAAAAAATAAAAATTAAAAAAGAACAAGAAAAAAAGAGAGAAGAAAAGGAAAAAAAAGAACAAGAAGTAATGAGACATAAACTTAAGGGGCTTTTTGCTGGCACATTGCATTCTAATTTACAACTAGAACACGACTTCCATTAAAGCTCTGTCATCACTAATTAGCAGTTTTATAAGCAATGTTGAATGTAGCTTAAAAGAAGTCTCACTAATTACTGACAGTAACAAGAAAACAAACAAAAGTAAAAATCTCACGGCAAAAAGTATACATAGAGTAAGGGTAGTAGATCAAACACTTATTAAATTTCTGTAAAGAATAAAAGACAACAGTAGTATTTTTTTTTCAAATGAAGAGAGGGCCCAAATAAATCAGAAATGAAAGAGATGATGTTACAAGAGCCACCACAGAAATACAAAGTATCCGAAGGTACACACAGGGTAACTCAGGGCTCAGACTGGACAGAGCCCACTCTCCATTCCCCTGTACATGACTTACAGGAGCCTCAGGAACTGAGGAGAGGCACAAGATAGAAGATGTTAGGCATTAACATGACTGCATTCACCTTAAACGTGCCTGAACTACATTCACACGAGATGATTTTGTCCTGTATGTACATCAGCACCTCTAGTCGGAACTGCAGATCTTTGGCTTCACCACCTCTATGACAGCATTAGCTTCACCTGCTGTGGACCGTCTCCTATAGGATTTCTAGAACCACAAAGCATCGAAGCTTCACAGGACCCAGAATCTGTGGGACTCCACTCCCAGTCTCAGAGTCTCAACTGCACTCAGAGTCTAAACAGAGACTCCACTCTTGGAGGACACACACAAAGCAGTGGGCACATCAGGACCCAGGGGAAGGAGCAGTCACCCCGTAGGTGAATGATCATACCTAGCTGCTAGTTTTAGAGGATCTCCTGCAGAGGCAGGGTGTGGCTGCGGCTCACCATGGGGACAACGACACTGGCAGCAGAAGTTCTGGGAAATACTCCTTGGTGTGAACTCTCCCAGAGTCCACCATTAGCCCCACCAAGAGCAAGGTAGGCTCCATGCTGGGTTGCCTCAGGCCAAACAACCAACAGGGAGGGAACCCAGCCCCATGCATCAGCAGACAAGCAGATTAAACTTTTTATTAAACTTTTATTTAATCCACAGACAAGCAGATTAAAGCTCTGCCCACCAGAGCAACACCCAGCTCTACCACCACCAGTCCCTCCCTTAAGGAAGCTTGCACAAGCCTCTAAGATAGACTCAATCACTGGAGAGCAGACAGCAGAAGCAAGAAGAACTACAATTCTGCAGTCTGTGGAAGGAAAACCACATTCACAGAAAGATAGAGAAAATGAAAAGGCAGAGGATTTTATACCAGATCAAGGAACAAGATAAATCCTCAGAAAAACAACGAAATGAGGTGGGGATAGGCAACCTTCCAGTAAAAGAATTCGGAATAATGATAGTGAAGTTGATCCAAGACCTTAGAAAAAGAATGGAGGCAAAGATCGAGAAGATGCAAGAAATGTTTAACAAAGACCTAGAATAATTAAGGAACAAACACCTAGAAGAATTATAGAACAAACAAACAGAGATGAACAATACAATAACTGAAATGAAAAATACACTAGAAGGAGTCAGTAGCAGAATAAATGTGGCAGAAGAACGGATAAGTGACCTGGAAGACAGAAAGGTGGAAATCACTGCCGTGGAACAGAATAAAGAAAAAGAATGAAAATAAATGTAGACACCATAAGAGACTTCTGGGACAACATTAAACGCAAGAACATTCCCATTATAGGGGTCCCAGATGGAGAACAGAGAGAGAAAGGACTCGAGAAAATATTTGAAGAGATTATAGTTGAAAACTTCCCTAGCATGGGAAAAGAAATAGCCACCGAAATCCACGAAGCGCAGAGAGTCCCAGGCAGGATAAACCAAAGGAGAAAAAAGGCCGAGACACACAGTAATCAAATTGACAAAAATTAATGACAAAGAAAAATTATTGAAAGCAACAAGGGAAAAGTGACAAATAACATACAACGGAACTCCCATAAGGTTAACAGCTGATTTCTCAGCAGAAAATCTACAAGCCAGAAAGGAGTGGCATGATAAATTTAAAGTGATGAAAGGGAAGAACCTACCACCATGAGTACTCCACCCAGCAAGTATCTCATTCAGATTTCATGGAGAAATCAAAAGCTTTACAGACAAGCAAAAGCTAAGAGAATTCAGCACCACGAAACCAGCTCTACAACAAATGCTAAAGGAACTTCTCTAAGTGGGAAACACAAGAGAAGAAAAGGACCCACCAAGACAAACCCATAACAATTAAGAAAATAATAATAGGAACATACATATCGATAATTACCTTAAACGTGAATGGATTAAATGCTCCAACCAAATGACACAGGCTCACTGAATGGATACAAAAACAAGACCCATATATATGCTGTCTACAAGAGACCCATTTCAGACCTAGGGACACATACAGACTGAAAGTGAGGGGATGGAAAAATATATTCCATGCAAATGAAAATCTAAAGAAAGCTGGAGTAGCAATACTCATATCAGATCAAATAGATTTTAAAATAAAGAATGTTACAAGAGACAAGGAAGGACACTACATAGTGATCAAGGGATCAATCCAAGAAGATATAACAATTATAAATATATATATACCCAACATAGGCACACCTCAACATATAAGGCAACTGCTAACAGCTATAAAAGAGGAAATCAACAGTAACACAATAATAGCAGGGGACATTAACACCTCACTTACACCAATGGACATCATCCAGACAGAAAATTAATAAGGAAACACAAGCTTTAAATGACAAAATAGACCAGATAGATTTAATGGATATTTATAGGTCATTCCATCCAAAAACAGCAGATTACACGTTCTTCTCAATGGCACATGGAACAATCTCTGGGATAGATCACATTTTGGGTCCCAAATAAAGCCTCAGTAAATATAAGAAAACTGAAATCACATCAAGCAGCTGTTGCGACCACAATGGTATGAGATTAGAAATCAATTACAGGGAAAATAACGTAAAAAACACAAACACATGGAGGCTAAACAATACGTTTCTAAATAACCAAGAGATCACTGAAGAAAGAAAAGAGGAAATCAAAAACAATCTAGAGACAAATGACAACAAAAACATGATCATCCAAAACCTATGGGATGCAGCAAAAGCAGTCCTAAGAGGGAAGTTTATAGCAATACAAGCCTACCTCAAGACACCAGAAAACTCTCAAATAAACAATCTAACCTTACACCTAAAGGAAATAGAGAAAGAAGAAAGAAACCCAAAGTTAGTAGAAGGAAAGAAATCATAAAGATTAGAGCAGAACTAAATGAAATAGAAACAAGGAAAACAATAACAAAGATCAATAAAACTAAAAGCTGGTTCTTTGAGAAGATAAACAAAAATGATAAACCATTAGCCAGACTCAAGGAAAAGAGGGAGAAGACTCAAATCAATAAAATTAGAAGTGAAAAGGGGGAAGTTACAACAGACACCACAGAAATACAAACCATCCTAAGAGACTTCTACAAGCAACTCTATGCCAATAAAATTGACAACCTGGACGAAATGTACAAATTCTTAGAAAGGTAAAACCTTCCAAGACTGAACCAGGAAGAAATAGAAAATATGAACAGACCAATCACAAGTAACGAAATTGAAACTGTGATTAAAAATCTTCCAACAAGCAAAAGTCCAGAACCAGATGGCATCAGAGGTGAATTCTATCAAACATTTAGACAAGAGCTAACACTCAATCTTCTCAAACTCTTCAGAAATTTTCAAGGGAAGGAAAACTCCTCAACTCATTATATGAGGCCACCATCACCCTGATACCAAAACCAGACTAAGATACTACAGAAAAAGAAAATTAGAGACCAATATCACTGATTAATATAGATGTAAAAATCCTCAACAAAATACTAGGAAACAGAATTGAACAACACATTAAAAGGATCATGCACCGTGATCAGGTGGGGTTTATCCCAGGGACGCAAGAATTCTTCAATATACACAAATCAATCAATGTGATACACCATATTAACAAATTGTAGAATAAAAATATGATCATCCCAATAGATGCAGGAAAAGCTTTCGACAAAATTCAACACCCATTTATGATTAAAAGTCTCCAAAAAGTGGGCATAGAGGGAATCTACCTCAACATAATAAAGGCAGTATATGACAAACCCACAGCAAACATCATTCTCAATAGTCAAAAACTAAAAGCATTTCCTCTAAGATCAGGAACAAGACAAGGATGTCCACTCTCACCACTATTACTCAACATAGCAATCAGAGAAAAAAAAGAAATAAAAGGAATACAAATTGGAAAAGAAGAAGTAAAATTGTCACTGTTTGCAAATGACACGATACTACACATAGTGAATCCTAAAGATGCCACCAGAAAACTACTAGAGCTAATCAATGAATTTGGTAAAGTTGCAGGATACAAAATTAATGCACAGAAATCTCTTACATTCCTCTACACTAACAATGAATGATCAGAAAGAGAAATTAAGGAAACAATCCCATTCGCCATTGCAACAAAAAGAATAAAATATGTAGGAATGAACCTAACTAAGGAGGTAAAAGACCTGTACTCAGAAAACTATAAGACACTGCTGAAAGAAATCAAAGATGATATAAACAGAGGGAGGTATAAACCATGTTCTTGGATTAGAAGAATCAATATTGTGAAAGTGACTATAATACCCAAAGCAAGCTACAGATTCAATGCAATCCCTATCAAATTACCAGTGGCTTTTTCTACAGAACTAGAACAAAAAAATCTTAAAATTTGTTTGGAGACACAAAAGACCCCGAATAGCCAAAGCAGTCTTGAGGGAAGTTTAAAGAGCTGGAGGAATCAGACTTCCTGACTTCAGACTATACTACAAAGCTACAGTAATCAAGACTATATGGTACTGGCGCAAAAACAGAAATATGGGTCAATTGAACAAGATAGAAAGCCCAGAGATAAACCTACGTACCTATGGCTAATTCATCTATGACAAAGGAGGCAAAGATATACAATGGAGAAAAGACAGCCTCTTCAGTAAGTGGTGCTGGGAAAACTGGACAACTACACATAAAAGAATGAAATTAGAACACTCCATAACACCATACACAAAAGTAAACTCAAAATGGATTAGAGATTTAAATGTTAGACCAGACACTATAAAACTCTTAGAGGAAAACATAGGCAGAACACTCTATGACATAAATCACAGCAAGATCCTTTTTGACCCACCTCTTAGAGAAGTGGAAATAAAAACAAAAATAAACAAATGGGACCTAATGAAACTTCAAAGCCTTTGCACAGCAAAGGAAAACATAAACAAGAAGAAAAGACAACCCTCAGAATGGGAGAAACTGTTTTCAAATGAAGCAAATGACAAAGGATTAATCTCCAAAATTTACAAGCAGCTCGTGTAGCTCAATGTCACAAAAACAAACAACCCAATCCAAAAATGGGCAGAAGACCTAAATAGATATTTCTCCAAAGAAGATATACAGACTGCCAACAAACACATGAAAGGATGCTGAACATCACTAATCATTAGAGAAATGCAAATCAAAACTACATTGAGATATCACCTCCCAGCAGTCAGAATGGCAATCATCAAAAAATCTACAAACTATAAATGCTGGAGAGGCATTTACTGGAGAAAAGGGAACGCTCTTGCACTGTTGCTGGGAATGTAAGTTGGTATAGCCACTAGGGAGAACAGTATAGAGGTTCCTTAAAAAACTAAAAATAGAAGTACCATACGACCCAGCAATCCAACTACTGGGCATTTGCCCTGAGAAAACCATAATTCAAAAAGAGTTATATACAACAATGTTCATTGCAGCTCTACTTACAATAGCCAGGACACGGAAGCAACCTAACTGTCCATCGACAGATGAATGGATAAAGAAGATCTGGCACATATATACAATGGAATATTACTCAGCCATAAAAAGAAACAAACTGAGTTTTTTGTAGTGAGATGGATGGACGTAGAGACTGTCCTACACAGTAAAGTAAGTCAGAAAGAGAAAAACAAATACCATATGCTAACAGAGATATATGGAATCTAAACAAAACAATGTTTATGAAGAACCTAGGGGCAGGATAGAATTAAGGACACAGACGTAGAGAAAGGACTTGAGGACACGGGGAGGGGGAAGGGTAAGCTGGGACGAAGTGAGAGAGTGCCATGGACATATATACATTACCAAATGTAACATCGATAGCTACTGGGAAGCAGCCACATAGCACAGGGAGATCAGCTCGGTGCTTTGTGACCACGTAAAGGGGTGGGATATGGAGGGTGGGAGGGAGATGCAAGAGGGAGGGGATATGGTGATATATGTATATGTATAATTGATTCACTTTGTTATACAGCAGAAACTAACACTCCATTGTAAAGCAATTGTACTCCAATAAATGTGTAAAAGGAAAAAAAACAAAGGAAAGAAAGCCCAGAGATAAACCTACACACCTATGGTCACCTAATCTATGACAAAGTAGGCAAGACTATACAATGGAGAAAAGACAGTGTCTTCAATCAGTGGTGCTGGGAAAAATGGTCAGCTACATGTAAAAGAATGAAATTAGAACATCCCCTAACACCATACAGAAAAATAAATTCAAAATGGATTAGAGACCTTAATGTAAGACCAGACAGTATAAAACTCTTAGAGGAAAACATAGGAAGAATATTCTAACTTAAATCACAGCAAGATCTTTTTTGATCCACCTCCTAGAGTAATGCCATAAAAAAGAAAACTAAACAAATGGAACCTAATGAAACATAAAAGCTTTTGCAAAGCAATGGAAACTACAAACAAGACGAAAAGACAACCCTCAGAATGGGAGAAAATATTGCAAACGAATCAATGGACAAAGCATTAATCTCCAATATATATAAACGGCTCATGCACCTCAATATTTAAAAAAACAAACAACCCAATACAAAAATGGGCAGAAGATCTAAATAGACATTTCTTCCAAGAAGACAGAGAGATGGCCAAGACGCACATGAAAAGCTGCTCAACATCATTAATTTTTAGAGAAATGCACATCAAAACTACAATGAGGTATCACCTCACACCTGTTAGAATGGGCATCATCAGAAAATCTACAAACAACAAATGCTGGAGAGGGTGTGGAGAAAAGGAACCCTCTTCCACTATTGGTGGGAATGTAAATTGATACAGTCACTATGGAGAAGAGTATGGAGGTTCCTTAAAAAACTAAAAAGAGAATTACCATATGATCCAGCAATCCCACTACTGGGCATATACCCAGAGAAAACCATAAATTAAAAAGACACATTCACCACAATGTTCATTGCAGCACTATTTACAATAGCCAGGTAATGGAAGCAACCTAAATGCCCACAGACAGACGAATGGATAAAGATGTGGTACATATATAAAATGAAATATTACTCAGCCATAAAAAGGAATGAAATTGGGTCATTTGTAGAGATGTCGATGGATCTAGAGACTGGCATACAGAGTGAAGTAAGTCAGAAAGAGAAAAACAAATATTGTATACTAATGCATATATGTGGAACCTAGAAAAATGGTACAGATGAACCGGTTTGCAGGGCAGAAATAGAGACACAGATGTAGAGAACAAATGTATGGACACCAAAAGGGAAAATCCGTGGGGGGGTGGCGGTGGGAAGAGTTGGGACACTGGGATTGACATGTATACATTTATATGTATAAAATAGATAACCAGTAAGAACCTGCTGTATAGAAAATAAATTAAATTAAAAAATAAATAAGATTTTTTAAATATTGGAAAAAATTATTCCCTTCACATACATGTATTTATATGAATGAATTATTTCCATGCTTATATCTATAAGTACAAAAGAGGAATAAAATCTACCTTGAACCAAAAAAGAAAAAAACCACAGAACCCACCAGTTATACAGAGGAAAACCCTATCAGGCACTTGCTCCAGTGGTAAACAATTCTGAATTTGGTCAGAGGTGGGGAATCATCTCACATGCAGCCAGCAGTCCCCCACCCCCGCAAGGAGCGTCCTCATTGCAAAGCTGGGGGACCGTGCCAAGGCGTCTGTGAGTAAACATGAGCTGAGCCCCAGGTCAGCTGCTACTAAACTGTTCCCACCCTTCTCAGGTAAAACACCTGAATATGTACAAGGACTTGAAAGCCTAGAGGAAGGGCCGTGGAGCCACACCAGCAACAGCACGCCATCCGACTTGGTGCCTGCAGGCCAGCCAGGATTGTCCTGCCCCGGGCACTCTTCTGGAAGCTTTCCATTTCCCTGCCTGAGATAACCCTCCTGTCCAGGCCCCCACTGCTTTTTTCCTTCCTCACCTCTTCCCAGGGAGAAATTCCAGCGTAAGGTATGGGTGACACATCCTCTTCTTCAGCAGGTGGCAGCCCAGCAACTCCTGCAGAAAGTCCAGCAGAGCTCACTCACACCGGGCCACCCACAAAGCCGTGGCCCCTCACTACCACCCACCAGCCCAGCCCCGAGACTGCTGACGGGGCAGAGAATATGGCGTCAGGCACAGCTACAGGGGCTCTTGCTGCCTGGAGCGGTGTTTATATTGACCTCAACACAGGCACACCTGGGGAGGGCTGGCCCGCACGGTCAGGCTGCCCAGGTCAACCAATCATCACCCCTCAGGGGCTCACAGTTGCAGAAAATGGAACTTGCTGAACCGGCCAGGTCCAAGGAACAGGTGTGGGCTCTTGAGAGTCAGGATAGACAAGGGGCTGCAGCTCTGGCTTGTTTTCTAATCATTTTATCTGGCCCATGAGTGGGAGACAACTTCAAGAAAACCCTCTCCTAATGAGAGGAACCCAGGAGTCAGGGAGAGGAGGGGTGGTGTGTGGAGACAGAGGCCTGGTGCCCCAGCGGCAGTGGAAGTCTCTGGAAGACCAGATAGAGGAAAGCCCCACAGAGTGATGCCCAGAGTCACAGACCTGTTGGAGCTGCTGTTTGTTAGCTCAGGTCCTGTTTTTAGGTGCTCCGTGTCAGCTCTGAGTGACAGGTGAGCTGGGGGTGCTCTGCATTGACAGCTATGTGCACTGTTCCTGTGTGCCCAGCCCTGCCGGGGTACCCGCCCAGGGGAGCTCTGTATCCTGGGAGGGGCCTGACTACGAGAGCCCCATGGGCTGCTGGGTAGCTGCACAGGTGAGCTCCATATCCTGGGAGGGGCCTGACCACGAGAGCCCCGTGGGCTGCTGGGGACCTGCCCAGATTAGGTCCATATCCTGGGAGAGGCCTGACCACGAGAGCCCCGTGGGCTGCTGGGGACCTGGTAAAGTATGTCAGGACAGTCAGTGAAGCCACTGAGCATATACATCCAGTAGTTCCTAATCCCTACACCCTGCTGGTCATTCTACCATCCACCAGGACATGGTATTTTGTATTAGACTTCAATTATGCCTCATTCTGTATTCCATTAGTCCCAGAGTCACAATAAATTTTGACTTCTGAGTGGCAGGACTCAACATACAACAAAAACAATACTGCTGGGCCGTCCTGTCCCAAGGGTTCAAAAATTCCCACACCATCTTTGGGGAAACGTTAGCTAAACACCTAAAAGTTCTACCACTGGAAAAGGGAACCCTCTTTCAATATGCCGATGACATTCTGCTCACCAGCCCTACTAAGGAGGCCTCTGAACTACCTAGCCAATGAAGGATAGAAGGTGTCCAAGAAAAAGGCTCAAATATCACAGACTAAGGAGGCCTGCCAGGGCTCCATTCTCACAGAAGGTCGGAGAAGCCCATCCCAGGAAAGGAAAGAAGCCATTGGCCACCTTACCCCCTTCTAAAACTAGAAGACAGCTTAGGGTTTCCTGGGGAGGCCGGGGATTGCTGCCTCTGGATCCCTAACTATAGTCTAATAGCTGGGCCTCTATATGAAACACTGAAAGGAAAAGATGATGATCCTTGCGAATAGAATCCAGAAGCGGCCTTTCAAGAATGCAAAGAGCAGTCAATTCAGGCCCTTGTCCTGGAACTCCCTAATTTAGCTAAACCCTTTGAACTTTACATCCCCATAGAATGTGAATCGCCCTTGGAGTATTAGTGCAAAAACTGGGACCACGTGAAATGGAACAACGCAAGAATGCCCTCCAGGTAGGATAAACTACGGTCACCAATGGCTTGGCCCACCACCCCATCCAGCCAGGGTACTGGGGGTATCAAAGAACAGTGAAATCAGCAACCCACAAGGCCAGCTTCCTCCTAAGGGAAAAGGACCCCACGTGGTGATCCTAACCACCCACCATGCCCTGAAGTTGCAGGGGTCGCTCCGTGGGCACACTGACCTCGAGTGAGGAGGCCCTCCAACTCCAACCTCCAGACAGACAACCGGGGGCAACGGGTCCCTTGGCGGGGGAACCGTATATCATGCTGTCACCATAGAAAAACCTACAGACACCGCGGTGACGGTGGCCAATAAGACCGGCTGGCCTCCTATCTACTTCAAAACGCCATTGCCTCAGTGGCCGTCATGGTCCTGGATCACCACCGACCCTGGACTGTCTGGGAGTTGAGTGGGCACAGCTCTGACACTTGGTGCTGTTTGTACATTAACTCGGGGGCCTAATTGAAGAAAGTGCAGACTACTGGTCAGAGCATCTAGGCTGGCAGAATCCGTCCGCCTAAGGTGGCCAAACAAATGTGGGGCGGGTTAAAACCAGCACCCCCAGCGTCTCTGCGCATCTCTTTCCTGGACCCTTAAAGGTCATTAGAGTCTATAACACTTCTAATGCTGGCACTCAGGTGGACGAGAAGTGAGGCAGGAGACCTGGGGACAATCAACCTCACCTGGAGGCTGCTGGGGAGAAGTTCTGCCCCTCCCCCACAAGTGTGAGGACTCCCAACTCAGCACAAAGCAGTTAAAGAAGAGGGGTCTGCGGGGGGACCTTGAAGATGGCGGAAGAGTAAGACGCGGAGATCGCCTTCCTCCCCACGGATACACCAGAAATACATCCACACGTGGAACAACTCCTACAGAACTCCTACTGAAGGCTGGCAGAAGACCTCAGACCTCCCAAAAGGCAAGAAACTCCCCACGTAACTGGGTAGGGCAAAAGAAAAAACAGAGACAAAAGAATAAGGACGGCACCTGCACCAGTGGGAGGGAGCTGTGAAGGAGGAAAAGTTTCCACACACTAGGAAGCCCCTCCGCGGGCGGAGACTGCGGGAGGCAGAGGGGGGAGTTTCGGGACCGCGGAGTAGTGCACAGCGACGGGTGCGGAGGGCAAAGCGGGGAGATTCCTGCACAGACGATCGGTGCCGACCAGCACTCACCAACCCGAGAGGCTTGTCTGCTCACCCGCCGGGGCGGTCGGGGCTGCGAGCTGAGGCTCGGGTTTTGGTTTTGGACGGAGCTCAGGGAGAGGACTGGGGTTGGCGGCTTGAACATAGCCTGAAGGGGTTAGTGCACCACGACTAGTCGGGAGGGAGTTCGGGGAAAAGCCTGCACCGGCCGAAGAGGCAAGAGACTTTTTCTTCCCTCTTTGTTTCCTGGTGCGCGAGGAGAGGGGTTTAAGAGCGCTGCTTAAAGGAACTCCAGAGACGGGCGCGAGCCGCGGCTAAAAACGCGAACCCCAGAGACGGGCGCGAGCCGCGGCTGAGGGCGCGAGCCCCCGAGACGGGCGCGAGCCGCGGCTGAAAGCGCAAACCCGAGACGGGCGCGAGCCGCGGCTAAAACCGCGGACCCAAGAGCCGGGCGGGAGACGCTAAGGCTGCTGCTGCCGCCACCAAGGGGCCTGTGTGCGAGCACAGGTCACTCTCCACACCCCTCTTCCGCGGAGCCTGTGCAGCCCGCCACTGCCAGGTTCCCAGGATCCAGGGACAACTTCCCCGGGACAACGCACGGCGGGCCTCAGGCTGGTGCAACATCACGCCGGCCTCTGCCGCAACGTCACGCTGCCTCTGCCTCCGCAGGCCCGCCCCGCACGCAGTGCCCCTCCTTCCCCCATCCCCCGGCCTGAGTGAGCCGGAGGCCCCGAATCAGCGGCTCCTTTAACCCCGTCCTGTCTGAGCGAAAAAACAGACGCCCTCCAGCGACCTACACGCAGAGGCAGGGCCAAATCCAAAGCTGAGCTCCTGTGAGCTGTGAGGACAAAGAAGAGAAAGGGAAATCTCTCCCAGCAGCCACAGAAGCAGCGGATTAAAGCTCCACAATCAACTTGATATACCCTGCATCTGTGGAATACCTGAATAGACAAGGAATGATCCCAAATTGAAGAGGTGGACTTTAGGAGCGAGATCTATGATTTTTTTCCCTTTTCCTCTTTTTGTGAATGTGTACGTGTATGCTTCTGTGTGAGATCTTGTCTGTATACTCTTGCTTCCACCATTTGTCCTAGGGCTCTATCTGTCCATGACTTTTTTTAAAAAATTCTTTTTCTTAATAATTAAGTTTAATTGTAATAACTTTATTATACTTTACCTTCGTTCTTTCTTTCTTTCCTTCCTTCCTTCCCTCCTTTAGACAACGAATCACCCCAAATTGAGGAGGTGGTCTCAGGGAGCAGGATTTATGATTTTTCCCCCTTTACCTCTTTTTGTGAAGGTGTATGTGTATGCTTCTGTGTAAGATTTTCTCTGTATAGCTTTGCTTCCAACATTTGTCCTAAGGTTCTATCCGTCCCTTTTTTTTTTTCTAAATATTTTTTAATTCAATAACTATATTATACTTTATTTTATTTTTACTGTATCATCTTTCTTTCTGTCTTTTTTCCTTCTTTCCCTCCTTCCTTCCTTCCTCCCTCCCTCCCTCCCTCCCTCCTTTCTTTCCTTCTTTGCTTCTTTCTTCCTTCCTTCCTTTCCTCCTTTCCTTCTTTCTTTACTCATACTTCTACTAATTCTCCCTACATTTTCTCCCTTTTATTCTGAGCTGTGTGGATGAAAGGCTCTTGGTGCTCCAGCCAGGAGTCAGGGCTCTGCCTCTGAGGTAGGAGAGCCAACTTCAGGACACTGGTCAACAAGAGACCTCCCAGCTCCACATAATATTAAACGGTGGAAATATCCCAGAGACCTCCATCTTAACACCAGCACCCAGCTTCACTCAACGACCAGCAAGCCACAGTGCTGGACAACCTATGCCAAACAACTAGCAAAACAGGAACACAACCCCACCCATTAGCAGAGAGGCTGCCTAAAATCATAATAAGGCCACAGACACCCCAAAACACACCACCAGACGTGAACCTGCCCACTAGAGAGACAAGATCCAGCCTCATCCAGCACAACACAGGCACTAGTCCCCTCCACCAGGAAGCCTACACAACCCACTGAAACAACCTTAGCCACTGGAGACAGACATCAAAAACAACGGGAACTACGAAAGTGCAGCCTGCAAAAAGGAGACCCCAAACACAGTAAGATAAGCAAAATGAGAAGACAGAAAAACACACAGCAGATGAAGGAGCAAGATAAAAACCAACCAGACCTAACAAATGAAGAGGAAATAGGCAATCTACCTGAAAAAGAATTCAGAATAATGATAGTAAGGATGATCCGAAATCTTGGAAGTAGAATGGACAAAATGCAAGAAACAGTTAACAAGGACCTACAAGAACTAAAGATGAAACAAGCAACGATGAACAATGCAATAAATGAAATTAAAATCACTCTAGATAGGATCAATAGCAGAATAACTGAGGCAGAAGAACGGATAAGTGACCTGGAAGATAAAGTAGTGGAAATAACTACTGCAGAGCAGAATAAAGAAAAAAGAATGAAAAGAACTGAGGACAGTCTCAGAGACCTCTGGGACAACATGAAACGCACCAACATTCGAATTATAGGGGTTCCAGAAGAAGAAGAAAGAAAGAAAGGGACTGAGAAAATATTTGAAGAGATTATAGTTGAAAACTTCCCTAATATGGGAAAGGAAATAGTTAATCAAGTCCAGGAAGCACAGAGGGTCCCATACAGGATAAATACAAGGAGAAACATGCCAAGACACATATTAATCAAACTGTCAAAAATTAAATACAAAGAAAGCATATTAAAAGCAGCAAGGGAAAAACAACAAATAACACACAAGGGAATCCCCATAAGGTTAACAGCTGATCTCTCAGCAGAAACCCTACAAGCCAGAAGGGAGTGGCAGGACATACTGAAAGTGATGAAGGAGAATAGCCTGCAACCAAGACTACTCTACCCAGCAAGGATCTCATTCACATTTGATGGAGAAATTAAAACCTTTACAGACAAGCAAAAGCTGAGAGAGTTCAGCACCACCAAACCAGCTTTACAACAAATGCTAAAGGAACTTCTCTAGACACGAAACACAAGAGAAGGAAATGACCTATAGTAGCGAACCCAAAACAATATATAAAATGGAAATAGGAACATACATATCGATAATTACCTTAAATGTAAATGGACTAAATGCTCCCACCAAAAGACACAGATTGGCTGAATGGATACAAAAACAAGACCCTTATATATGCTGTCTACAAGAGACCCACTTCAGAACTAGAGACACATACAGACTGAAAGTAAGGGGATGGAAAAAGATATTCCATGCAAATGGAAACCAAAAGAAAGCTGGAGTAGCAATTCTCATATCAGACAAAATAGACTTTAAAATAAGGACTATTAAAAGGGACAAAGAAGGACACTACATAATGATCAAGGGATCGATCCAAGAAGAAGATATAACAATTGTAAATATTTATGCACCCAACATAAGAGCACCTCAATACATAAGGCAAATACTAACAACCATAAAAGGGGAGATCAACAGTAACACATTCATAGTAGGGGACTTTAACACCCCACTTTCACCCATGGACAGATCATCCAAAATGAAAATAAATAAGGAAACACAAGCTTTAAATGATACATTAAACAAGATGGACTTAATTGATATTTATAGGACACTCCATCCAAAAACAACAGAATACACATTTTTCTCAAGTGCTCATGGAACATTCTCCAGGATAGATCATATCTTGGGTCACAAATCAAGCCTTGGTAAATTTAAGAAAACTGAAATTGTATCAAGTATCTTTTCCGACCACAACGCCATGAGACTAGATATCAATTACAGGAAAAGATCTGTAAAAAATACAAACACATGGAGGCTAAACAATACACTACTTAATAATGAAGTGATCACTGAAGAAATCAAAGAGGAAATAAAAAAATACCTAGAAACAAATGACAATGGAGACACAACGACCCAAAACCTATGGGATGCAGCAAAAGCAGTTCTAAGGGGGAAGTTTATAGCAATACAAGCCCACCTTAAGAAGCAGGAAACATCTCGAATAAACAGCCTAACCTTGAACCTCAAGCAATTAGAGAAAGAAGAACAAAAAAACCCCAAAGCTAGCAGAAGGAAAGAAATCATAAAAATCAGATCAGAAATAAATGAAAAAGAAATGAAGGAAACAATAGCAAAGATCAATAAAACTAAAAGCTGGTTCTTTGAGAAGATAAACAAAATAGATAAACCACTAGCCAGACTCATCAAGAAAAAAAGGGAGAAGACTCAAATCAATAGAATTAGAAATGAAAAAGGAGAAGTAACAACTGACACTGCAGAAATAAAAAAAATCATGAGAGATTACTACAAGCAACTCTATGCCAATAAAATGGACAATCTGGAAGAAATGGACAAATTCTTAGAAATGCACAACCTGCCAAGACTGAATCAGGAAGAAATAGAAAATATGAACAGACCAATCACAAGCACTGAAATTGAAACTGTGATTAAAAACCTTCCAACAAACAAAAGCCCAGGACCAGATGGCTTCACAGGTGAATTCTATCAAACGTTTAGAGAAGAGCTAACACCTATCCTTCTCAAACTCTTCCAAAATATAGCAGAGGGAGGAACACTCCCAAATTCCTTCTACGAAGCCACCATCACCTTGATACCAAAACCAGACAAGGATGTCACAAAGAAAGAAAACTACAGGCCAATATCACTGATGAACATAGATGCAAAAATCCTCAACAAAATACTAGCAAACAGAATCCAAAAGCACATTAAAAGGATCATACACCATGATCAAGTGGGGTTTATTCCAGGAATGCAAGGATTCTTCAATATACGCAAATCTATCAATGTGATAAACCATATTAACAAATTGAAGGAGAAAAACCATATGATCATCTCAATAGATGCAGAGAAAGCTTTCGACAAAATTCAACACCCATTTATGATAAAAACCCTCCAGAAAGTAGGCATAGAGGGAACTTTCCTAAACATAATAAAAGCCATATATGACAAGCCCACAGCAAACATCATCCTCAATGGTGAAAAACTGAAAGCATTTCCACTAAGATCAGGAACAAGACAAGGTTGCCCACTCTCACCACTCTTATTCAACATAGTTTTGGAAGTTTTAGCCACAGCAATCAGAGAAGAAAAGGAAATAAAAGGGATCCAAATCGGAAAAGAAGAAGTAAAGCTGTCACTGTTTGCAGATGACATGATACTATACATAGAGAATCCTAAGGATGCTACCAGAAAACTACTAGAGCTAATCAATGAATTTGGTAAAGTAGCAGGATACAAAATTAATGCACAGAAATCTCTGGCATTCCTATATACTAATGATGAAAAATCTGAAAGTGAAATCAAGAAAACACTCCCATTTACCATTGCAACAAAAAGAATAAAATATCTAGGAATAAACCTACCTAAGGATACGAAAGACCTGTATGCAGAAAATTATAAGACACTGATGAAAGAAGTTAAAGATGATACAAATAGATGGAGAGATATACCATGTTCTTGGATGGGAAGAATCAACATTGTGAAAATGACTCTACTACCCAAAGCAATCTACAGATTCAATGCAATCCCTATCAAACTACCACTGGCATTTTTCACAGAACTAGAACAAAAAATTTCGCAATTTGTATGGAAACACAAAAGACCCCGAATAGCCAAAGCAATCTTGAGAACGAAAAAAGGAGCTGGAGGAATAAGGCTCCCTGACTTTAGACTATATTACAAAGCAACAGTAATCAAGACAGTATGGTACTGGCACAAAAACAGAAAGATAGATCAGTGGAACAGGATAGAAAGCCCAGAGATAAACCCACGCACATATGGACACCTTATCTTTGATAAAGGAGGCAGGAATGTACAGTGGAGAAAGGACAGCCTCTTCAATAAATGGTGCTGGGAAAACTGGACAGGTACATGTAAAAGTATGAGATTAGATCACTCCCTAACACCATACACAAAAATAAGCTCAAAATGGATTAAAGACCTAAATGTAAGGCCAGAAACTATCAAACTCTTAGAAGAAAACATAGGAAGAACACTCTATGACATAAATCACAGCAAGATCCTTTCTGACCCACCTCCTAGAGTAATGGAAATAAAAACAAAAATAAACAAATGGGACCTAATGAAACTTCAAAGCTTTTGCACAGCAAAGGAAACCATAACCAAGACCAAAAGACAACCCTCAGAATGGGAGAAAACATTTGCAAATGAAGCAACTGACAAAGGATTAATCTCCAAAATTTACAAGCAGCTCATGCAGCTCAATAACAAAAAAACAAACAACCCCATCCAAAAATGGGCAGAAGACCTAAATAGACATTTCTCCAAAGAAGATATACAGAATGCCAACAAACACATGAAAGAATGCTCAACATCATTAATCATTAGAGAAATGCAAATCAAAACTACAATGAGATATAATCTCACACCAGTCAGAATGGCCATCATCAAAAAATCTAGAAACAATAAATGCTGGAGAGGGTGTGGAGAAAAGGGGACACTCTTGCACTGCTGGTGGGAATGTGAATTGGTTCAGCCACTGTGGAGAACAGTATGGAGGTTCCTTAAAAAACTACAAATAGAATTACCATATGACCCAGCAATCCCACTACTTGGCATATACCCTGAGAAAACCAAAATTCAAAAAGAGTCATGTACCAAAATGTTCATTGCAGCTCTATTTACAATAGCCAGGACATGGAAACAACCTAAGCACCCATCATCGGATGAATGGATAAAGAAGATGTGGCACATATACACAATGGAATATTACTCAGCCTTAAAAAGAAATGAAATTGAGCTATTTGTAATGAGATGGATAGACCTAGAGTCTGTCATACAGAGTGAAGTAAGTCAGAAAGAAAAAGACAAATACCGTATGCTAACACATATATATGGAATTTAAGGGAAAAAAATGTCATGAAGAACCTAGGGGTAAGATAGGAATAAAGACGCAGACCTACTGGAGAACGGACTTGAGGATATGGGGAGGGGGAAGGGTGAGTTTTGACAGGGCGAGAGAGAGTCATGGACATATACACACTAACAAACGTAGTAAGGTAGATAGCTGGGGGGAAGCAGCCGCAAGGCACAGGGATATTAGCTCGGTGCTTTGTGACAGCCTGGAAGTGTGGGATGGGGAGAGTGGGAGGGAGGGAGACGCAAGAGGGAAGACATATGGGAACATATGTATATGTATATGTATAGCTGATTCACTTTGTTATAAAGCAGAAACTAACACACCATTGTAAAGCAATTATACCCCAATAAAGATGTTTAAAAAAAAAATGTTATTTATGTTAACATGTATTACATTTATTAACGTTATTTTTAATGAATTAATACACAACTATTTTGAACACTTCTCACTTTTTATTTCTAATAAGGTAAATATAAAGAGTTATAATTCATATACACACACAAAAAAAAAAAACCCACCATATAGCAAGGGAAGTCAATGGAACACTCTGCAATAATTTACATAGGGAGAGTATCTGTGTGTATATATATATATATATATATATATATATATATATATATACACACACATATATACATATATATATGTAATGTACAAATGAACCAGATTTTATACACCTAGGACAAACAATATTCTAATCATTTCCCCAATTTTAAAAATTTAAAAAAACGAACAAGAAATAATGGGATATAAACTTATGGGGTTTTTCCCAGGCACATTCCATTCTAATTTATCACCTGGGAACACGACTTCCAGAATGGCTGTGCTGCCCTAGTAACCAGCTTTGGGAATGGAGAAATGCTGCTGCCTTGTGGCCGTTTCCCACAACAGCAACTTTAAAGCCTGTGCTAATGGTCACTAAATATTCACAGTCAATGCAAGCCTGTAAATGACACCTGCTCCTAAAAAAATCCTGGGGTCGAAAATCATCGAATAAATTCAAAAGAGGGCCGCCTTCCCTGAAGACAATTTTAAGAGGTTTATTGTACTCATAGCTTTTTTTCTGTTTTGTTTAAGAGAAATAAAACAACGTGGAAAAATGCTGCACATTAGGAATTATTATAGACATGCAAACCCAAATTACAAAAACCTATCAGCTCACACTAGTCAGAATGGCCACCAGCCAGACTTTGGCAAAGAAAAAAATGCTGAAGGGGTTGTGGAGAAAGGCGTACCCTCGTTTCAACGTGGGACATGGTAAGAGCTAGTAATGAAAACACAAACGAGGTGCCTTGGAAAGGTAAATATTGAGCTACCATTCAATCAAACATACCCACTGCTGTGCCTATCGCCTGAGAGGTTGTGAATCAAAAAGACACATGCTAGCCATCCTGCACTCCAGGAATATTTACCGCAGCCAACTCTTGGAAGCAACAAAAATGTCCACCAACCAAGGAATGCACAAAGAAGTAGTGGTCCATGTACACGATGGAATATTACTCCAATAAAAAATATATAAATTCAATTTAGAAACCAAACATAAGTAAGGAAAAACCAACTTTTGCAGAGTTATCCGGGCACATTCCACTCTAATGTATAACCGAGGAACACCACTGGCAGGAAGGACTCTTTCCCTAATTCCCAGAATGGGGAAAGGAGAAATGCTGCCGCCCGATGGCCGTTACCTGCCACAGCAGCTTTAAAACCTGTGCTAATGGTCACTTCATATGCACAAGTACTGGAGGGCTGTAAATGAAACCTGCCCTCAAAATGTCTTCAGGGAGGTAATGGCCAAAATATTTCAAAATGTGGCACATACTTCAAGAGAACCATTTGAAGAGGTAAGCGCTACTCACAGCTTGAAATAAAAAAGGGACATGCCTGAAAGTTCAATTTCAAGGGATTATGAGGTGCATGCAAATCCAACCTCAAAGAGGTGTCAGCTCACACCTGTCAGAATAAACATCAGCAGAAAAACTACAAAAAATAAATGCTGAAGGGGTTGTGGACAAGGGCATACCCTCAAATTTAAGTGGAACGTAACCTGGTAATAGCCACTAATGAGAACAGAATGGAGACGCCCTTACAAGGTAAACATTTTGCTACCATATGATCCAACAGGCCCTCCCCTGGGCCTATAACCGAAGAAGACATAATTGAAAGACACAGGCAGGCAAATGTGCATTTCAGCAGTGTTAAAATAGCCAAGACATGGAAGCAACCAAAAAGTCCATCAACAGGTGAGTGGACAAAGAAAAACTGGTCCATGTACAAATGGAATATTAGCTAAGGAAAAAAATGACAGAATGCCATTTGCATCACCATAGATGGGTCTAGAAGTAATCACGCAACTTGTAGTAAGTCAGAAAGTGAAAGACACATATCCTATGATATCACTTATAGGTGTTACCTAAAAATTGATACCAGTGAAGGTATTTCCACAGAGAAAGGCAATCACAGATTCATTAAACAAACTTATGGTTCACCAATGGAAAGGTGTGAGGATTGGATACATTACGATGTCAGAGTTAACAGAGATATACAAACACAGGTGAAGTATACAATCATCAAAGCCCTACGGAATACCAAGAGAAGACTACTCAACATTGTGTCATAACCTAAAATGGGAAAAGGATCCAAAGAAGAAAAGTGATATGTATATGTGGAAAACAACCACATCTTGCACACCTAGAACAAGCAAAACACTGTAATCACACTTGCTGTGATAAACAATGAAAATTAAATTTAAGAAACGAACAATATTTAGTGAGATATAAACTTAAGGGGCTTTTTCCTGGCCCATTCCATTCTAATTTACAACCTAGAACAGGACTTCCATTGAGGCACTGTTGCCCTAGTAACCAGATTTGGTTAATGAGAACTGCTGCCGCCTTGTGGCCGTTTCACACAACAGCAGCTCTAAACGCAGCGCTAATGGTTACTTGATAGTCAAAATAATTGCAGGCCTGTAAATGACACCTGCCCTCAAAACAATCCTTGGGTCTTAAATCGAGCAAAAATCTCAAAAGACGTCCATATTTCAAAACGACAATTTCAAGAGGCATACTTTATGCACATTTTATATTCTGTTTGTTTTTTTGTTATAGAAAACGGCCTGGAAAAATGCTCAACGTCAGGAATTAATAAAGCCATGCAAATCCAGTATAGAAATACGTTCACCTCACAGCCGTCAGAAGGATCATCAGCAAAAAAGTCTACATAGTATAAATGCTGAAGGGGTTTTAGAGAACTGTGTACCCTCTAGCTGCTGATGGGATGTAACCTGGTAACAGCCAGTTCTGAGAACAGAATGGAGGTGTGCTTAAAGGTAAAAATTGAGCTACTATGTGATCTGGTAGGCCCACTGATGGGCCTATCAACTGAGTAGACCTGAATCAAAAAGACACAGGCTGGCAATCCTGCACTGCAGCAACATGTACCAGAGCCAAGAGCTGGAAGAAACAAAAATGTCCATCAACAGAAATAGGCAGCAAGAAGTCGTCCATGTACACAATGGAATATTAGCCATGGAAAAGCATGGAACAGTGCCGTTGGCACCACCATAGAAGGACCTAGAGATAATCACCCAACTTGAAGTAAGAAAGATACCGAAAGACAGATATCCTGTTACATCACTTATAGGTGTTACATAAATATTGATATCCGTGAAATAATTTCCAAGAGAAGGACACTCATAGATTCAGAAAACCAAATTATGTTTAAGCAAATGGAAAGGTGTAAGGAATGTGTGAATTAGGATATGGGGGTTAACAGACATGTACTAATATATATGAAATATATAATCACAAAATACCTATGGAATACCAAGAGAGGTCTACTCAATACTCTGTAATAACTTACACGGGAAAGGATCCAAAGATGAATAGATCTATACATAGATATAATGAAGCAGATTCTGTACACCTAGAACACACACAATTTTCTCAAATTTGCTCTTATAATTAATAAAAATTAAATTTAAAAAACAAACAAGAATTATGGAGATATAAGCTCTTGGGCGTTTGCCCTGACACATTCCACTCTAATTTGCAGCCTACAAACACGATTTCCAGGAGAGATATGTTGCCCAAAAACCCAGAATTGGAAACGTAGGAATGCTGTCGCCTTGTGCCATTTCCCGCAAGAGCGGCTTTATAACCACAGGTAACTGTCACTTAACATTCACAAGGACTCTGGGTTGTAAAGCACACTTGCCATCAACACTTGTGCTGAGGTATGGAATGGCCAAAAAAATTCAAATCTGACAAATTTTTCAAGGAGATATTATGAAGAGGTAAATTTTACTCACTATTTTTCAAAAAAAAATTGGATAAAAGCTCAACATCAGGTATTATTAGACTCATGCAAATCTAGCCTACAAAAAGGTTTCAACTCACGCAAGTCAACTACCATCAGCCAAAAGTCTACAAACAATAAACGCTGAAAGTGTTTTAGAGAACTGTGTATCCTCTAGCTGCTTGTGAGATGTAAAGTGGTAAGATCCGGTAATGAGAACAGAAAGGAGCTGCGTTTAAAAGTAAAAATTGAGATGTCATTCGATCCAACACGCTCACCACTGGGCCTATCACCTAAGCGCCGAATCGAGAAGACACACGCTGACAAACCTGTACTGAAGTAATACTGAAAACAGCCAGGACATGGAAGCAGCAAAAATGTCAGTTAACAGATGAATGGACAAAGAAGAAGTGGTACATGTACCTAATGGAAGATTAGCTTTCAAAAAAAATGAACAATGTCCTTTTCATGACTACAGGTGAGTCTAGAAATAATCATATTATGTGAAGTCAAAAGTGTATGATATATATCCTATGATATAAATTATAAATGTTTTCTTAAGATTCCTACCAATGAACATATTTCCAAAGGAAAAGACACTCAGAGACGTATAAAACAAACTAATGGTTAACCAAAATGAAAGGTGGGAGGATGGGTAAATTAGGATTCTGGGGTTAACATACATACACTAATATATGTTATAAGTATATAAACTTATATAAAATATACAAATTATATAATCATTTATATATATATTATATAATCACCAAATACCAAGGGAGCTCTACTCAACACTCTGTAGTATCCTACATGGTAACACGATCCAATGATGAACAGATATATGTATGAAAAATTGATCCTAATTGGTACATCCAGAGAATCACAACACTCTAATAAAATTTACTCCAATAGGGGCTTCCCTAGTGGCGCAGTGGTTGAGAATCTGCCTGCCAATGCAGGGGACACGGGTTCGAGCCCTGGTCTGGGAGGATCCCACATGCCACAGAGCAACTAGGCCCATGAGCCATAACTACTGAGCCTGCGCATCTGCAGCCTGTGCTCCACAACAAGAGAGGCCGCAATAGTGAGAGGCCCACGCACCTCGATGAAGAGTGGTCCCCGCTTGCCGCAACTAAGGAAATCCCTCGCACAGAAACGAAGACGCAACACAGCCAAAAATAAATAAATAAATATTAAAGGCAAAGAAGAAAGGGGAAATTGTAGATCGAGGAAGGATCTAGTTTTAAAAAAATTTACTCCAATAAGAAACATAAAATAAATTTAGAAAACAAACAGAAGTAGGAGACATAAGCTTTTGGGAGTTTGTCCTGGGACATTCCACTACAATTTGCAACCTAGGAACACAACTTCCAGGAAGGCTCTCTTGTCCTTGTAACCAAAGTTGGGAATGTAGAAATCTGCCGCCTTGTGATCAATTCCCGCAACAGCAGCTTTAATCCCAGCGCTATTGGTCACTTAATATTCGCAAGGACTGCACGGCTTTAAATGACACCTGCCCTCAAAAAATATCTTGCGGTCAGGAATGGACATTAATATGCAAAACAGTAGAAAATCCAGAGAAGACAATTTCAAGAGGTAAATTTCCTCACAGTGTTTCTTTTTTTAAGGACATGAAAAAATGTTCAACATCAAGAATTATTAGGGACATGCAAATTTAAACTACAAAAAGGTATCAGCTCACAATAGTCTGAATGGCCATCAGAGAAAAATGTCTACAAACAATAAATGCTGAATGGGTTTCTGAGAACTCATATGCTGTTGCTGGGATGGAAACTGGTAACAGCCACTAATCAGAACAGAATGAAGGTGCCTTTAAAAGGTAACAATTGAGCTGCTATGTGATCCTGCCAAAACACTAATGGGCCTGTAACCTGAGAACACGAGAATTCAGAAATACCCAGGTACCCAAAAATGCTCTTCAGCGATACTTACAATAGCCAGACATGGATGCAAGCAAAATGTTCAAAAATAGATGAATGGGCAAAGCAGTGGTACATGTACACAATTGAATATTAGCCATGGAAGTGATGAAACAATGCCTTTTGCATCACCACTGATGAACCTAGGGGTAATCATACTACGTAAAGTAAGTCACAAAAAGAAAGACAAATATCCGATGACATCATTTACTAGTGTTATCTAAAAATTGATACCCATGAACATATTTCCACTGCAAAAGACCCATACAGACTTTGAAAATGGTGAAAGGAATGGAAAAATTAGGATGTTGGGGTTAACATGCATTTAATAATTCATATAAAATATATAATCAAGAAGGACCTACTGGATGCCAAGGGAGGTCTACTCAACTCTCTCTAATGACCAACATGGGAAAGAATCTAAACCTGATTAGATATATGTATACATATGAATGAACCAGCTTCTTTACACCTAGAACAAACACATTGTAATCAAATTTACTCTGATAAGAAATAAAAATTAAATTAAACAAGAAGTAATGTGACACAAGATTTTGGGTATTTGTCCTGGCACTTTACACTCCAATTTACAATCTAGGAAGAGGAATTCCACTAAGCCAATGTTTTACCGAGCAATCAAGTTGAGTATGAATAAATTCCACTGCCTTGTTGCCCTTTCCTGCAACTGCAACTTTAAAAACAATGCTTATGTGTACTTAATATTCAGAAGAACTGTTGGGCTGTAAATGACACCCACAATCAGGAAATGTCCACAGGTAGGTAAGCAAAATAAATTCCAAAGGAACAGACCTTCAAGATCCTATTTCAATAGGTATTTTTACACTGTTTAAAAGAAAAGCACTTGAAAAGATGTTCTAATTCCTATATTATTAGCGTCACGGAAATCGAAACTACAATGAGGGATCACTTCACATGAGTAAGAATAGCCACGACTGAAATGTCTACAAACAGTAAATGCTTGAGAGGTTGTAGAAAAAAGGGAACCGTCCTATGCTGCTGTTGGGATCTAACATGGTAACAGCCACTATAAATAAGAGTATGGAGGTGCCTTTACAAGGTAAATTTAGAGGTACCATATGATCCAGCTGTCGCACTCCCAGGCGTATAACAGGAGAAAACCAGAATTGGAAAACACACATGCACCCATATGTGTACCGCAGCACAATTTACAATGTCTAAGACAGGGAAGCAACCAAAATATCCATCAGCGGATGGACGGTTAAAGAAGCGGTACATGTTCACAGTGAAATATTACTCAGAAATGAAAAGAATGAAGGAATGCCATTTACAGCGTCATACATAGAATTAGAGATAATCATACTAAGTGAAGTAAGTCAGAAAGAGAAAGTCAAATATCCTACGATACTACTTATAGCTGATATTTAAAAATTGATACCAATGAACTAATTTACAAGAGAGAAAAAGGGACTTTCCAGGTGGTCCAATGGTTAAGAACCCGAGCTTCCAATTCAGGGGGCATGGGTTCGATCCCTGGTGTTGGGAGAACTAATATCACACATGCCTTGCAGTACAGCCAAAAAAAATAAAATAAAAGAGAGAAAAACAGACTCACAGACTTAGAAAACGAACTTATGGTTACCCAATGAGAAAGGTGGGTGGAAGGAATAAATCAGGAGGCTGGGGAAAATATTTACACACTACTACATATAAAATAGATTATCAACAAGGACCTACTGCATAACAAAGGGAAGTCTACTCAACACTCTCTAATAACCTATATGGGAAAAGAATCTGAGGATGAATAGACATATGAATATACATAACTGAACAAGATTCTGTACGCCTACCACAAACAGAATATTTTAAATCAACTTTACTCCAATAAAAAAGAAAAATTAAATTAAAACAAAAACAAGAAGTAACAAAACAGAAGATTTGGGGTGTTTGTTCTGCCACAGCTCACACTAATTTGCAATCCAGGAGCCCGTCTTCCACAGTACGTCTGGTTACCCAAGTAACCAGAGAGGGGCATGAACGAAATCCTACCATCTGTGCCTATATCCACAACAGCAACTTTAAAACATGTGCTTATGGGCACTTCATATTCACAAGGACTGCCAGGGTGTAAATGACACCTGCCCTTAACAAATGTCCTGTGGTAGTTATCGAGCAAAAGTTCAAAATAGTCAGACTTTCAAAAAGCCAATGTCAGCTGTAACTTTTTCCCACAGTGTTTAAAAAAAAACCTGCAAAGATGCTCAAAATCTCGAATTATTAGACACATGCAAATCAAAACTACAACAAGGTATCACCTCACAGTCAGAATGGCCATCATCAAAAAGTTTACAAACCATAAATGCTGGAGAGGACATGGAGAAAAGGGAACCCTCCTATGCTGTTGGTGAGATGTAAGCTGGTAACAGCCACTATAAAGTACAGTATGGAGATGCCTTTTAAAAGTAAAAATAGAGCTACCATATCATCCAGCAGTCTTACTTCTGGGTGTACATCTGCAGAGAGCCAGAAATGAAAATGACAAATGCACCCAAACCCAAACATGCACTGCAGCACTGTTTACAATAGCCAAGACATGGAGGCAACCAAAATGTCCATCAACAGATGAATGGATAATGAAGAAGTGGTACATGTACACAATCAAATATTACTCAGAAATGAAAAAGCATAATCATCTCTAGGTCGATTCCTGTTGCTGCAAATGGCATTATTTCATTCTAAGCGAAGTAAGTCAGGTAGAAAAAGACAAATATCATATGATATCACTTATAGTGGAGTCTAAAAAATGATAGAAATGAACAAATTTATAAAACAGAAACAAACCAACAGACTTCAGATATCCTTCAGGGAGAAAAAAATTTAAATGTTTCCAATCACTAAATGTCAACCTGAAAATTGTAAGCAATAAATAACATTGTAAAGGTATTAATTCTCCCCAAATTAACCTATACCAGGCATTAGCAAACTAAACCTGAAGATCACATCCAGCCTATCACCTTCTTTTTTAAATTAAATTTAACGAATGACCCACAAGAAAACCCATAATGAGACGTCAGGTCACACCTCTCAAGGTGGCTATTATTCCAAAGTCTACAAATATGAAATGTTGTTCATGACATGGAGAAGGGAATCCTAGTACACTGTGGGTGGGATTGTAAGTTGGTACACCCACTATGAAAAGAATATGGAGGTCCTGAGAAAAGCTAAAAGTAGAACTATCATATTAGCCAGCGATTCCACTGCTTGGTATACGTCCAAAGAAAATGAAGACACCAATTTGACAAGATACATGCATCCCAATGTTCATAGCAGCATTATTTACAACTGCCAACATATGGAAGCAAACTAAATGTCCATCAACAGATGAGTGGATAAAGAAGATGTGGTATGTATACACAATAGACTATTACTCAGCCATTAAAAAGGATCAAATTCTGCCATTTGCAACAACGTGGACAGGCCTAGAATATTTATACCTACTTAAGTTAGAGAAGGACAAATACACTATGTTCTCACTTCTCTGTAGAATCTAAAAATGCAAGAAAGGTATGTATATAACAAAACAGAAATAGACTCACAGAGAACAAATTAGTGGTTACTGGTGGGGCGAGGAAAAGGGGGAGGGAAAAACAGTAGTTTGTTTCTCTAAATCCAGTACCCCTATGTATGAACTAAACAAACAAGGATATATAGTACAACACAGGGAAATATAGCCATTATTGTGTAATCACTTTAGTGGAGCCTGATCTATAAAAATATTCAATCCATATGTTGTACCCCTGAGACTAATGGAATATTGTAAATCAACTATACTTCAATTTAAATAATCCATAGGGTGGCTGAATGGATTAAAGAAAGTTCAATTATACTGTGTACAAGATATTCATGTTAACTTCTAATCCATATATAGCATAAAACTGAAAGATTGGGGAAAAAATACTCCATGAAAATGATACTTGACTGACTAGTCTATTATGAGGTAAAAAAGACTTGAAGTCCAACCTCTCAAAGGAAAGAAGGTTATCATATAATGATAAATAGATTAATTCATCAAGAAATCAAGACACGTATAAATATGTATGTATCCAGCTTTGGAGACTCTCAACATATAAAGAATATATTAACCCACGTGAAGGGGAAAATGTGAAGAAATAAAATAATGGTAAGAGACATCGATACCCAACTTTCAACACTGTATAGATTGTCCGGACATAATATCAATCAGGAAACACTGAACCTAAACACACACTTGATATCAAATGAACCTAACATACATCTACAGTATATTCCACTCAACAGCAGCAAACTTTCCATTGTTCTTAAGTACACATAGAACATTGCCTAGGGTAGATCCTATGTTAAGCCACAAAACAAGTCTTCAAAAATCCAAGAATATTGAAATCGTATCAAGGATCATTTCCAACCACAATGGTATGAAACTGAAATTCAATATTAAAAGGAATAATTGAAAATTAAAGAACACTTAGAAATTGAATAAGCTCCTGAATAGCTAATGCATACAGGAATAAATCAAAACAGAAATTTAAAAGAAATCTTAAAGCAAACAAAATTGGAAACACAAAGTACCTAAATTTATGGAATACAGGAACAAGACTGCAATTCAAAGAGTTATGTTTACAGTAATAAACGCATATATTTTCAAAGAATTCTTGAGAGGGGATCAAGATGATAGAGTAGGAAGATACTGAGCTCCCCTCCTGCCAAAGACACACCCAAATTACAACAACTTACACGGAAATTATCTCTGAAGACTAGCAGGGAATGTTTTCCACAACTAAAGATATAAGGAAGGAGAAACCACAAGGCAGGTAGGAGGACTGGAAACACAGTCTAATTGGAACCCACACATGGAGCACAGTGACCCACAGCTGGAAGATATCACAATTGTATAGGTCCTCCACATGGAGGGAAGGGTATGAGCCTGGCATTAGGATGCTCAGCCCAGGGTTCCTGCACTGGAAGAAAAGAACATAACAGGTCTGGCTTTGAAAACTTGCAGGGCTTATTTTCAGGAAATCTGGAGGCTAAAGGAAACTGAGACTGCTCTCATAGGGCACACACAAATCTCACAAGTTCTCAGTCCCTGTGCAGAGCCAATAGAGTGAAAGACACGTGTATCAGACCAACTTGCTAATCTCGGAGAGCCTCTTGGAAAGACAAGAGGCAACTGGGACTCTCACTAGGAACTGAGACATTGGCAAGCAACATTTTAGAGTCTTCCCTGGAACTGATTAGAATCAGGGGCCTGCCCCATTTACCACCATGCCCAGAGCACTCCTGCACCAGAAGGCCTCACAACCAGACACACTGGGGGTGTACGCTGTCCGCCTCTGCACCTAGAGCACCACACAGCCACCCATAATGGAGGGCTGCCTTGTATATCAGCACACCCATGGCAATCACATACTGCAGGGGCTCACAGCCATTTAGGCCAGGGTCTAACACAACCTACCAGCTTGTCTACAGCTGTTGGTCCTGCCATAAGAGAAAGGTGTGTGCAGCCCACACAGGGGACACCCCTGGAGCATGTGGCTCTGCTGGCCAGAGGACAATGTGCTGCTAGGCCCTATCAGTCATCTCCTATATATATATATATATATATATATATATATATATATATATATATATATATATATATATATATATATATATATATATATATATATAAGGCCACTTCTCTGAGACCCGGGAATGTAACAACCTGAACCTAATGAATAAAGATGCACAGAGAATTAGGAAACATGAGGAAACAGAGGAATATCTTACAAATGAAGTAACAAGACACGACATCAGAAAAAGAACTGAATAAAACAGGGATAAGCATTCTACCCGATAAAAAACGTGTTCACAGTAATGATTATAAAGACGCTCACCCAAGTCAGGAGAAGACTAGATAGACATAGTGAGAATTTCAACAAAGAGTAATAACATGTCAAAAAAACAAAACAGTGAACAATACAATAAAAGAGATTAAAACACACACACACCACACACACACACGTACATGAGAGAAGCCACATTATACTGTATGATACAGAAGAACAGATCAGTGAAATGGAAAACAGAGTAGTGAAAATCACCCAAATTGAATAGCACAAAGTAAAACCAATTGAGACTATACATAAAGGGACCTCTGAGACAACATCAAGAATATTGACATGAGCATTACAGGGGCCCCAGAACGAGAAGAAGAGAGAAACGGGCAGATAACTTATTGGAGGATAGAGTAACTGATAACTTTCCTAACCTGGGGAAGGAAACACACATCCAGGTCCAGGAAAAACAGAGTCCCAAACAAGATGAAGACAAACAGGTCCACACCAAGACATATTATAAAGCTCCAAAACATTAAAAATTTAAAGAGTGATCACAGAGGCAGTGAAATAAAAGGGTCTAGTTATGTTCAAGGTATTCCCATAAGACTGTCAGATGACTTCTCAGCACAATTTTCAGACTAGGAAGGAATGATAGGATATAATCAATGGGCTAAAAAGAAAAAGTCTACAACAGGAATACTCTACCAGCAAGATTATGATTCAGAATTGCAGGAGAGGTCTTCCCTGATGGCACAGTGGTTGAGAATCTGCCTGCCAACACAGAGGACACGGGTTCGAACCCTGATCCAGGAAGATCCCGCATGCCACAGAGCAACTAAGCCTGTGTGACACAACTACTAAGCCTGTGCTCTAGAGCCCATGAAACACAACTACTGAGCCTGCTAGACACAAGTACTGAAGCCTGAGCACCTAGAGCCCATGTTTCACAATAAGAAGAGCCACTGCAATGAGAAGCCCATGCACCACAACGTCCCATGCACCACAACGAAGAGTAGCCTACACTTGCCACAACTAGAGAAAAGCCCACACACTCCAATGAAGACCTAATACAGCCAAAAATAAATAAATAAATTTATGGAGGAAAGAAAGAATTGAAGGAGTGATCAAGAGTTTCCCAGACTAGCAAAAGCTAAAAGAGTTCATCACTAATAAACCAGCCTTATATGCAATGTTGAAGGAATTTACTTAAGCGTAAAAGAAGTCTCACTAATTATTGATAGTAACAAGAAAACAAAAAAAAGCAAAAATCTCACTGAAAAACCTATACATAGAATAAGGGTAATAGATCAAACATTTTTTAAGATTCTGTAAAGAATAAAAGACAATAGTAGTATGTTTTTTTAAAAAAGAGAGGGCCCAAATAAATCAGAAATGAAAGCTATGATGTGACAACAGACACCACAGAAATACAAAGTATCCTAAGATACACACAGGGTAACTCAGGACTCAGACTGGACAGAGCCCAGTCTCCCTTCCACTGTACATGAGTTACAGGAGCCTCAGGAACTGAGGAGGGGGTCCCTGAGGGGAGGCACAAGATAGAAGATGTTAGGCATTGACCTGGCTGTATTTATGTTAAACCTGCATGAACTACATTCACATGAGATTGTTTTGTCCTGAATGTACATTGGCACCTTTAGTCTGAACTGCAGATCTTTGGCTTCACCACCTCCACTGACAGCATTAGCTTCACCTGCTGTGGACCGTCTCCTATAGGATTTCTAGAACCACAAAGCATCGAAGTTTCACAGGACACAGAGTCTGTGAGACTCCACTCAGAGTCTCAGAGTCTCAACCCCACTCAGAGACATAGAGTCACAACAGAGACTCCACTCTTGGAGGACACACACAGTAGTGTGCACATCAGGACCCAAGGGAAGGAGCAGTGACCCCATAGGAGACTGAGCAGACCTATCTGCTAGTTTTAGAGGGTCTCCTGCCGAGGCGGGGGGTGACTGTGGCTCACCGTGCAGACAAAGACACTGGAAGCAGAAGTTCTGGGAAGTCCTCCTTAGCATGAGCCCTCCCAGAGTCCACAGGTAGCCCCACCAAAGAGCCAGGTAGGCCACAGTTCTGGGTCGCCTCAGGCCAAACAACAAACAGAGAGGGAACTCTGCCCCATGCATCAGCCGACAAGCAGATTAAAGTTTTATTGAGCTCTGCCCACCAGAGCAACACCCAGCTCCACCCACCACCAGTCCCTCACATCAGGAATGCTGCCCAAGCCTCAAAGATAGACTCATCCAGCAGAGGGCAGACAGCAGAAGCAAGAAGAACTACAATTCTTCAGCCTGTGGATGGAAAACCACATTCACAGAAAGATAGACAAAATGAAAAGGCAGAGGAATTTGTACCAGATGAAGGAACAAGATAAAACCCCAGAAAAGCAACTAAATGAGGTGGAGATAGGCAACCTTCCAGAAAAAGAATTCAGAATAATGATAGTGAAGATGATCCAAGACCTTGGAAAAAGAATGGAGGCAAAGATAGAGAAGATGCAAGAAATAGTTAACAAACACCTAGAAGAATTAAAGAACAAACAAACAGAGATGAACAATACAATAACTGAAATGAAAAATACACTAAAAGGGGGCTTCCCTGGTGGTACAGTGGTTGAGAGTCCACCTGACGATGCAGGGGACATGGGTTTGTGACCTGGTCTGGGAAGATCCCACATGCCGTGGAGCGGCTGGGCCCGTGAGCCATGGCCGCTGAGCCTGCGCGTCCAGAGCCTGCGCACCACAATGGGAGAGGCCACAAAAGTGAGAGGCCCACGTACCGCAAAAAAAAAAAAAAAAAAAAAAAAAAAAAAAAAAAAAAAAACACTAGAAGGAATCAATAGTAGAATAACTGAGGCAGAAGAATGGATAAGTGGCCTGGAGACAGAAAGGTGGAATTCACTGCTGCAGAAAAGAATAAAGAAAAAAGAATGAAAAGAAATGAAGACAGCTTAAGAGACCTCTGGGATAACATTAAATGCAACAAAATTTGCATTATAGGGGTCCCAGAAGGTGAAGAGAGAGAGAAAGGACCCGAGAAAATATTTGAAGAGATTATAGTCGAAAACTCCCCTAGCATGGGAAAGGAAATAGTAGCCACCCAAGTCCAGAAAGCACAGAGAGTCCCAGGCAGGATAAACCCAAGGAGAAAAATGCTGAGACACATAATAATCAAACTGACAGATATTAAAGACAAAGAAAAATTATTGAAAGCACAAGGGAAAAATGACAACATGCCAGGGAACTCCCATAAGGTTAACAGCTGATTTCTCAGCAGAAACTCTAGAAACCAGAAGGGAGTGGGCTGATATATTTAAAGTGATGAAAGGGAAGAACCTACAACCAAAAGAACTCTACCCAGCAAGATCTCATTCATATTCACTGGAGAAATCAAAAGCTTTACAGACAAGCAAAAGCTAAGAGAACTCAGCACCACCAAACCAGCTCTACAACAAATGCTAAAGGAACCTATCTAAGTGGGAAACACAAGAGAAGAAAAGAATCTACAAAAACAAACACATAAAAATTAAGAAAATAGTAATAGGAATATACATATCAATATTTACCTTAAATGTGAATGGATTAAATGCTCCAAACAAAAGACACACTCATGCTGAATGGGTGCATAAACAAGATTCATATATATGTTGTCTATAAGAGACCCATTTCAGACCTAGGGAAACATACAGACTGAAAGTGAGGGGATGGAAAAGGATATTCCATGCAAATGAAAATCAAAAGAAAGCTGGAGTAGCAATACTCATATCAGATACAATAGACTTTAAAATAAAGAATGTTACAAGAGACAAGGAAGGACACGACATAATGATCAAGGGATCAATACAAAAAGAAGACATAACAATTATAAATATATATGTACCCAACATAGGAGCACCTCAATACATAAGGCAACTGCTAACAGCTGTAAAAGAGAAAATCCACAGTAACACAATAATAACAGGGGACTTTAACACTTTACTTACACCAATGGAGATCATCCAGACAGAAAATAATAAGGAAACACAAACTTTAAATGACACAATAGACCAAATAGATTTAATTGATATTTATAGGACATTCCATCCAAAAACAGCAGATTACATGTTCTTCTCAACTTCAAGCAGAATATTCTCCAGGATAGATCACATCTTGGGTCACAAATAAAGCCTCAGGAAATTTAAGAAAACTGATATCATATCAAGTATCTGTTCCGACCACAAGGTTATGAGATTAGAAATCAATTACAGGGAAAAAATACGTAAAAAACACAAACACATGGAGGCTTAACAATACGTCACTAAATAACCAAGACATCACTGAAGAAAGAAAAGAGGAAATCAAAAACAACCTAGAGACAAATGACAACAAAAACATGATGATCCAAAACCTATGGGATACAGCAAAAGCAGTCCTAAGAGGGAAGTTTATAGCAATACAAGCCTACCTCAAGAAACCAGAAAACTCTCAAATAAACAATCTAACCTTACACCTAAAGGAATTAGAGAAAGAATAAACCCAAAGTTAGTAGAAGGAAAGAAATCATAAAGATCAGAGCAGAACTAAATGAAATAGAAACAAAGAAAACAATAACAAAGATCAATAAAACAAAAAGCTGGTTCTTTGAGAAGATAAACAAAAATGATAAAACATTAGCCATACTCAAGGAAAAGAGGGAGAGGACTCAAATCAATAAAATTAGAAGTGAAAAAGGAGAAGTTACAACAGACACCACAGAAATACAAACCATCCTAAGAGACTTCTACAAGCAACTCTATGCCAATAAAATTGACAACCTGGAAGAAATGGACAAATTCTTAGAAAGGTAAAACCTTCCAAGACTGAAACAGGAATAAATAGATAATATGAAAAGACAAATCACAAGTAATGAAATTGAAACTGTGATTAAAAATCTTCCAACAAACAAAAGTCCAGAACCAGATGGCATCAGAGGTGAATTCTATCAAATATTTAGACAAGAGCTAACACCCAACCTTCTCAAACTCTTCAGAAATTTGCAGGGAAAGGAACACTCCCAAACTCATTCTATGAGGCCACCATCACACTGATACTAAAACCAGACAATGACACTACAAAAAAAGAAAATTAGAGACCAATATCACTGATGAATATAGATGTAAAAATCCTTAACAAAATACTAGGAAACAGAATTGAACAACACATTAAAAGGATCATACACCATGATCAGGTGGGGTCTATCCCAGGGATGCAAGGATTCTTCAATATACACAAATCAATCAATGTGATACACCATATTAACAAACTGTAGAATAAAAATATCATCTCAATAGATGCAGGAAAAGCTTTTGACAAAATTCAACACCCATTTATGATTAAAAAGTCTCCAGAAAGTGAACATAGAGGGAATCTACCTCAACATAATAAAGGCCATATATGACAAACCCACAACAAATATCATTCTCAATGGTGAAAATCTACAAGAATTTCGCCTAAGATCAGGAAGAAGAGAAGGATGTCCACTCTCACCAGTATTACTCAACATAGGTTTGGAAGTCTTAGACACAGCAATCAGAGAAGAAAAAGAAATAAAAGGAATACAAATTGGAAAAGAAGTAAAATTTTCACTGTTTGCAAATGACACAATACTACACAGTGAATCCTAAAGATGACACTAGAAAATTACAGGAGCTAATAAATGAATTTGATAAAGTTTCAGGATACAAAATTAATGCACAGAAATCTCTTGCATTCCTCTACACTAACAATGAAAGATCAGAAAGAGAAATTAAGGAAACAATCCCATACACCACTGCAACAAAAAGAATAAAATATGTAGGAATGAACCTACCTAAGGAGGTCTAAGTCCTATACTGAGAAAACTATGACACTGCTGAAACAAATCAAAGATGATATAAACAGATGGGAGTATTAAGCATATGCTTGCATTAGAAGAATCAATATTGTGAAAATGACTATACTACCCAAAGCAATCTACAGATTCAATGCAATCCCTATCAAATTATCAGTGGCATTTTCTACAGAATTAGAACAAAAAAATCTTAAAATTTGTATGGAGACACAAAACACCCCGAATAGCCAAATCAGTCTTGAGGGAAATTAAAAGACCTGGAGGAATCAGACTTCCTGACTTCAGACTATACTACAAAGCTACAGTAATCAAGACTATATGGTACTGGCACCAAAACAGAAATATAGATCAATGGAACAGCATAGAAAGCCCAGAGATAAACCTACATACCTATGGCTAACTCATCTATGACAAAGGAGGCAAGAATAAACAATTGGGAAAAGACAGTCTCCAGTAAGTGGTGCTGGGAAAACTGGACAGTTACACATAGAAGAATGAAATTAGAACATCCATAACACCATACACAAAAATAAACTCAAAATAGATTAGAGATCTAAATGTTAAGACCGGACGCTATTAAACTCTTAGGAGAAAACATAGGCAGAACACTCTATGACATAAATCACAGCAAGATCCTATTTGACCCACCTTCTAGAGAAATGCAAATAAAAACAAAAATAAACAAATGGGACCTAATGAAACTTAAAAGCTTTTGCACAGCAAGGGAACACATAAAGAAGACGAAAAGACAACCCTCAGAATGGGAGAAAATATTTTCAAATGAAGCAAATGACAAAGGATTAATCTCCAAAATTTATAAGCAGCTCATGTAGCTCAATATCACAAAAACAAACAAACCAATCCAGGAATGGGCAGAAGACCTAAATAGACATTTCTCCAAAGACAATATACAGGTTGCCAACAAACACATGAAAGGATGCTGAACATTGCTAATCGTTACAGAAATGTAAATCAAAACTACAGTGAGGTATCACTCACAGCAGTCAGAATGGCAATCATCAAAAAATCTACAAAAAATAAATGCTGGAGAGGCATTTATTCGAGAAAAGGGAACATTCTTTCAGTGTTGGTGGGAATGTAAATTGATATAGTCACTAGGGAGAACAGTATGGAGGTTCCTTAAAAAACTAAAAATAGAAGTACCATACGACCCAGCAATCCAACTATTGGGCATTTACCCTGAGAAAACCATAATTCAAAAAGAGTTATGTTCAACAATGTTCATTGCAGCTCTATTTACAATAGCCAGGACATGGAAGCAACCTAAGTGTCCATCGACAGATGAATGGATAGAGAAGATCTGACACATATATACAATGGAATATTACTCAGCCATAAAAAGAAACAAAACTGAGTTATTTGTAGTGAGATGGATGGATGTAGAGACTGTCCTACACAGTAAAGTAAGTCAGAAAGAGAAAAACAAATACCGTGTGCTAACACAGATATATGGAGTCTAAAGAAAAAAAAAGTTTATGAAGAACCAGGGGTGGGACAGGATTAAGGACACAGATGTATAGAAAGGACTTGAGCACATGGGGAGGAGGAAGGGTAAGCTGGGACAAAGTGAGAGAGTGGCATGGACATATATACATTACCAAATGTAACATCGATAGCTACTGGGAAGAAGCCACATAGCACAGGGAGATCAGCTCAGTGCTTTTTGAACACCTAAAGTGGTGGGATAGAGACAGTGGGAGAGAGATGCAAGAGGGAGGGCATATGGTGGTATATATATAGCTGATTCACTTTGTTATACAGCAGAAACTAACACTCCATTGTAAAGCAATTATACTCCAATAAAGTTGTAAAATGAAAAAAAAAAAAGAAAGCCCAGAGATGCACCTACATACAAATGGTCAATAATCTATGACACAGGAGGCAAGACTATACAATGGAGAAAAGACAGTCTCTTCAATCTGTGGTTCTGGGAAAAATGGGCAGCTACATGTAACAGAATGAAATTAGAATACTCCCTAACACCATACAGAACAATAAATTCAAAATGGATTAGAGACCTCAATGTAAGACCGGAGAGTGTAAAACTCTTAGAGGAAAGAATAGGAAGAATACTCTGACATGAATCACAGCAAGATCTTTTTTGATCCACCTCCTGGAGTAATGCAATAAAAAAGAAAAATAAACAAATGGGACCTAATGAAACATAAAAGCTTTTGCAAAGCAAAGGAAAGTAAAAACAAGACGAAAAGACAACCCTCAGAATGGGAGAATATATTTGCAAATGAATCAACAGACAAAGGATTACTCTCCAATAATATATAAACAGCACATGCAGCTCAATATTAAAAAACCAAACAACCCAATACAAAAATGGCAGAAGATCTAAATAGACATTTATTCCAAGAAGAGAGAGAGATGGCCAAGAAGCACCTGAAAAGCTTCTCAACATCACTAATTATTAGAGAAATGCAAATCAAAACTACAATGAGGTATCACCTCACACCTGTTAGAATGTACATCATCAGAAAATCTACAAAAAACAAATGCTGGGGAGGGTGTGGAGAAAAGGAACCCTCTTCCACTATTGGTGGGAATGTAAATTGATACAGTCACTATGGAGAACAATATGGAGGTTCCTTAAAGAACTAAAAATAATATTACCATATGATCCAGCAATCCCACTACTGGGCATATACCCAGAGAAAAACATAAACCAAAAAGACACATTCACCACAATCTTCATTGCAGCACTATTTACAATAAGCCAGGTAATGGAAGCAACCTAAATGCACACAGACAGACGGATGGAAAAAGATGTTGTACATATATAAAATGGAATGTTACTCAGCCATAAAAAGGAATGAAATTGGGTCATTTGTACAGACGTCGATGGATCTAGAGACTGTCATACAGAGTGAAGTAAGACAGAAAGAGAAAAAGAAATATTGTATATTAATGCATATATGTGGAACCAAGAAAAATGGAACAGATGAACCGGTTTGCAGGGCAGAAAGAGACACAGATGTAGAGAACAAACGTATGGACACCAAGGGGGGAAAGCCGTGGGGGGTGGTGCTGGGATGAATTGGGAGTTTGGGATTGACTTATATAAACCTATATGTATAAAATCGATAACCAGAAAGAACCTGCTGTATAAAAATAATAAAATTAGAAAATTTAAAAAATAAATAACCATACAAAAAGTAAAAGAGGAAAAAAAGTTCTTCCATTCCCATACATGTATTTATATGAATGAATTATTTCCATCCCTAAATCTATAAATACAAAAAAGAGGAATAAAACCTACATTGAACCGAAAAAGAAAGAGAAAAAAAAAACAGAACCCACCAGTTATAAACAGGAAAACCCTATCAGGGCACTTGCCCCAAAGGTAAAGAATCCTGAAGTTGTTCAGAGGTGGGTAATCGTCTCCCATGCAGCCAGCAGCACCCCCGCAAGGAGCGTCCTCATTTCAAAGCTGGGGGACCGTGCCGAGGCATCTCTGAGTAAAAGTGAGCTGAGCTCCAGGCTAGCTGCTGCTGAACTGTTCCCACCCTTCCCAGGTAAAACACCTGAATGTGTGCAAGGACTTGAAAGCCTAGAGGAAGGGTCGTAGAGCCACACCAGCGACAGCACGCTGGCCGACTTGGTGCCTGCAGGCCAGCCAGGATGATCCTGGCCCCGGGCGCTCTTCTGGAAGCTTTCCATTTCCCTGCCTGAGATACCCCTCCTGTCCAGGCCCCCACTGCTTTTTTCCTTACTCACCATTGTCCGGGGAGAAATTCCAGCACCAGGTATGGGTGACACATCCTCTTCTTTTGCAGTTGGCAGCTGGGCAACTCCTGCAGAAAGCCCAGCAGAGCCGCACTCACATCGGGCCACCCACAAAACCGTTGCCCCTCACTCCCTCCCACCAGCCCAGCCCCCATACTGCTGATGAGTCAGGGAATATGGCGTCAGACACAGCTGCAGGGGCTCTTGCTGCCTGGAGCGGTGTTTATATTGACCTCAAACCAGGCACACCTGGAGAGGGCTGGCCGGCAGTGCCAGGCTGCCCAGGTCAGCCAATCCTCGCCCCTTAGGAACTCACAGCTGCAGAAAATGGACCTTGATGAACCGGCCAGGTCCAAGGAACAGGTGTGGGTCCCTGAGAGTCAGGATAGACAAGGGGCTGCAGCTCTGGCTTGTTTTCTAATCATTTTATCTGGCCCATGAGTGGGAGACAACTTCAAGAAGACCCTCTCCTAATTAGAGGAACCCAGGAGTCAGGGAGAAGAGGGGTGGTGGGTGGAGACAGAGGCCTGGTGTCCCGGCTGCAGTGGAAGTCTCTGGAAGACCAGGTGGAGAGAGGCCCCACAGAGTGACGTCCTGTGTCACAGACCTGTCGGAGCTGCTGTTTGTTAGTTCAAGTCCTGCTCTGTGGTGCTCTGTGTCAGCCCTGAGCAACAGGTGAGCTGAGGGTGCTCTGCAATGGGGGCTATGTGCACGGTTCCTGTGTGCCCAGTCTTGCTGGGTACCTGCACAGGTGAGGTCCATATCCTGGGAGGGGCCTGACCAGGAGAGCTCCGTGGGCTGCTGGGTATCTGCACGGGTGAGCTCCATATCCTGGGAGGCGCCGGACCACGAGAGCCCTGTGGGCTACTGTGTACTTGGTAAAGGACGTCAGGACAGTCAGTGAAGAAACTGAGAATATACATCCAGTAGTTCCTAATTCCTACACCCTGATGGTCATTCTACCATCCACCAGGACATGGTATTCTGTATTAGACTTAGATGATGCACTCTTCTTTATTCCATTAGTCCCAGAGTCGCAAGAAATTTTGAAGTAGTGAGGAGTCCAGCCGGTCTTATTGGCCGCCATCACTGCAGTGTCTGTAGCTTTTTCTATGGTGGCAGTGTGATATACGGTTCCCCCGCCAAGTTTATTAGCTCCCCTCTGGGTGCAGTAAATCCTGCAAGCAGTAGTCTGCTCTTCTGGGGCACACTCTTGTTTTCTGAGGAAACTCCATGTCAAGTGATGGTCACACGAGTCATCATGGGGGCCCGTTGACCCCGGTTGACTCTCTGGACGTTGGAGTTGGAGGGCCTCCTCACTCGAGGTCAGTGTGCTCACAGAGCGACCCATGAAACTTCAGGGCATGGTGGGTGGTTAGGATCACCACGTGGGGTCCTTTTCCCTTAGGAGGGAGCTGGCTTTGCAGGCTGCTGATTTCCAGGTTTTTAGATACCCTCAGTATCCTGGCTGGATGGGGTGGCGGGCCAAGCCCTTGGTGACTGTAGCTTCTCCTACCTGGAGGGCATTCTTGTGTTGTTCCATTTAAAGTGGTCCCAGTTCTTGCACTAATACTCCAAGGGCGATTCATCTTTGACCGGGAATGTATAGATCAAAGGGTTTAGTTAAATTAGGGAGTTCCAGGGCAAGGGTCTGAATTGACTGCTCTTTGCATTCTTTAAAGGCCGCTTCTGGATTCTATTTGAAAGGATCATCATCTTTTCCTTTCAATGTTTCATATAGAGGTCCAGCTATTAGACTGTAGTTAGGGATCCAGATGCAGCAAACCCTGGCCTCTCCAGGAACCCCTAAGCTGTCTTCTAGTTTTAGAAGGCGTAAGGCTGCGAATGGCTTTTTCCCTTTCCTAGGATGGGCTTCTCTGACCTTCTGTGAGAATAAAGCCCAGGCAGGTCACCTTAGCCTGTGATATTTGAGCCTATTTCTTGGACACCTTCTATCCTTTATTGGTTAGGTAGTTCAGAGGCCTCCTTAGTAGGGCTGGCGATCAGAATGTAATCTGAATATTGAAGGAGGGTTCCCTTTTCAAGAGGTAGAACTTTTAGTTCTTTAGCTAACGTTTCCCTAAAGATGGTGTGGGAAATTTTAAACCCTTGGGGCAGGACCACCCAGCAGTATTGTTTTTGTTGTATGTTGAGACCTGCCACTCACAAGCCAAAATTTATTGTAATTCTGGGACTAATGGAATACAGAAGAAGGCATCATTGAAGTCTAATACAGAATACCATGTCCTGGTGGGTGGTAAAATGACCAACAGGGTGTAGGAATTAGGAACTACTGGATGTATATCCACGGTGGCTTCACTGACTGTCCTGACGTCCTTTACCAGATCCTCAGCAGCCCACGGGGCTCTCGTGGTCAGGCCCCTTCCAAGACATGGAGCTCACCTGGGCAGGTCCCCCACATGCCACCGCAGCCCATGGGGCTCTCGTGGTCAGGCCCCTCCCAGGATATGGAGCTCACCTGTGCAGATACCCAGCAGCCCATTGGGCTCTCATGGTCAGGCCCCTCCCAGGATACAGAGCTCCCCTGGGAAGGCACCCTGGCAGGACTGGGCACACAGGAACCGTGCACATAGCCCTCATTGCAGAGCACCCCCAGCTCACCTGTCGCTCAGAGCTGACACAGAGCACCTCAGAGCAGGACTTGAACTAACAAACAGCAGCTCCGACAGGTCTGTGACCATGGATATCACTCTGTGTGGCTTCCCTCTGCCTGGTCTTCCAGAGACTTCCACTGCAGCCGGGGCAGCAGGCCTCTGTCTATACCAGCCACCCCTCCTCTCCCTGACTACTGGGTTCCTCTAATTAGGAGAGGGTCTTCTTGAAGTTGTCTCCCACTCATGGGCCAGATAAAATGATTAGAAAACAAGCCAGAGCTGCAGCCCCTTGTCTATCCTGACTCTCAGGAGCCCACACCTGTTCCTTGGACCTGGCCGGTTCATCAAGGTCCATTTTCTGTGAGCCCCTGAGGGGCGAGGATTGGCTGACCTGGGCAGCCTAACACTGCTGGCCAGCCCTCTCCAGGTGTGCCTGGTTTGAGGTCAATACAAACACCGCTCCAGGCAGCAAGAGCCCCTGCAGCTGTGCCTGACGCCATATTCCCCGACTCATCAGCAGTGTCGGGGCTGGGCTGGTGGGAGGGAGTGAGGGGCCACTGTTTTGTGGGTGGCCCGGTGTGAGTGCGGCTCTGCTGGGCTTTCTGCAGGAGTTGCCAAGCTGCCAACTGCAAAAGAAGAGGATGTGTCACCCATACCTGCTGCTGGAATTTCTCCCGGGGCAGAGGTGAGGAAGGAAAGAAGCAGTGGGAGCTGGGAGAGGAGGGTATCTCAGGCAGGGAAATGGAAAGCTTCCAGAAGAGCGCCCGGGGCCAGGATCATCCTGGCTGGCCTGCAGGCACCAAGTCGGCCAGCGTGCTGTCGCTGGTGTGGCTCTACGACCCTTCCTCTAGGCTTTCAAGTCCTTGCACACATTCAGGTGTTTTACCTGGGAAGGGTGGGAACAGTTCAGCAGCAGCTGACCTGGGGCTCAGCTCACGTTTACTCACAGCTCACGTTTACTCACTCAAAGCTGGTCCCCCAGCTTTGAAATGAGGATGCTCCTTGCGGGGGGGCTGCTGGCTGCATGGGAGACGATTCCCCACCTCTGACCAGCTTCAGAATTGTTTACCACTGGAGCAAGTGCCCTGATAGGGGTTTCCTCTGTATAACTGGTGGATTCTTTTTTTTTTTCTTTTTTGGTTCAAGGTAGATTTTATTACTCTTTTTTGTATTTATAGATATAAGCATGGAAATAATTCATTCATATAAATACATGTATGTGAAAGGAAGAACTTTTTGTTCTGTTTTTAAATTTTTTCATTTTATTTTATTTATATTTTTATACAGCAAGTTCTTATTGGTTATCTATTTTATACATATAAATGTATACATGTAAATCCCAATCCCCCAACTCATACCACCACCACCACCCCCACGGCTTTCCCCCCTTGGTGTCCATACGTTTGTTCTCTACATCTGTGTCTCTATTTCTGCCCTGCAAACCGGTTCATCTGTTCCATTTTTCTTGGTTCCACATATATGCATTAATATACAATATTTGTTTTTTTCTTTCTGACTTACCTCACTCTGTATGACAGTCTCTAGATCCATCAACGTCTCTACAAATGACCCAATTTCATTCCTTTTTATGGCTGAGTAATATTCCATTTTATATATGTACCACATCTTTTTCCATCCGTCTGTCTGTGGGCATTTAGGTTCCTTCCATTACCTGGCTATTGTAAATAGTGCTGTAATGAAGTTTGTGGTGAATGTGTCTTTTTGATTTATGTTTTTCTCTGGGTATATGCCCAGTAGTGGGATTGCTGGATCATATGGTAATACTATTTTTAGTTTTTTAAGGAACCTCCATACTGTTCTCCATAGTGACTGTATCAATTTACATTCCCACCAATCGTGGAAGAGGGTTCCTTTTCTCCACACCCTCTCCAGCATGTTTGTAGATTTTCTGATCACGCCCATTCTAACAGGTGTGAGGTGATACCTCATTGTAGTTTTGATTTGCATTTCTCTAATAATTAGTGATGTTGAGCAGCTTTTCATGTGCATCTTAGCCATCTCTGTGTCTTCTTGGGAGAAATGTCTATTTAGATCTTCTTCTCATTTTTGTATTGGGTTGTTTGTTTTTTTTTAACGTTGAGCTGCATGAGTTGTTTATATATACTGGAAAAGTTCCAGTGGCACAATCTGTTAGCACGTGGTACTTATATATATACTGGAGATTAAACCTTTGTCCATTGATTCGTTTGCAAATATTTTCTCCTATTCTGAGGGTTGTCTTTTCATCTTGTTTGTAGTTTCCATTGCTTTGCAAAAGCTTTTATGTTTCATTAGGTCACATTTGTTTAGTTTTCTTTTTTATTGCGTTACTCTAGGAGGTAGATCAAAAAAGATCTTGCTGTGATTTATGTCAGAGTATTCTTCCTATTTTTTCCTCTAAGAGTTTAATACTGTCCGGTCTTACATTAAGGTCTGTAATCCATTTTGAATTTATTTTTGGTGTTAGGGAGTGTTCTAATTTCATTCTTTTACATGTAGCTGTCCTTTTTTCCTAGCACCACTGATTGAAGAGACTGTCTTTTCTACATTGTATAGTCTTGCCTACTTTGTCATAGATTAGTTGAACATAGGTGTGTAGGTTTATCTCTGGGATTTCTGTCCTTATTTTTTTTTCATTTTACAGCTTTATTGGAGTATAATTGTTTTACAATGGAGTGTTAGTTTCTCCTGTATAACAAAGTGAATCAGCTATACATATACATATATCACCATATCCCCTCCCTCTTGCATCTCCTTCCCACCCTCCATATCCCACCCCTTTAGGTGGTTACAAAGCACGGAGCTGATCTCCCTGTGCTATGTGGCTGCTTCCCAGTAGCTATCAATGTTACATTTGGTAATGTATATATGTCCATGCCACTCTCTCATTTTATCCCAGCTTACCCTTCCCCCTCCCCGTGTCCTCAAGTCCTTTCTGTACGTCTGTGTCCTTAATCCTGCCCTGCCCCTAGGTTCTTCACATTTTTTTTCTTTATATTCCGTATATCTCTGTTAGCATACGGTATTTGTTTTTCCCTTTCTGACTTACTTCACTGTGTAGGACAGACTCTAAGTCCATCCACCTCACTACAAATAACTCAGTTTTGAACTCAGTTTTGTTTCTTTTTATGGCTGAGTAATATTCCATTGTATATATGTGCCAGATCTTCTTTATCCATTCATCTGTCGATGGACACTTAGGTTGCTTCCATGTCCTGGCTATTGTAAATAGAGCTGCAATGAACATTGTTGAACATAACTCTTTTTGAATTATGGTTTTCTCAGGGTAAATGCCCAGTAGTTGGATTGCTAGGTCGTATGGTACTTCTATTTTTAGTTTTTTAAGGAACCTCTATACTGTTCTCCCTAGTGGCTATATCGATTTACATTCCCACCAACAGTGCAAGATTCTTCCCTTTTCTCCAATAAATGCCTCTCCAGCATTTATTGTTTGTAGATTTTTCGATGATTGCCATTCTGACTGCTGGGAGGTGATATCTCAATGTAGTTTTGATTTGTATTTCTCTAATGATTAGTGATGTTCAGCTTCCTTTCATGTGTTTGTTGGCAATCTGTATATCTTCTTTGTAGAAATGTCTATTTAGGTCTTCTGCCCATTTTTGAACTGGGTTGTTTGTTTTTGTGATATTGAGCTACATGAGCTGCTTGTAAATTTTGGCAATTAATCCTTTGTCATTTGCTTCATTTGAGAACATTTTCTCCCATTCTGTGGGTTGTCTTTTCGTCTTGTTTATTTTCCTTTGCTGTACAAAAGCTTTGACGTTTCATTAGGTCCCATTTGTTTGTTTTTATTTCCACTTCTCTAGGAGGTGGGTCAAAAAGAATCTTGCTGTGATTTATGTCATAGAGTGTTCTGCCTATGTTTTCCTCTAAGAGTTTCATAGTGTCTGGTCTTACATTTAGATCTCTCATCAATTTTGAGTTTACTTTGTGTATGATGTTATGGAGTGTTCTAATTTCATTCTTTTACATGTAGTTGTCCAGTTTTCCCAGCACCACTTACTGAAGAGACTGTCTTCTCTCCATTGTATATCCTTGCCTCCTTTGTCATAGATGAGTTAGCCGTAGGTACGTAGGTTTATCTCTGGGCTTTCTATCCTGTTCCATTGATCTATATTTCTGTTTTGGTGCCAGTACCATATAGTCTTGATTACTGTAGCTTTGTAGTATAGTCTGAAGTCAGGAAGTCTGATTCCTCCAGCTCTTTTAATTTCCCTCAAGACTGATTTGGCTATTCGGGGTCTTTTATGTCTCCATATATATTTTAAGATTTTTTGGTTCTAGTTCTGTAGAAAATGCCACTGGTAATTTGATAGGGATTGCATTGAATCTGTAGATTGCTTTGGGTAGTATAGTCATTTTCACAATATTGATTCTTCTAATCCAAGGACATGGTTTATACCTCCATCTGTTTATATCATCTTTGATTTCTTTCAGCAGTGTCTTATAGTTTTCTGAGTACAGGTCTTTTACCTCAGTAGAATCATTCCTATGTATTTTATTCTTTTTTTTGCAATGCTGAATGGGATTGTTTCCTTAATTTCTCTTTCTGACATTTCATTGTTAGTGTATAGGAATGTAAGAGATTTCTGTGCATTAATCTTGTATCCTGCAACTTTACCAGATTCATTGGTTAGCTCTAGTAGTTTTCTGGTGGCATCTTTAGGATTCACTATGTGTAGTATCATGTCATTTGCAAACAGTGACAATTTTACTTCTTCTTTTCCAGTTTGTATTCCTTTTATTTCTTTTTCTTCTCTGATTGCTGTGTCTAGGATTTCCAAAACTGTTGAGTAATAGTGGTGAGAGTGGACATCCTTGTCTTGTTCCTGATCTTAGAGGAAATGCTTTTACTTTTCACCATTGGGAATGATGTTTGCTGTGGGTTTGTCTTATACGACCTTTATTATGTTGAGGTAGATTCCCTCTATGCCCACTTTTTGGAGAATTTTTATCATAAATATGTGTAGAATTTTGTCAAAAGCTTTTCTTGCATCTATTGGGATGATCACATTTTTATTCTACAATTTGTTAATATGGTGTTTCACATTGGTTGATTTGTGTATATTGAAGAATCCTTGCATCCCTGGGATAAACCCCACTTGATCATGGTGTATGATCCTTTTAATGCGTTGTTCAATTCTGTTTCGTAGTGTTTTGTTGAGGATTTTTACATCTATATTCATCAGTGTTATTGGTCTCTAATTTTCTTTTTCTGTAGTATCTTTGTCTGCTTTTGGTATCAGGGTGATGGTGGCCTCATATAATGAGTTTGGGAGTGTTTCTTCCCCTGCAAATTTCTGAAGAGTTTGAGAAGGTTGGGTGTTAGCTCTTGTCTAAATATTTGATAGAATTCACCTCTGATGCCATCTGGTTCTGGACTTTTGTTTGTTGGAAGATTTTTAATCACAGTTTCAATTTCATTACTTGTGACTGGTCTATTCATATTTTCTATTTCTTCCTGGTTCAGTCTTGAAAGCTTATATCTTTCTAAGAATTTGTCCATTTCTTCCAGGTTGCCAATTTTATTGGCATAGAGTTGCTTGTAGTAGTCTCATAGGATGCTTTGTATTTCTGTGGTGTCTGTTACAACTTCTCCTTTTTCACTTCTAATTTTATTGATTTGAGTCCTCTCCCTCTTTTACTTGAGTCTGGCTAAATGTTTCTTTTTTTTTTTTTATCTTCTCAAGAACCAGCTTTTAGTTTTTCTGATCTGTGCTATTGTTTTTATTTCATTTATTTCTGCTCTGATCTTTATGATTTCTTTCCTTCTACTAACTTTGGGTTTTGTTCCTCTTTCTCTAGTTCCTTTAGGTGTAAGGTTAGATTGTTTATTTGAGATTTTTCTGGTTTCTTGAGGTAGGCTTGTATTGCTATAAACTTCCCTCTTAGAACTGCTTTTGCTGCATCCCATAGGTTTTGGATCATCGTGGTTTTGTTGTCATTTGTCTCTAGGTAGTTTTTGCTTTCCTCTTTGATTTCTTCAGTGATCTCTTGGTTATTTAGTAACTTATTGTTAAGCTTCTATGTGTTTGTGTTTTTTACGATTTTTTCCCTGTAATTGATTTCTAATTTCATAGCATTGTGGTCGGAACAGCTCCTTGATATGATTTCAGTTTTCCTAAATTTACTGAGGCTTTATTTGTGACCCATGATGTGATCTATCCCAGAGAATGTTCCGTGTGCCATTGAGAAGAACGTGTAATGTGCTGTTTTTGGATGGAATGTCCTATAAATATCCATTAAATCTATCTGGTCTATTGTGTCATTTAAAGCTTGTGTTTCCTTAATTTCTGTCTGGATGATCTCCATTGGTGTAGGTGAGGTGTTAAAGTCCCCTGCTATTATTGTGCTACTGTCGATTTCCTCTTTTAGAGCTGTTAGCAGTTGCCTTATGTATTGAGGTGCTCCTATGTTGAATACATATATATTTATAATTGTTATATCTTCTTGGATTGATCCCTTGATCATTATGTAGTGTCCTTCCTTGTCTCTTGTAACATTCTTTATTTTAAAATCTATTTTATCTGATATGAGTATTGCTACTTCAGTTTTCTTTTGATTTTCATTTGCCTGGAATATATTTTTCCATCCCCTCACTTTCAGTCTGTATGTGTCCCTAGGTCTGAAATGGGTCTCTTGTAGACAGCATATATATGGATCTTGTTTTTGTATCCATTCAACTAACCTGTGTCTTTTGGTTGGAGCATTTAATCCATTCACGTTTAAGGTAATTATTGATATGTATGTTTCTATTACTATTTTCTTAATTGTTATGGGTTTGTCTTGGTGGGTCCTTTTCTTCTCTTGTATTTCACACTTAGAGAAGTTACTTTAGCATTTGTTGTAGAGCTGGTTTGGTGGTGCTGAGTTCTCTTAGCTTTTGCTTGTCTGTAAAGCTTTTGATTTCCCCATCAAATCCGAATGAGATACTTGCTGGGTGGAGTACTCATGGTGGTAGGTTTTTCCCTTTCATCACTTTAAATTTATCATGCCACTCCCTTCTGGCTTGTAGATTCTCTGCTGAGAAATCAGCTGTTAACCTTATGGGAGTTCCGTTGTATGTCATTTGTCATTTTTCCCGTGTTGCTTTCAATAATTTTTCTTTGTCTTTAATTTTTGTCAATTTGACTACTGTGTGTCTCGGCCTTTTTCTCCTTTGGTTTATCCTGCCTGGGACTCTCTGCGCTTCGTGGACTTCAGTGGCTATTTCTTTTCCCATGCTAGGGAAGTTTTCAACCATAATCTCTTTCTCGGGTCCTTTCTCTCTCTCTTCTCCATCTGGGACCCCTATAATGCGAACGCTGTTGCATTTAATGTTGTCTCAGATGTCTCTTTTTTTTTTTTTTTTTCCAGATGTCTCTTATGGTGTCTTCATTTATTTTCATTCTTTTTCTTTATTCTGTTCCACGGCAGTGATTTCCACCTTTCTGTCTTCCAGGTCACTTATCCGTTCTTCTGCCACAGTTATTCTGCTACTGATTCCTTCTAGTGTATTTTTCATTTCAGTTATTGTATTGTTCATCTGTTTGTTTGTTCTTTAATTCTTCTAGGTGTTTGTTCCTTAATTCTTCTAGGTCTTTGTTAACTATTTCTTGCATCTTCTCATCTTTGCCTCCATTCTTTTTCCAAGGTCTTGGATTATCTTCACTATCATCATTCTGAATTCTTTTACTGGAAGGTTGCCTATCCCCACCTCATTTCGTTGTTTTTCTGGGGTCTTATCTTGTTCCTTGATCTGGTATAAAGTCCTCTGCTTCTTCATATTCTCTTTCTGTGAATGTGGTTTTCCTTTCACAGGCTGCAGAATTATAGTTCTTCTTGCTTCTGCTGTCTGCACTCTGGTGACTGAATCTATCTTAGAGGCTTGTGCAAGCTTCCTTATGGGAGGGACTGGTGTTGGGTAGAGCTGGGTGTTGCTCTGGTGGGCAGAACTTTAATCTTCTTGTCTGTGGATTAAATAAAATTTTAATAAAAAGTTTAATCCGCTTGTCTGCTGATACATGGGGCTAGCTTTCCTCCCTGTTCGTTGTTTGGCCTGAGACGACCCAGCACTGGAGCCTACCTTGCTCTTGGTGGTGCTAATGGTGGACTCTGGGAGGGCTCACACCAAGGAGTATTTCCCAGAACTTCTGCTGCCAGTGTCGTTGCTCCTATGATGAGCCACAGCCACTCCCCGCCTCTGCAGGAGACCCTCTAGAACTAGCAGGTAGGTATGGTCATTTGCCTACGGGATAACTGCTCCTTCCCCTGGGTCCTGATGTGCCCACTACTTTGTGTGTGCCCTCCAAGAGTGGAGTCTCTGTTGAGACTCTGAATCTCTGAGTGCAGTTGAGACTCTGAGACTGGGAGTGGAGTCCCACAGACTCTGGGTCCTGTGAAGCTTCGATGCTTTGTGGTTCTAGAAATCCTATAGGAGACGGTCCACAGCAGGTGAAGCTAATGCTGTCAGTAGAGGTGGTGAAGCCAAAGATCTGCAGTTCCGACTAGAGGTGCTGAGGTACATACAGGACAAAATAATCTCATGTGAATGTAGTTCAGGCACGTTTAAGATGAATGCAGTCATGTTAATGCCTAATATCTTCTATCTTGTGCCTCTCGTCAGGGACCCCCTCCTTAGTTCCTCAGGCTCCTGTAAGTCATGTACAGGGGAATGGAGAGTGGGCTCTGTCCAGTCTGAGCCCTGAGTTACCCTGTGTGTACCTTCGGATACTTTGTATTTCTGTGGTGGCTCTTGTAACATCATCTCTTTCATTTCTGATTTATTTGGGCCCTCTCTTTTTTAAAAAAACATACTACTATTGTCTTTTATTCTTTACAGAAGTTTAATAAGTGTTTGATCTACTACCCTTACTCTATGTATACTTTTTGCAGTGAGACTTTTACTTTTGTTTTCTTGTTACTACGAATAATTAGTGAGACTTCTTTTAAGCTACCTTCAACATTGCTTATAAAGCTGCTTTATTAGTGATGACAGAGCTTTAATGGAAGTCGCGTTCTGGTTGAAAATTAGAATGCAATGTGCCAGGAAAAATCCCGTTAAATTTATGTCTCATTACTTCTTGTTCTTTTTTAAATTTTTTATTTTTTATCAGAGCAAATTTGATTAAAATGTTTTGTTTGTTCTAGGTGTGCAAGATATGGTTCTTTCACACATATACATGTATCTATACTTCTTCAGATCGTTTTCTCATGTAGGTTATGACACAATGTTGAGTAGTCTTCTCTTGGTATTCCATAGATCTTGGTGATTGTATATTTAACATGTGTTTCTATATCTATGTTAACCCCAATATCCTAATGTATCCAATCCTCACACCTTTTCATTTGGTGAACCATAAATTTGTTGAATGAATCTGTGATTGCCTTTCTCTGTGGAAATATCTTCATTGTTATCAATGTTTAGCTAACACCTATAAGTGATATTATATGATATGTGTCTTTTGCTGTCTGACTTAGTGCAATTTGCCTGATTACCTCCAGAATCATCTTCGGTGCTGCAAATGGCATTGTTTCATTTTTTTCCCTAGCTAATATTCCATCTGTACATGTACCAGTTTTTCTTTGTCCACTCACCTCTTGATGGACTTTTTGGTTGCCTCCATGTCTTGGCTATTGTAATACTGGTGCACTGCACATTTGCCTGCCTGTGTCTTTCCAATTCTGTCTTCTTATGTGATAGGCCCAGGATTGGGCCTCCTGTATCATATGGTATCTCAGGGTTTACCTTTTCTAATGCACCACGATTCTGTTCTCATTAGTGGCTCTTTCCAGGTTACATCCCACTTAAAGTTGAGGGTATGCATTTCTCCTCAACACATTCAGCATTTATTGTTTGTAGTTTTCTTGCTGATGGATATTCTGACTGGTGTGAGCTGATACCTCTTTGTGGTTGAATTTGCATGTGACTCATAATCTGTTGAAATTGAGCTTTAAGGCATGTACTTTTATTTTTCAATCTGTGATTACAGCTTAGTTCTTCGAAGTGTTTTCCTAAAGTATGTGTCACATTTTGAAATTTATTGGCCATTACCTTCCTCAAGACATTTTGAGGGGAGGTTTGATTTACAGCCCTGCAGTACTTGTTCACATGAAGTGACCGTTCGCACAGGCTTTAAAGCTGCTTTTGCAGGTAATGGCCAGAGTGTGGCAGCCTTTCTTCATTCCCCATGCTGGTACTAGGGAAACAGACCTCCAGCCAGTGGTCTTTGTCGGTTATAAATTAGAGTGGAATGTGCCTGGATAAAACCCCAAAAGCTGATGTCCCCTTACTTTTGTTTGATTTTAAATTTAATTTATATTGGAGTAATATTCCATTGTGTATATGGACCACTTCTTGGTGCATTCCTCTGTTGATGGACATTTTTGTTGCTTCCAAGTGTTGGCTGTATTAAATATTGCTGTAGTGCAAGATTGCCAGCATGTGACTTTTTGATTCTCATTTTCTCAGGTGATAGGCCCAGCAGTGGGTGTGACTGATTGACTAGTAGCTCAATGTTGACATTTTCAAAGCACCTCCATTTTGTTTTCATTAGTGGCTCTTACCACGTCCCCCTTAGAACCGAGGGTACTAATTTCTCCACAATCCCTTCAGCATTTATAGTTTGCAGCATTTTTGCTAATGGCCATTCAGACTGCTGTGACCTGATAGGTTTTTGTAATTTGGGTTTGCATGTCTTTAAAAATACCAAAAATTCATCATTTTACACGCCTTTTGCTTTTCTGTTAAAAATAAAATGTGAGTACAATATATCCCTTGAAATTGTCTTCTTGGAAGGTTGCCCTCTTCTGAATTTTTGGTCGATATTCGACCCCAGGATTTTTCTGGAGGGCAGGTCTCATTACAGAACTGCAGCTCTGGTGCATATTTAGTGGCCATTAGCACTGGGTTTAAAGCTGCTGTTGTAGGAAACGGCCAAAAGGGGGCAGCATTTCTCCATTCCCAAATCTGGTTACTAGGGCAGCACAACCTTTCTGGAAGTTGTGCTCCCAGGTTGTAAATTAGAATGGAATGTGCCAGGAAAAAAACCCGTAAGTTTATATCCCATTATTTCTTGTTTGTCTTTTAATTTTTTTAAATTGGGGTACTGATTAGATTATTGTTTATCCTAGGTGTATACAATCTGGTTCATTTGTACATTACATATGTATGTATGTATGTGTGTATATATATATATATATATATATACATATATATATAATATATATTCATGTACAGAAACTCTTCCCATGTAAATTATTGCAGTGTTCCGTTGACCTCCCTTGCTATATGGTCGGTCTTTTTGATATATGTATTTAATAGGTATTTGTACACGTACGGTAACCCTAATCTTAATTTTCCATTTCCCCCACCTATCCTTTTAGATAAGAATAGTTTGTTTTCTAAGTCTGTGAGTTTCTTTCCTGTTAAAATACCATCATTTGTGTCAGTTGTTAGATAACGTCTATAAGTGATATCATGGTATATGTCTTTTGCTTTCCGACTTACCTCATGTTCTGTGATTATCTCTAGGTTCATCTATGGTGCCTCAAAGAGCAGTGTTTCACTGTTTTCCATGGCTAATAATCCATTGTGTACATGCAGCACTTCTTTATCCATTCATACATTGATGGACATTTTGGTTGCTTCCGTGTCTTGGCTATTGTGAAAACTCCTGCAGTGAAGCTGTTGCAGCCTGTGCCTTCTCGACTCTGGTCTTGTGAGGTGAGAGGCTCAGCAGTGGGCCTGCTGAATGGAATGCTCGTTCAAATTTTACTTTTAAACGCAGCTCTTTTCTGTTCTCATTATTGGCTCTTACCACATTACACCTCACCAGCAGCTGGAGGGTACACGGTTCCCTAAAACCACTTCAGCATTTATTGTTTGTAGACTTTTGATTGATGGTAGTTGACTTGCATAAGTTGAAACCTTTTCGTAGGCTAGATTTGCATGAGTCTAATAATTCCTGATGTTGAGCTTTTATCCATTTTCCTTTTTTAAAAAAAATATAGTGAGTAAAATTTACCTCTTCATACTATCTCCTTGAAAAATTTGCCAGTTTTGAATTTTTTTGGCCATTCCATACCTCTGCACAGTTCTTGAGGGCAGTTGTCCTTTACAGTCCTGCGTCCTTGTGAATGTTAAGTGACCATTAGCTGTGGTTTTAAAGCCGCTCTTGCGGGAAACGGCCACAAGGCGGCAGCATTTCTACATTTCCATATCTGATATTTTGGGCAACAGAGCTTTCCTGGAAATCGTGTTTGTAGGCTGAAAATTAGAGTGGAATGTGCCAGGGAAAACCCCCAAGAGCTTATATCTGCTTACTTCCAGTTTGCTTTTAAAATATAATTTTTATTATTTATCAAAGCAAATTTGCAAAAAATGTGTGTGTTCTAGGTGTACAGAATCTGGTTCATCATATCTATGTATCGATCTATTCATCTTTGGATCCTTTCCCGTGTAGGTTATTACAGAGTGTTGAGTAGACCTCTCTTGGTATTCTATAGCTATTTTGTGATTATATATTTCATATATATTAGTACATGTCTGTTAACCCCTATATCCTAATTCATACATTCCTTACACCTTTCCATTTGGTTAAACATAATTTGGTTTTCTGAATCTGTGAGTGTCCTTCTCTTGGAAATTATTTCGTGGGTATCAATTTTTATGTAACACCTATAAGTGATGTAATAGGATATCTTTCTTTCGGTTTCTTTCTTCAAGTTGGGTGACTATCTCTAGATCCTTCTATGGTGGTGCCAGTGGCACTGTTCCATGCTTTTCCATGGCTAATATTCCATTGTGTACATGGACGACTTCTTCTTGGTGCCTATTTCTGTTGATGGACATTTTGGTTTCTTCCAGGTCTTGGCTCTGGTACATGTTGCTGCAGTGCAGGTTTGCCAGTCTGTGCCTTTTTGATTCAGGTCTACTCAGGTGATAGGCCCATCAATTGGCCTACCAGATCACATGGTAGCTCAATTTTTACCTTTAAACCCACCTCCATTCTCTTCTCAGTACTGGCTGTTACCAGGTTTCATCCCACCAGCAGCTAGAGGGTACACAGTTCTCTAAAACCCCTTCAGCATTTATACTTTGTAGCCTCTTCTTGCTGATGATCATTCTGACGACTGTGAGGTGAAAGTTTTTGTAGACTGGATTGGCATGGTTTTATTAATTCCTGATATTAAGCATTTTCCCATGCCCTTTTTTTTATAACAAAAAAAAAAGAAAGAGAATACAAAAGGTGCGTAAAATATGGCTCTTGAAATTGTCGTTTTGATATATGCACATCTTTGAGATTTTTGCTCGATTTACGACCCAAGGATTTGTTTTGAGGGCAGGTGTCCTTTACAGGCCTGCAATTTTTTGACTATCAAGGAACCATTAGCGCTGGGTTTAGAGCTGCTGTTGTGTGAAACGGCCACAAGGCGGCAGCAGTTCTCCTTTACCTATTCTGGTTACTAGAGCAGCAGTGCCTCAATGGAAGTCATGTCCTAGGTTCTAAATTAAAATGGAATGTGCCAGGAAAAAAACCCTTAAGTTTGTATCTGACTACTTCTTGTTGGTTTTTTAAATTTAATTTTCATTTTTTATCACAGCAAGGGTGATTACAATTTTTCCTTGCTCTAGGTGTGCAAGATGTTGTTGTTTTACATATATACATATATCTATTGTTCTCTGGATCCTTTTCCCATTGTAGGTTATGACAAAATGTTGAGTAGTCTTCTCGTGGTATTCCGTAGGTCTATGGTGATTTTATACTTCACCTGTGTTTGTATATCTCTGTTTAACCCGGCATCCTAATGTATCCAATCGTCACACCTTTCCATTGGTGAACCATAAGTGTGTTTAATGAATCTATGATTGCCTTTCTCTGTGGAAATATCTTCACTGGTATCAATTTTTAGGTAACACCTATAAGTGATATCATAGGATATGTGTCTTTCGCTTTCTGACTTACTACAAGTTGTGTGATTACTTCTGGACTCATCTACGGAGCTGCAAATGGCATTGTGTCATTTATTTCCTTGGCTAATATTCCATCTGTACGTGTACCAGTTCTTTGTCCACTCATCTGTTGGTGGACTTTTTGGTTGCTTCCATGTCTTGGCTATTGTAGTACTGCTGCAATGCACATTTGCCTGCCTGTGTCTTTCCAATTCTGTCTTCTTCGGTTATACGTGCAGGAATGGGCCTGCTGGATCATATGGCAGACAAGCGTTTACCTTTTAAAGGCACCTCCATTCTGTTCTCATTAGTGGCTTTTACCAGGTTACGTCCCACTTAAAGATGAGGATATGCACTTTTCCACAACCCATTCAGCATTTATTGTTTGTAGTTTTTCTGCTTATGTTTATTCTGACTGGTGTGAGCTGATACCTCTTTGTGGTTGGATTTGCATGGGTCTCATAATCCCTTGAAATTGAGCTTTCCGGCATGTCCTGTTTTTCTTCAAACTGTGAGTACAGCTTACCTCTTCAAATGGTTTTCTTGAAGTATTTGCCTCATTTTGAAATATTTTGGCCATTACCTCCCTGAAGACATTTTGAGGGCAGGTTTCATTTACAGCCCTCCAGTACTTGTGCATAGGAAGTGATCATAAGCACAGGTTTTAAAGCTGCTGTGGCAGGTAACGGCCATTGGGTGGCAGCATTTCTGTTCTCCCCACTCTGGTAACAAGGGAAACAGACCTTTCTGCCAGTGGTGTTCCTCGGTTATACATTAGAGTGGAATGTGCCAGGATAACTCCGCAAAAGTTGATTTTTCCTTACTTATGTTTGGTTTCTAAATTGAATTTATATTTTTTTTATTGGAGTAATATTCCATCGTGTACATGGACCACTACTTCTTTGTGCATTCCTCGGTTGGCGGACATTTTTGTTGCTTCCAAGTGTTGGCTGCGGTAAATATTCCTGGAGTGCAGGATTGCTAGCATGTGTCTTTTTGATTCACAACCTCTCAGGCGATAGGCACAGCAGTGGGTATGCTTGATTGAATGGTAGCTCAATATCTACCTTTCCAAGGCACCTCGTTTGTGTTTTCATTACTGGCTCTTACCATGTCCCACTTTGAAGCGAGGGTACACATTTCTCCACAACCCCTTCAGCATTTATTCTTTGCAGAAGTTTTGCTGGTGGCCATTCTGACTAGTGTGAGCTGATAGGTTTTTGTAATTTGGGTTTGCATGTCTTTAATAATTCCTAATGTGCAGCATTTTTCCACGTCGTTTTATTTCTGTTAAAACAGAAAAAAAAAAACTATGAGTACAATAAACCTCTTAAAATTGTCTTCAGGGAAGGCGGCCCTCTTTTGAATTTATTCGTCGATTTTCGACCCCAGGATTTTTTTAGGAGCAGGTGTCATTTACAGGATTGCAATGACTGTGAATATTTAGTGACCATTAGCACAGGCTTTAAAGTTGCTGTTGTGGGAAACGGCCACAAGGCAGCAGCATTTCTCCATTCCCAAAGCTGGTTACTAGGGCAGCACAGCCATTCTGGAAGTCATGTTCCCAGGTTGTAAATTAGAATGGAATGTGCCAGGAAAAAATCCCGTAAGTTTATATCCCATTATTTCCTGTTCGTTTTTTAAAATTTTTTTAAAATCGGGGTAATGATTAGAATATTGTTTGTCCTAGGTGTATACAATCTGGTTCATTTGTATATTACATATATATACATAAATATATATACATAAATATATATATACATATATATACATATATATATATTATATATTCATGTACAGAAATTCTTCCCATGTAAAATATTGCAGAGTGTTCTGTTGACCTCCCTTGCTATATGGTCAGTCTTTTTGATATATGTATTTAATAGGTATTTGTACACGTATGGTAAACCTAATCTTTATTTTCCATTCCCCCCACCTTTCCTTTTACATAAGAATAGTTTGTTTTCTAACTCTGTGCGTTTCTTTCTCTGTGAAAATACAATCATCTGTGTAAGTTGTTACGGTTAGGGTTAGGGGACGGTTTAGGGTACAGCTTAGGGTACAACAACGGTTTAGGGTTAGCGTACGTGTTAGGGTACGGGTTAGTGTTAGTGTATGGGTTAGGATTAGGGGACGGCTTCGGGTAAGGGTTAGGGTTAGGGTTAGGGAATGGGGACGGTTTAGGGTACAGGTTAGGGTTCGACAACGGTTTAGCGTTAGCGTACATGTTAGGGTACGGGTTAGTGTTAGAGTACGGGTTAGGAATAGGGGACGGGTTAGGGTAAGGATTCGGGTAAGGGTTAGAGTTAGGGAACGGGGACGGTTTAGAGTACAGGTTAGGGTACGAGAACAGTTTAGGGTTAGCGTAAGCGTTAGGGTACGGGTTAGAGTTAGTGTATGGGTTAGGATTAGGGAACGGGTTAGCATAAGGCTTCGGGTAAGGGTTAGGGTTAGGGTTAGGGAACGGGGACGGTTTAGGGTAGAGGTTAGGGTACGACAATGGTTTAGGGTTAGTGTACGTGTTAGGGTACAGGTTAATGTTAGTGTATGGCTTAGGATTAGGGGACGGGTTAGGGTAAGCCTTCGAGTAAGTGTTAGGGTTAGAGTTAGGCTCAGGGTTAGGGTTAGGGAACGGGGACGGTTTAGGGTCCAGGTTAGCGTAGGACAACGGTTTAGGGTTAGTGTATGTGTTAGGGTATGGGTTAGTGTTAGTGTATCGATTAGGATTAGTGGACAGGTTAGGGTAAGGCTTCAGGTATGGGTTAGGGTTAGGGTTATGGTTACGGAACGGAGACGGTTTAGAGTACAGGTCAGGGTACAACAATGGTTTAGGGTGAGCATACGTGTTAGGGTACAGGTTAGTGTTAGCGTATGGGTTAGTATTAGGGGACAGGTTAGGGAAAGCTTCGCGTGAGGGTTAGGGTTAGGGCTAGGGTTTGGGTTAGGGGACGGGGATGGTTTAGGGTACAGGTTAGGGTATGACAACGGTTTACGGTGTTTGTACGTGTTAGGGTACAGGTTAGTGTTAGCGTACGGGTTAGGATTAGGGGACGGGTTAGGGTAAGGCTTCGGGTAAGGTTTAGGGTTAGGGTTAGGGTTAGGGTTAGAGGACGGTTTAGGGTAGAGGTTAGGGTACGACAACAGTTTAGGGTGAGCGTACGTGTTAGGGTACGGGTTAGTGTTAGCGTACAGGTTAGGATTAGGGGACGGGTTAGGGTAAGGCTTCGGGTAAGGGTTAGGGTTAGGGTTCGGGTTAGGGGACAGGGACGGTTTAGGGTACAGGTTAGGTACGACAACTGTTTAGTTTGAGTGTACGTGTTAGGATACGGGTTAGTGTTAGCGTACGGGTTAGCATTAGGGGACAGGTTAGGGTAAGGCTTTGAGTAAGGATTAGGGTTAAGGTTAGTGTTAGGGGACGGGGACGGTTTAGGGTACAGGTGAGGGTACGACAACGGTTTAGGGTGAGCGTACGTGTTAGGGTATGGGTTAGTGTTAGCGTATGGGTTAGGATTAGGGGATGGGTTAGGGAAAGCTTCGGGTGAGGGTTAGGGTTAGGGTTAGGTCTAGGGTTCGGGTTAGGGGACGGGGATGGTTTAGGGTACAGGTTAGGGTACAACAATGGTTTAGGGTCAGCATACATGTTAGGGTCCAGGTTAGTGTTAGCGTATAGGTTAGGATTAGGGGACGGGTTAGGGTAAGGCTTTGGGTAAGGGTTAGGGTTAGGGTTAGGGGACAGGGACGGTTTAGGGTACAGGTTAGGGTACAACAACGGTGTAGGGTGAGCGTATGTGTTAGGGTATGGGTTATTGTTAACGTACGGGTCAGGATTAGGGGACTGTTTAGGGTAAGGCTTCGTCTAAGGTTTAGGGTTAGGGTGAGGGGACGGGAACGGTTTAGGGTACAGGTTAGGGTACGACAACGGTTTAGGGTGAGCGTACGTGTTCGGGTACGGGTTAGTGTTAGCGTACGGTTTAGGATCAGGGGACAGGTTAGGGCAAGGCTTCGGGTAAGGGTTAGGGTTAGGGTGAGGTTTAGGGTTAGTGTTAGGGAACGGGTATGTTGTAGGGTACAGGTTAGGGTACGACAACGGTTTAGGGTTAGCGTACGCCCACATCTCCTCAAGGGGGCCTGCAGGGGCTTAGCAGTAGGGGTCCTGAGTGGATGGAGCCAGGGGACGGGAGACAGGAAGTGAGGAGAAAGGGTCACCCTTTCCTTCCTTTATTTGCTCATTTGTTCACTTGTGTGCTTACGTTTTCATTTGTTTGTTTGTTTGTTCATTTATTAGATTGGTCGCTCATCCTCTAGTTTGCTCGCCCGCTCACTTGCTCACCTGTTCAGTCCCTCACTTCTGTAGTTCATCCAATCACTCCTTCATTTGTTTATTCGTTCACTCCACAGCTGTCTCCTGGCACAAGGTCAGGACCTGTTTCCGGGACTGAACAGGAGGTACTGTCCCCTGTGCCTGGTGCGACCCCGCCACTTACCGACACGCCTCCTTGCGTGGCTGCGACCCCCTACTTCCCTTGCCCGTGGTGGGATGGCGGCTCTGCCGGTGTGGGTGGCGGCCTTCCTGCTGGCCAGCCTCAGGGCATGAACCGGGAGAGACCACGTCGGGCCACCCTGCAGGGCCTGGGGGTGTGAGCTCCTGTGTGGCTTAGGTGGCCGGTTCACCAGGTCAGGGTGAAAACGGCACCGGCCGGAGTGGGGGTAGATGCTGGGGGACCTCTCCCCTCCCAGGACGCCGTGCCTCAGGGGGCTCGGGAGCCACATCACCGGGGGCTGCCTCCCCTCTGAGACCTGAGGGTAAACTTGGGGAGGGGGCGAGCGACCCGGAAGACACTGGGATGTTAAAGGGGGCGGGAAGGAGGCTTTTTCCTCTTGAGACGGGGACTCACATTCTCTGACCCCAGGGGCAGAGCTGAGCACAGCCAGTGCCCCATCGCGAGCCACCCCGCGTCCAGACACGGGCAGTTATTTATAGCACGACATCCTTTTTACAAAATGACACCACCCAGGCTGCAGGCTGCATCACACTCAAGGCAAGCGTTCTGCTCCCCACGGAAGCCCTGTTGAGGTTTCCACACACAACGTGTGGCTGTAAAGGACCATGTGTAACTGTGTTTCTGCCACACCTCCTCACAAGGGAACAGGTTTCCCAGAGCAAGCTCCGCAGTGAGCGCGGCTGGGAAGGGAACGCCTGACATGATTGACGGCCATTGATGTCTATTTCAAACCAGCAGGAGAAGAACCGCAGTCTTCACGCCAACGCCGTCGAGGGTCTGGTGATGGGAAGGGCCGTGCCGGCTTCCTCTGCTTCGAGGGAGACCACCTCGACTGTCTCCGGGCTTCCCGCATGCAGTCCAGGACACAGCAGGTGGGGGGCCCGGTGCATACTGCTCCCGGCCAGGGCCCGGGGCCCTGCCGCACACATCGGCCAGCTGCGTGCCTGCAGGTACAGCTCTGTGTAAATCGTCACTACAGTCCGCCATTCCCAGGAGGCAGAGGCAGAGCCGATGGAGAGCTGGACTCGGCTGAGAGACGGCCCCAGGCCCAGGGTGAGGGGCCAGGATCGTCCAGGCCAGGGCGGCCATGTCCCAGAGGGCGGCAGCGTCCCAGGAGGCAGCCATGAGGAGCGGCCCGGGGACAGTGGCTGCGGGGTGGCAAGGTGGATTCTGTGCAGAGAATCGTACAAAGCTTTTTTTTTTTTTTCTTTAGCTTTAGCATCAGTGAGGAACACCTTCATTTCCCTGCAGACAGCCTCCCATCAGGCAGGGTGGTCAAAGCCCACTTTTGAAATGGAAAGTAGTGACTGTGGTGATCTTTTTTTTTTTTTTTTTTTTTTTTGCGGTACGTGGGCCTCTCACTGTTGTGGCCTCTGCCATTGCGGAGCACAGGTTCCGGATGCGCAGGCTCAGCGGCCATGGCTCACGGGCCCAGCCGCTCCGCGGCATGTGGGATATTCCCGGGCCGGGGCACAAACCCGTGTCCTCTGCATCGGCAGGCGGACTCTCAACCACTGCGCCACCAGGGAAGCCCCCCGCCTGGACTCTTTTAGCTCAATGTATCAATTTAGTTTTCTCTTTTGGGATGGAGGAAAAATGGAGTCACCATTTCCCTCTTGTTTAGGGAGATGTTGAAAACAAGATCAAAACTCATTCTGTCCTCTGCAGTGAGAATTCCAGAGCAGAAAGAAAAGTCTTGTCCACCTCAGAACATGAGGAGGAACCATGGGTGTCCCTTCTGCCTTAGGAAGCCGGTGGCAGGGGGTCTAGGGGATGGAGGGGTGACAGCTTCCGGGCCACTTTGTCCAGTGACCCGAGGACGCAGGCACCAACTCGTCAAGGTTCATCCAGCGAGTGGCCACTGGGGATCAGGTGCTTATGGGAAACACAATCTTTCGGAGGCCCGGGGTCTGCTTTCCTCTGTGCCGCGCACGTTCGCATGGAGATGTTAGCCTGCCACCACTAAGCAATGCTCGGGGGCTCCACACCTGCTCCCCAGGCCAGAGTTCACACACGCAGCTGTGACGCTTCCCCGAAGGCCCAGGAGGTGTCGCCAGCGTCCTCAGAATGAAGCCACCACCTCCCAGGGACACGCTAGAGTTAAGGCCACGCCGCTGAATAGCCAAGTGATGGTTATTAGTGGGGAAATGGCATAAAATTATTCCATCATTTAGTGAAACCATGATCCTCAAAAGCAGAAGAAGCCACCTTAAAACTCCATCGGCGAGCGTGTGGAAGCTGGGGGCCTGTGACCTGCTGCCTTTGCGCCACCCTAACACTGTGCCTGTCGCCTGGCCTTCTTGGTCCCTCCTCACGCTGGAGGTCAAAGGTGAGCTGCTCTCCCTCCTGTGCAGCCCTGCCCTGCTTCCCCACACACCCGGGAGGCAGCTTGGGGGTTTCTGAGGCCGGAACAGGGCAGGACCCTGGCATAGTGATAGGCACTTCGCAGGTGTGCTCAGGAGGCTGCCTGCTCTTCTCACGTCTCCCCAGGACCTCTCAGCCCACAACAGCTGGGCTTCCGTTTACTGTTGTTTCCAAGCTTTGCCTCGTGAAGCGATCACTTCCTGGGGCAGACTCGGCCTGGTCCTCGTACTCTACCAGGTGCAGATGGCGTGAGGACCAGACCCAGGCTGGCCTTCGGTCAGCTCTCTAGCCTGAGGCACCTGACGCCGGGTTTGGAGAACTGCTACTTGAGGCTAGAGATGCAATCGGCTGAACAACTTAGGAGCGATGACAAATACCTGTCGGCTTCTGCGTGGTGGAAACCACAGCCACCCTGCAGGGTACAAGGAGATGTTTCCTGTGATTTTATTCTGCATCTTGGCGCTTGCTCCAGGGGGCCCCATATTTCTAGAAACCCCGGCCCAGCATCATTAAAGGAGGCATTATTTTGTGTTTAGTGGAGCACTAAATTGGTGATACAGTGCTGTGATGCTGGTGGCAAGTACCTCTCTTATCATGGCAACAGTAGCACGTCAGGTCAGGCTGCTCCTGGGAGCGCGGTCTCCAACCCTCATTGACACAGAGACCCTCACATTCTGTGCGTGGAATGAGATCAGGCTTGTGAGGGCTCTGAACGAAGGCCTTGCTCTGTCAGTACATCAACTTACTGCATGTCAGGAAGCGTCAGCATTAAAATAAAACAGACAGTTAGTGAAGCGCAAGTGACAGACGCACCTGCATCACAGTCCTTTAATGTTCACACTGCTTGCCTGGGCTCCACGGACCTCAGGGGCAGCGGTGGGACTCCTGTGCACATGCACACGCTCACACAGACACACACATACGGACACATACGTGATTACATGTGGATGGGCACACTCGCATACATACGCACGCACACACATTCACACACACACAGATCTGTGAGAAAAAGAGATTCACAGGGAACAGCCCCGCTCTAAAAGGCGTGTCTCACCGTGTGACAAGCACATCGGGAACGACGGTGTTATCTTGGCAGAGAGCATGGGGCAGGGCCCGTGTATGCACGAAAAAGGTGGCTGCAGGGAGGCCAGGCGGCGCTCCACGCGGAACTCCTCTTCCGCCCACCTCCCCGCTCCAGCCTAGCGTCTCTGAGCACAGCGGCGCCTAGCTGGGAGAGAGCCTGGTGTGTGTGTTGTGTGGGCTGTGTGGTGTGGTGTGTGTGCTTTGTGTGGGTTGTGTGTTGAGTGTGTGCTGTGTGTGCTGAGTGTTGTATGTGTGGGCTGTGTAGTGTGTGTGTGTGGTGTGTGTGTGGGGGCTGTGTGTGTGTGTTAAGTGGGCTGTGTGTGTGTGGTGTGTGGGCTGTTGTGTGTGTGGTGTATGGGCTGTGTGTGTGTGGTGTGGGGGGGGCTGTGTGTGTTGTGTGGGCTGTGTGTGTTGTGTGTGTGGGCTGTGTGTGTTGTGTCGGTTGTGTGTGGTGTGTGTGTGGGCACTGTGTGTGTTGTGTGGGCTGTGTGGTGTGTGTGGGGGGACTGTGTGTGTTGTGTGGGCTGTGGGGGGGGGCTGTGTGTGTGTGTTGTGTGGGCTGTGAGTGTGTGGGGGACTGTGTGTGTGATATGTGTGTGTGGGCTGTATGTGTGGGGCTGTGTGTGTGTGATGTATGTGTGGGGGCTGTGTGTGTGTGTGTTGTGTGGGCTGTGTGTGTGTGGGCTATGGGGGGGCTGTGTGTGTGTGATGTGTGTGTGTGGAGTGGGCTGTGTGTGTGGTGTGTGGGGGGGGCTCTGTGGGGGGGCTGTGTGTGTGGTGTGTGGGCTATGTGTGTGTGATATGTGTGTGGAGGCTGTGTGTGTGTTGTGTGGGCTGTGTGTGGGGCGGCTGTGTGTGTGTGTGTGCTGTGTGGAGGGGGCTGTGTGTGTGTGTGTGGGCTGTGTGTGTGGGCTGTGTGGGGGAGGGCTGTGTGTGTGTGTGGGCTGTGTGTGTGGGGGCTGTGGGGGGGGCTGTGTGTGTGTGTGTGGGCTGTGTGTGGGGGGGTTGTGTGTGTATGGGCTGTGTGGTGGGGGCTTTGTGTGGGGGGGCTGTGTGTGTGGTGTTGGGGGGGCTGTGGGGGGGGCTATGTGTGTGTGGGGGCTGTATGTGTGGTGTATGTGTGTGTTGTGTGCTCTGGGTGAGGTGTGGAAGCAGGGAGACAAGGTGGAGGCTGGGCAAGTGACAGGAGACCTGGGGGAGGAGGAAGGGGTGGTCTGATGGCGGGTGGGTGGCCTCCATCTGTGGCCACGAGGAGAGCCCTTTGCTGCCCCGGCGCATCCATCACGAGGTCCGAATGCCAGCTGTGACCCTGCAGCCCGCAGTGCTCGCTGGCCAACCTCCCCAGAGCCAGGTTCTCAGAGCAGAAGTAGGCCCGAGTTCTGATGGAGCCGGGGTGAGGCCTGGCCGACACCGAGTCCTCAGTGGCGGTGACCATCCTCAGCTCTGGAGGACTCAGGGCCCATGGGTCTGCCCCACCACACCACCTCCCAGGGGCTTAGAACACGCCTTCCCCTGCCATGTGAGCTTTTCCTCATCACAAACTGTAACCAGCAGGGAATAATGACTGAGTCGTGCACTTTGGGACGGCAAACCCACACCAGATGGCTTCCCCTTGTTGTTCAGCCGCGGCTCCCCAGGCGTCCCTGCCCTCGCACCCCACTAAACGGTTCTGTCCCTGGTGGCTCCAAAGCATCAAGACGTGGATGACATAGCGAAGCTGCTTACAGGCTATACTGATTCATGGGAGACATGACATCCTATAGAATTAATAAACTACATAAATAAGAGTTAAATAAGCTGGGGCTTCCCTGGTGGCATAGTGGTTAAGAATCAGCCTGCCAATGCAGGGGACATGGGTTCGAGCCCTGGTCCAGGAAGATCCCACATGCCACGGAGCAACTAAGCCCGTGCGCCACAGCTACTGAGCCTGTGCTCTAGAGCCCACGAGCCACAACTGCTGAGCCCGTGTGCCACAACTACTGAAGCCCACGCACCTAGAGCCCGTGCTCTGAGACAAGAGAAGCCACTGCAATGAGAAGGCTGCGCACCGCAACAGAGTAGCCTCCACTCGACACAACTAGAGAATGCCTGCAACTAAGACCCAATGCAGACAAAAATACATAAATTTATTAAAAAAAAGACAATAAGCTGAGAACGAATATGTGAAAGGGAAAGTTGAGGAAATTAAACAATTTGCTGGGATGCTACAGTACAGCTGTGTCTACCAATAATATTTTGAACAAAAACAGAAAATGCACATTCCAAATATCGATACTTTGTTGACATCATGCCAAAATCTCAGTACTTAGAGTCATAAAACTTGAGCCAAGAAGCCGGCCTGAGTGGGAGCAGCTACTGAGCATGTCTTTAACGCAAACTGAGCCTGGATCTGGCCCGTGGATCACTCGGCTCACACCGCCTCCGTGGAGGGACCGCACTACCCCTGCTGCTGGCCGTGTGAGCTCCCACCTTTTGTCATGGGATACTTTTTGGGGTGGGGTTAGAGGGAGCTCTAGTCCCTGTAGACGTCGGAAATCCTTTCACACGGACAGGAGATGCTCAAGGCATGAGGCCCCTGAGGGGCCCGCCCAGGATCCCGGCTCCTTCCTGCCTGGCTGTTCTCAGGGGGCCCCCAGGTGCCACAAAGACTTAGGAAAGGCCTTTTCAAATAGTACCCATAGACACCATTCCCGGGTTAGCCAGCTCTCTTTAAGTAGGTTTTATATTCTCACCTCCTTGTTACGACTTGCCTTACAGTCTGTGAGTGAAGGCTGTCTCTACCTGGGCTGGGCCGTTACCTTCAGGGTGTCTGCTACAAGCAGGGTGATTGCGGGCTTCATCCTGTTCTCCAGTTGACTTGCTCATTGATTATGGACAATCTCACCCTTCCTGTAGGGTGAAAGTTTGTTGTTTATTTTAGCAAATATTCTTAATCGCCTTAATCTGCTATCAAGTCAGTACTGTGTTCCTCGACTTTCATGATAAATTAAATCTTTTCCTGCAAGAATCCAGATGATGTGCTGGTCTCTAAGGATTGTAAAGAGGACACCCTTTTTCTTAACCTTTTAATCTTGGGTGTTGGGATGCCTAGAATGAGGTCATTTTCAACCACTCTGTTCATAAGCTTTCACATTAGCTGACCTAACTCTGACACTCTTTTAAAGAAGAGGGAGCTTAGTTGCAGACATATCGGACTCTACAGGTGACCTTGGACGTACCAAGAGCTGGCAGCTCCTGGGTGGCCAGCTTTGATGGGAGCTGAGACTCTATTTGCAAACATTTGCCAGGCACCCCCACTAGTTAATCTGCTCCTTTGAATCCAAACATTAACCCTTTAGAAAGTACTGTCTCTGGCACAAATTGCTTTCTACATAATAGCAGCTACTGGGTGATGGAATGAGGCCCTCCCTCCTCCTGTGGGGACTGGACGAGGGCCTGGATGCTGCGGCAGGGAGGCTGGAGCAACCACTGTGCACGTGAGGCCTGGCAGCCACACCATGGAGCTCTAGGCCTGGGAGGTCTAGCCCTCAAATGCACCGTGAGGTTACGTGGGGCTAGATTAGGTCACCAAGAGGCCAGGGATCCCAAGGAAGTTATCCAAGTGGAGGAGAAGTTGGAACTAAAATTCACAGCATGGTGACAGCCTGGAGGACCCCTGGCTTATGCAGGGGTCTGCCTGGTTTTGATTCGGGAGTGGATAAGGTGTGCCATGGACCCTGGGGAGGTCAGCGTGGGGAGTCAAGGCCTGGCTGAGAGCCTCGGAGCGGCTTCCGGGCATCACCAAGCCGCATGGAGGTGCTGGGTGGGTGAGGGGCTCGGGTGGGTGTCAAGGCCGACCCAGTGGGATTTGTCATTTCCTGGGTGCCCATCTTGCCACCACAGACAGGGTAAGTCTGACGTGCACAGGGGACCTCAGGGGTGGCTGCCCACGACGAGTGGGTGATGATGAAGCAGTAACGGCAGGGGAGAGCCGGGCGTTCACACACAGCGCCCCTGTAGTTGAACAGGGCCAAGACCGGCCTGTGCGCAGCTGCTGGGCTAGCTGGTGCTCTGACACTGTCATCGCTAAACTACCATCCAGCTAATGTAGGTCAATACCCCAGCCTCAGCTGGCATTCCGGTCTTGAGCTCACAGAGGCTGTGATCTGTGCCTGAGTTTTGTTTAGTTCATTCATTAATAAAAGCCGTTACTCCCCAGAAAGCAACAGCAAAGAGCAACTACTCCTCTGAATAGCCACTTCTGGATACTCAGAAGTTACAGACATTTACCTGATATCAGATGAAGAGATTAAAAAAAGGTTTTGTGAGAGAGTTAGAAAAATGCAGCCTCTTGCTTTTCTAAAACAAGAATTTTAATTCAATGTACTGAACACATGCTGGGCCCCAGCTACGTTGAAGCACTGCTGAGGGGGGTAGAGAGGCAAACTGACTGTCCTTCCTTCTCTAGGAGGAGGAGGGTTCAGATGTGTCTCAGTCGGGGTTGTCCAGAGGAACACAACCAATGAGATGTAGGGAGATGCAGAGGAGAGCTACTACAGGTGCTGACTCACGTGGTCCTGGAGGCCAGGCAGTCCACCATTGGCCATCTGCCAGCCGGAGGTCCTGGGAGGCCGGGGTGGGCGTTCAGGCTGAGTCCGAAGCCTGGGAACCAGGAGCTCTGATGTCCGAGGGCAGAAGATGGACCTCTTTGTTCTATTCAGATTGGATGGTGCCCACCACAATGGAGAGGGTGCCCTTCTTCACTCAGTCCACCGATTCAAATGCTCCTCTCTTCCAGAAACACCCTCACAGCCACGCCCAGAGAGAACGTTTCACCAACTGTCTGGGTGTCCATCGGTCCTGTCAAGTTGACACATTAAATTAACTGTCACGATATGTTAAACTCCTAAAACAAGAGAAATAGGATAGGCATAATACAGACAGTACAATGAGAGTATGATGTAGACACATAGTAGTTGCATTATTTTTAATGAATTCATTAATTTAACAAACATATGAAGGCCCCTGTGTAAGCCATGGCTCAATTCACGAAAAGAAAAACAGCAAAACACCACGAGTAAGTTATGAGCAATTCTGGGGACATTCCTACATGTTTCTGTAACTGGCTTGGTCTTGATTTGACCTTTCAAATGTAAAAGGGAATTTTATTATTCATCTGTGTGTCCAGTAAACTCAGTAAAGATCAGCAGTCCCATGACTATGGCCAAGACGAGCCACAGAAGTCGGCCATCTCAAGCCTGTCCCGCAGCGAGGGTGACCACTCAGAACTGCTGGACTGGCTTTCCTCTGACTTCAGTTTTTTACCCAGCAGATGGAATAGACAGGACGTAGCTGAGTGGGGGACATAGGCAACTTCAGAAGGTGACCATGCCCAATCTCAGAGGCATAGCGGACAGCATTGTTTGTGCTGTGAAGGGCACCCTGGTTTACGTCCCAGGTCACTGTCACTCGGATTAACGCTGAACTTCCCCTCCTGAGTGAGGGCTGTGGAAACCTGGTCTCATGCTCAGTGTACTCAATGTGAAGTATTTTAAAGTGTCATCTCCATGTCATTTGCACAGAAACACAAAATGCAAAATATACCAAATTGTTTTCCTTGTGACCATTTGAGTCAGAAGAATGCAGAAATAAATGTTTTCCCCCCAGCTTTATTGAGGTATAACTGAAAAATAAAACTGCATATATTTAAAGTGTAGAATGTGATGATTTGATATACGTACACACTGTGAAATGATCACCACAATTAAATTAATTAACACAACTGTCACCTCATGTAGTTACCAGTTTTTCTTTTTATTGGTGAGAACATTCATGATCTACTCTCCTAGCAAATTTCAGGTACACAACACAGTATCGTTCACTGCAGTTGTTAGACCCAAGCGGTCTACGAGGGATTCCAACTCGCCCAAGAACCGCCAAGAGTCGAGAGCCGTTGCAACACGCAAGAGGTTTATTAGGAGCTGATGCACCGGGGTTCCCTGAACCTCACGCAGGAGGCCGATGGGGAACCCCTAAAAGCGGAATCACATACTTTTTATAGGTTTATTTACTCATAGGGCGGGTATATTCTCACAATGATTGGGTAAATGTGGTGACTTTTGAATTCATTGGCTTAGGAACTTTTGTCCCACCTTCTGGCCGTTATAGTTGTCTGTTCATTGTGGCGGTTAGGGCGTATACCTGTTACGGGCAACTGGAAAATTACCCGCTGTCTGGCAAGTCCCCGTCAACTGAAAAGCTCCAAGAATTGGTTTCGATAGGGAGAAGGAGTGGCGCACGATAGGGAGAAGAATTGGTTTCGATAGGGAGAAGGAGTGGCGCACGATAGGGAGAAGAATTGGTTTACGGGAACAAGTGAGGGGGTGGAAAGTCCCTAAAGGCCCCACATTCCCCCCCCTTTTTTTTTTGTAACTAATTTCAATCATGGAATTTCAGTTTCTTTTTGCGAGTTTTGGTATTGTTGCCTTAGCATTAAAACTTGTACCGTACTAATGCGTTCTCTAATAAAGGCTATCAGGCGATTCAGAATGCATGGTCCAAAAGTTAAAAGCAACAATAAAATAATGAGGGGCCCTAACAAGGTGGAAACTAAAGTAGTAAGCCAGGGAGATTTATCAAACCATGATTGAAACCATCCTTTTTGATTTTCCCTTTCCTGTTGTCTTTTGTCCAGGCGCTCCCTAAGTTTGTCCATAGTTTTGGTAATAGCCCCAGAATGATCAATATAAAAACAGCATTCTTCTTTTAGTGCAGCACATAGTCCGCCCTCCTTAAGGAACAGCAGATCTAATCCCCTCCTGTTTTGCATTACCACCTCTGAAAGCGAGGTGAGGGATTCTTTTAACTGAGTTATGGAACTTTCTAATGCCCGGAGGTCAACATCTACAGCTTGCCTTAAGGCATCATAATAGTGGGGTTGTTGGATGAGGGCTGTTGTACCCGTTCCTACCCCGGCTGCCATTCCTAGTCCTAGGAGTACAGCCAGGGTGAGTGTTATGGGTTCCCTCTTAAACCTTCCTCTGCCCTCATATTCATCTAGAAAGGATGAATCTGAATGATAAATGAGTCTGGGGACCAGCTGAACTAACACACAAAAATCGGTTGAAGCTTTAAGGACCTCTAAAGAAATGCAGGGGGTCAATCCTGTGTTACATGCCCACCATCCATCCGGAGGAGGGAGGAGATACCCTGAGCCCTGTGGGAGGCTTAAATTGGCACAAAGATGTCGGTGGGACGAGGGGGGCGTTCCTACACATGTACCGTTTCCTAATACTGAGGCCAGGGTCAATTTACTATTTCCTTCTTGTTTCCATCGACATTGATCTGGAGTGTTAACATTATTATAATTAGAATTATATCCTATAGCATCATAATAAGGGGGAGGAGCAGCATAGCAAAGCCAACATGATTTGGTAGCCTCCGGGTTTGTGGCATTTAAAACCTCAAAAGCCGCCTGGACCAATGAGAGCATTCGGTCCCGGGGGGTCTTGGGCTTGATTGTTATTCCTTTTGGCTCAGAAGTTTGGTTTCTTATCTCTGGTAACGCTGTGGGAGGGACCAAAGGTAGCGAAGAGTGCCCTATCTCAGGGTTGGGGCTTATAGGAACTGGAGTAGGGGTTTCAATTTTTAGTTTGATGGTCATTAGTAATCCATCATTATATCCTTCTTTATAAAACCTGATTCCCCATGAATGGCCATTTATCCAGTTTTTATCCTTTTTTCCTGGTTCACTAAAAGAGATCTTAAGGGGATGGCACCATTTAGTACATTCAGGCCTATAAGTTAAGGGGTTGGTTGGGTGTGTATAATTGGCTGTCACCTTAATAAAGTCCCAGCCAGAGGTGGGCTTCCAATAGGTGTCTCCTGTGGTTTCACACCCCCAGCTTTTACAATAAAAATGTTCCTTTCCCCCACATTGATAATTTAGGGACCTATGGCGATGAAATCCCGGGCATACATAAAAGGTAGGGTTGCTAAGTTTCTGTCGCGTACCCGAGTTTTGGCAGCCGTATTGGCCGGCCCGACCGGGTATGGATGGGGCATTTTGACGATCATGGGAGTGTGCTGTGTCCCAATTGGGAGCTCCTATGGCTAATTTACAAACATCGGGGAAAAGGTCTGGCCACCAGGTCCAAGGAGCAGCAGTATGGCTAACAGACCATATTACATCTCCAGTTTGGGAAATTACCTGCCAGGTTAAATGCTGGGGCAGGTGAGGACTAAAATTACTCACAGTCAGTAGGGGTAACAAAGTTAAAGTTATAAATCTGATGATCGCAGAAGCTTGAGCTTGAGCGGGTTGCTGGTCTTTTGGGCTCGCCATTCCGATGTTGCAGATGCTGGTGCGGCCTTCACGTGTGAAGCGTGGATCCACGCAGCGATGCCGTCTACCTTTATAGCCGTGGGGGTGGTGAGCAGGACGATGTATGGTCCTTTCCACCGAGGCTCTAGAGTCTGGGTTCGGTGCCGACGGACGTACACGGAATCTCCGACTTGGAAGGGATGAGCCTCTGCTGGTGTTCCTGGTCGGTAAGCCTCTGCCAGCTGGGACCACACCTCCTTTTGGACCAACTGGAGTCCCAACAGCCTAGCATATAAGTCAGTGTTATTCTGGCAGTCAGGACTTAATTTCTCCCTTAGCGTAAAAAGAGGAGGTGGGGCCCCGTATAGTATTTCAAATGGAGTAAGATAATAGCGGGAGGGGGTATTTCTAGCCCGGAACAGGGCTAAGGGAAGGAGCACCGTCCAATCTGTACCGCCAGTCTCTATGGACAATTTAGTTAGGGTCTCTTTTAGAGTTCTATTCATTCTCTCTACCTGTCCTGAACTCTGGGGTCTATAGGCACAATGTAATTTCCAATCAGTCCCCAGGTATTTGGCCACACCCTGACTTACCTGGGCGACGAAGGCGGGACCATTATCTGATCCTATTACCTTTGGTGCCCCGAACCGGGGGAAAATTTCTTCTAAGATCTTTTTGGCCACCACAGTAGCTGTCTCCTTCTTCGTCGGGAAAGCTTCTACCCATCCTGAGAAGGTATCTATAAAAACTAGAAGATACCTGTTACCGTACCTTCCAGGGCATATTTCAGTGAAGTCGACCTCCCAATAGGCTCCTGGGCGGTCTCCTCTGAGCCTTTTTCCGACCTCAAGTTTTCCTTTATGGGAGTTTACCTGTTGGCATGGAATGCACTCTTGTGCAATCTGCTCAGCTATTTTGGTTAATCCAGAGGTATCATAACCTGTCTTATGTAATAGGGATACCATCTTCTTGGTTCCCAAGTGTGTCCATCTGTGAATCTGTTGTAGCATGGATTTTGCTTGTTGAGGAGATAATGTTCCTTTAGTTATGGCTGGGGTAATTGTTCCCCTATCATTTGGTTTCCCAGGACTCTCATCTGATAGTTCTAGTATGATTTCCCGTAGAGCCACTTCTCGTGCCACCCTATCTGCCATGTTGTTGCCTCTTGTCACCGGGGTATTGTCCTTCTGGTGTCCGGGGCAATGAATGATGCTGACTTTAGTGGGGAGCATGAGGGCAGCTAGCAGTGCCACTATTTCTTCTTTGTTTTTAATTTCTTTGCCCGCCGAGGTGAGCAACCCTCTTTGTTGGTAAATGGCCCCATGGACATGGGCGGTAGCAAATGCGTACCTACTGTCCGTATAGATGTTTACCTTTTTGTTTTCTGCTAGTTCCAATGCTCTAGTCATGGCGATTAGTTCAGCCCGTTGGGCCGATGTCCCTTGCGGTAATGCGGCTGCCCAGATGACCTCTTTCCCGTCTACCACGGCAGCTCCCGCCCGACGCTTACCTTTCTCTAGGAAACTGCTTCCGTCAGTAAACCAGGTAACGTCGGCGTTGGGGAGGGGCTGATCCATCAAGTCTGGTCTGCTACGGTGTGCTGCAGCCAGTACTTCCTGACAATCATGGATGACGGTAGTGCTTTCCAGGTCAGGGTCGGGTAGCAAGGTGGCCGGGTTGAGTCCTGTGGCTGAGGTAAACTTAATACGATCTGAGTTTAACAGCAGGGCTTGGTAATGAGTCATCCTGGCATTTGTTAGCCATCTGTCGGGTGGCTGGCGAATTACACTTTCTAATGCATGGGGGGCTGTTATCGTTAGGTTCTGCCCCAAAGTCAGTTTGTCAGCATCTTTGACCAAAGCGGCCACCGCGGCGATTATTTTTAAACAGGCGGGCCATCCTGCTGCCACAGGATCCAATTTCTTTGATAGGTACGCAACCGGGCGATTCCAGGGGCCCAGTTTCTGAGTTAGTACTCCCTTTGCGATGCCTTTATTCTCGGCCACGTACAGATGAAAAGGCTTAGTAACATCTGGTAGCCCCAGAGCCGGGGCTGATAGTAGGGCTCGTTTAATTCGGTCAAAAGCCCGTTGTTCTTTATCACCCCAAGCAAAAGGGATGCCATTTTTGGTCAGGGGATATAAAGGGGCTGCTAATTCAGCAAACCCCGGAATCCATAGCCTACAAAATCCGGCCGTCCCCAAAAATTCCCTAACTTGTTTGGGACTCTTGGGGGCCGGTATCCGGGCAACAGTGTCTTTCCTGCTTTCCGAAAGCCATCTCTGTCCTCCTTTTAACAAGTACCCCAGGTAACTAACCTGTCGTTGACATATTTGTGCTTTCTTTGCTGAAGCCCGATATCCCAATGTTCCCAGTTCTGTTAACAGCCTCTCGGTTCCCTTGATGCAGTCCTCTTGGGTTTCAGCAGCTAAAAGAATATCATCGACATATTGAAGTAGAGTTACCTGGGGATTGGATTCTCTATAAGATGCCAAATCCTGGTGGAGAGCCTCATCAAAAATGGTGGGGGAGTTCTTGAATCCTTGTGGCAGGCGAGTCCATGTCAGCTGGCCTGACATCCCAGAGGCTGGATCCTTCCACTCGAAGGCAAAGTAAGGCTGACTGAGAGAAGAAAGTCTCAGGCAGAAGAAAGCATCTTTAAGATCCAAAACAGTGTACCAAGTGTGCTGAGGTGGAAGAGTACTTAAGAGATTGTAGGGGTTGGGTACCGTGGGGTGGAGGTCCATCACCCGCTTATTTACCTCTCGTAGGTCTTGTACCGGTCGGTAATTATTAGTTCCTGGCTTTTTAACTGGCAAAAGAGGGGTATTCCATGCAGATTGGCACCTTACCAGGATCCCTAATTCCAGTAACCTTTGTATTTGAGGACGGATGCCATCTCGGGCTTCTTTACTCATGGGGTATTGGCGGACCGTCACTGGGGTGGCGGTTGTTTTAAGTTCTACCACCACAGGGGGCCGATATTTTGCCATTCCCATACCGGCAGTTTCTGCCCAAGCCTGTGGAAACCTAGTCATCCAATCCTGCATGTCAGCTTGTGGAGGCGAGGGTGTTTCACATATCCTGTGTTCATCTTCCAGTTTCATGGTCAAGATTTGGAGTAATCTCCCTTGGTTGTCAGTTATGGTGGGCCCTTCTGGTTGAAAGTGGATTTGGGCCCCCACCTTAGAGAGTAAGTCTCTACCTAGCAGAGGGTATGGGCACTCAGGTATGACCAAGAATGAGTGGGTTACTCGTCCCACCCCAAGATCTACTGTCCTTCGGGTGGTCCATGAGTACTGCTTATTTCCAGTGGCCCCCTGGACCCAGGACCTTTTAGTTGAAAGGGGGCCCTTTGAATGAAGGAGGACTGAGTGCTGGGCTCCGGTGTCCACCAAGAACTGGACGGGTTCCCCCTCCACTTTAAGAGTTACCCTGGGCTCGGGGAGAGGGTCCGAGCCCTGACTTCCCTAATCTTCCTCTTCCAATGTTAAGATTTTATCTCTGGTTGGCCTTCCCCCGTTCCTTTTTTTAGGGCATTCTCTTGCCCAATGACCTTTTTCTTTACAGTAGGCACATTGGTCCTTGTCTAATGGCCGCCTTCTATCCGTTGTTCGCCCTTCCTGTCTATTTCTGTCTCTACTGTTTCCTCCTCTGACTACAGTGGCCAGTATCTTACTCAAATGTCTTTCTTGCCTCTTATCTCGTCTTACCTCACGAGCCTCTTGTTCCTTCTGCTTTCTTTCTTCCCTTTCTTCCTCTGTCTCCCTCTTATTATATACCTTATCTGCCTCTTTTACTAAGTCCTGAAGGGAGAAACCTTGTAGGCCATCCAGCCTTTGTAACTTCTTTCTAATATCAGGGGCCGCCTGGTCAATAAAGGCCATTGCTATGGTGGCCTTATGTTCCTCAGAGGTTGGATCATAAGGAGTGAATCGTCTAAAAGCCTCCATTAAGCGTTCTAGGAACACGGTTGGCGATTCCTGGGGCCCCTGAGTTACCTCTCTTACCTTAGCCAAATTCGTGGGGCGCCTGGCCGCTCCATGGAGACCCGCCACCAGAGCCTGGCGATACATTTTCAGGTGCTCCTTACCTTCCAGGGTATTAAAGTCCCAATTCGGCCTGACGAGTGGAAAACCGGCATCAATCTCATTAGGCAACTGGGTAGGTTGTCCATTGGCGCCTAACACATTCTTTCTAGCCTCCAGGAGAACCCGTTGCCTCTCCTCAGTTGTGAGGAGAGTCTGGAGGAGCTGTTGACAATCATCCCAGGTGGGTTGGTGGGAGAAGACAAGAGACTCTATTAGAGCAGTAAGAGCCTGTGGGTTTTCAGAGAAAGTAGGGTTATGCATCTTCCAATTATAAAGATCTGCGGAGGAAAAGGGCCAGTATTGAAGGGGCCTATTCCCGTGGTTATCGGGGGGGCCATATTCTCTAAGGGGTAAAGCAGTAGAATCCGGGGAAACAGCCCTCCGGCTTCTGGTGCCCGCCGAGGGACCCCCCCTTTCCGCCATAACAGGTGGCCCTACTGGTGCGGAGGGTTGTGAAGCTGGGGGTCCTAGGGGCGACATGGGATTTAGGGCCGGAGGATAAGGAGGTGGGGAATCTAGAAGAAGCAAATCAGACTGCAGGTCAGGATATATCGCCTTTGGCGGGTCCGGGGCAGCAGATGACTTTTCCGTGTCTGGGGTTTTCTTCAGGGCCAATATCTCCGATTGTGCTGGAGCGCATGCAGACGTGCCTGTTGAGGAAACAAAGGGCCGGACCCACGGAGGCGGGGAGAGAACTAGATCTTCCCAGACCAAGATATATGGTATCTGGTCTGGGTGTCCGTGGGGTCCTGTGTTAAAGACCCTAGACTTGACTAGCCCAACCTTATCTAACAAAAAAGATCCTTCGGGTGGCCACCCTGTCTGAAATGTAGGCCACTCAGAGGTACACAGCGTTTGCCATTTTCCTTTCCTTACTTCTACCGAAAGGTTGTGGGCCCTAGCCCTAACTTCGGTCCAGTGGCTTAGGGTAAGAGAAAGAGGAGTCGTCATAGTTTGTCCCATTGTCGTCCGTCAAAAGAAAGATAATAGTACAGAAAAACAATAAAATTTCAAAAGACACACATTGATATTGCCGCCGCGAACTTAAACCCGAAACCAACTCAAATTCAGATGGCAGCTTATATAACCTGCCAGAACCAGCCGCCGCGAACTTAAACCCAAAACCAACTCAAATTCAGATGGCAGCTTATATAACCTGCCAGAACCAGATGAAGGGGAGACAAAATTTGTTTCTCCTTCCAGATGGACCACCAGGGCGTCCCCCGGGGCCCGTGGACACCAGCTTTCGGCACGTCTGCCTAGCCAGGAGTCCAATACAGATTCCACAGCAAGCCGGTTCGCACGGCTTTTTCCTAATGGCGGCTAGCAACAAACAAACGACAAACAAACAGACAATTGGGCTCGAGCCTACCTGATACCTCCGACTCCCGATGTTCTTGTGACCCGGGGGCGAGTGGGGATCCCGGACGAGCCCCCAAATGTTAGACCCAAGCGGTCTACGAGGGATTCCAACTCGCCCAAGAACCGCCAAGAGTCGAGAGCCGTTGCAACACGCAAGAGGTTTATTAGGAGCCGATGCACCGGGGTTCCCTGAACCTCACGCAGGAGGCCGATGGGGAACCCCTAAAAGCGGAATCACATACTTTTTATAGGTTTATTTACTCATAGGGCGGGTATATTCTCACAATGATTGGGTAAATGTGGTGACTTTTGAATTCATTGGCTTAGGAACTTTTGTCCCACCTTCTGGCCGTTATAGTTGTCTGTTCATTGTGGCGGTTAGGGCGTATACCTGTTACGGGCAACTGGAAAATTACCCGCTGTCTGGCAAGTCCCCGTCAACTGAAAAACTCCAAGAATTGGTTTCGATAGGGAGAAGGAGTGGCGCACGATAGGGAGAAGAATTGGTTTCGATAGGGAGAAGGAGTGGCGCACGATAGGGAGAAGAATTGGTTTACGGGAACAAGTGAGGGGGTGGAAAGTCCCTAAAGGCCCCACACAGTCACCATGCTGTACATTCGATCCCTGGACTTACTCATCCAATAAGAGAAGTGGGTGCCCTGTGCCCGGCCCCTCCCCACTTTCCCACCCCCAGCCCCAGCTCTGAGCTCCACTGCTTCAGATCCCACATGTGAGACCATGTGCTCTTTGTCTCTCTGTGTCTGGTTTATTTGACCCAGCATCCATTCTCCAGGTCCATCCATGCAGAAGTCAATGTTTCAGAAAAGCACTCTCACATTCGTGGTTTTGTTCCACACAAAGTTCTGTGTTTGTGCGTGCTTTGTGTGTTGGCCAGTGGGTGAGCCCTCTCCTCATTGGGATTCCTGGTCCTCTAAGCTCAGGCACCTGGGGCTCTGGCACTGACTCATCCCTCGAGGTCTGGGGTCTTCGCGAGACTTTCCTGCAGGCTGGTGAGGCACCTGGCAGCCTCGGCGCAGAGGGGATGCACCTCCACCCTCTGATATAAAGCACATCACTAACTTCTTAGGGTCTTGTAAACAAGACAAGGACATACTGAGTACAGTGGCCCTGAGGGTGCAGGGCTGCTGATGTTACTACGGCAGAGATGCGGCCAGAGGAAGGCAGCAGGGATGCTGGCTGTCCTGGGATGCATCTTGCCTGAATTCCAAAGTCCGCTTTTCAGCCTGGTTTGCACTGTTCCGTGCCTACCTTGAGACTTCCAGTTGTCTCGTGAGGCATTGACAGTCTCGCGGCCATGCCCTCCATCCTCCTCTGCTTCCAGCCCTTTCCTCTCCCCTCTACACATGCCCTGCACTTTCCTGGTCCTCTCAGGAGTCGCCCAGAGCCTTGGTACCAAGTCAGAGGAGGCCTGTGCTTTCTCACTGGCACATGTGCCACCACCAGCTGCGACGGGGAACAGTCTCACGCGCAGCCTCCTTCAGGTCAGTGTCCCATCTGGAGGCACGTTTCTTAAATTGTGGGTCCTGACCCACTAGGCTCATGAGATCGATTTAGAAAAAAGGAAGGAGGGATGGAGAGATGAAGGAAACAGAATAGAACAGATTTAAGTGCGTTGTATATAATAAAGTATCATGTCATAAAGGGTTAAATGGTGTGTGTGTGTGTGTGTGTGTATGTGCATGTGCAATGGATCGTGATATAAAATCTAACTAGAAGGGTTTGAGGCCACTGATATATGTGATATATTTCAAGCAACGTATACATAGGGCTCCTACATCTGAATTATTTTTCCTAAAAATAAGGAATTGAGTCCTATATACTATAAAATATTATGCAAGAATGTGTTGACATATTTATTTGAGTTACATTTAAAAATATCAAGCAGGATTTTTGCCATCAACTTCCTTTTCTATCTTTTTTTGTGACAATGTTTATCATCTAAGTAGTGATTTTAATAAGCAGATACACAGCTAGCGTAAGTCCCCACCCGCTGAGCAGCTTCCTAGGGAGGACTCAGGCAGGAGTGTGCAGATTCAATTCTGTGTAAGATGAACAGGACAACAGATGGGGGAGGGAGAAGAAGGCCAGGTACCCGGCGCGAGGTGGCGAGGCGTGAATCTTGGATCCATTTTCTCCAGGGTGTTTCATGGGTCTGAGCTGCGGGGCGGGGGTAGGGTGGGTGGGTGAATGAATGACCTCTTTGCTCTATACTGTTTTCCCTTTACTTGGTTGAATTGCATTTTTTTTCATTATATTCATCCCAGTGATGTGCTGTAAATCTACTCTTACTTTAAGGAAGAACACTTTCATGACACATTTGCTTGACACAAGCCTGTGATGAGAGCAGCTTGGGAAGATTCGTTCTCCCTGATTCTCTCTTTTCCTCCCGTGAGTGAGCAGCAGTCTGGAGCGGAAGGGAGGAATCTGTGACTCAGCCCATCTTCTGTGTGGCTCGTGTTCCGTAATCGGCTGGGGCATCTGCCGTTTTCACAGAAGCCGAGTGGAGCCCTGGAGAAAGTGACAGGGTGGGTGTGGAGCCCTAACCCCAGTTGTGATTTAGGGTTATCATACCTTGATAGTTGCGTGAAAAACAGTTTTTGCTTCCCGAAGATTCAGTGTTTATTTCAAAAATTAAGATCCAGCTGGAGGAATAAACATTTTCTTATACAATTCTTTAATTCATGCTTTCTCATCTTTGCGTATGAGAGCCCCAGAGCAAAATACTTTACCAAAAAAGGGTAAAATCAAGATTGCAGTTGCAATTATAAGATCTGTAAAGGACACAGTCTCCTAGTGGATAATAAGGGAATGATGATGTCAATTATCATTTATTTGAGTGATTCGACACAAGTTCCCTGAAATAGCAAACCTGGCTCAGTCATGTAAAGCAGGATATTTTTGGCCTGAAACCTCTCAGAAACACAAATATTTTGTAAGGTGAGGTCCAGCCTAACAGATTTGTTTTTCATGACTTATATTCATGTGAAAAATAGAATGTCTTGTGACATATAAGAAATCAAGTAATTTAGGATTAAACCCAAGCAACATAAATTACAAAAACTGAGGCAGTTTCTAGGGGTATAAGTGATGTTAGCTTTGGTAAGTCACGTGCATTTACTGGCTGGATTTAATTTTCTAAAACGACATAGAGGTGCTTAATTCTTAGTCATGTTTCTTATAGAAATTTAGTTAAAAAGTGCAACTGCATTCTTGCTCTTTGTTCCTACTTTCAGTTAACCTCTTCCAGGAGCTGATCTGTATCAGGTGTAAACATTAGGACATGTGCAGCGATCAACAGCAACTGGACGATGGGCTGAGATTCTGAAATGAGCGAAGTAGCTACTTTAGCACTGCGAACCTAAAGGCATCCTTGCTGCAAATGTCTGGTCACAGCAGTCCATGGTCTCAGCGACTGGAGGCTAAGAACCTTTTGGTACAGTAACCAACTTAACATCAGGTTTTCACGTTCTCCATACTGTTATGTATGCTGTGTCTCCATATTTGAAAAGGAGTACTTGGTTCTCGAATTGAGGCAAAGGTCAGACTATACTCTGCGAGCTGGATGCTTCACAGTCACTTTATCACCTTTGCTAGGAGCCTGGTGTGCTACCAAGGTGACAAGCTCGTCAGCGAGGCTTCAGGTCCTAATTTTCTGCTCAACACCAAGTAAGGGCCGAAACCTCACACAGCTGTTGCTAGGGCAACAGACATAATGAGGACAGTGTCAACCAGACTCTGAAAATGTCTCTGCCCAGGAGACAGCGTCGTAAAGCTTTGTACTGTCAGTTCTTCACGCAGGAGCAACATGAACTGAGTGTCTGTCCTCATCTGATCCTATGAGAAGGTCAGGTGCATGTCCTCCTTTTATTCACGAGGAAACTGATGCCCAGAGGTTTCGCGCCTTTGGCAAAAGCAGAGACGGAGGTAAGTCCACTCCGACAGGACCCCCAGTATTCCCCAGTGGTGTGGACGATGCACACAGTCAGGCAGCAAGGCCCCCAGCACAGCCAAGCAGCTGGAGGGTGGACCAGCAAGTCGATGGCTCTTTTCACCAAGCTCTGCTGGTTCTGGTGCTTGTGACTGTGCGTGTCACTATGGGGAGCGTGCAGAGGAAAGAAAGAAGCATCATTTACCGTATTTCTCCACACAAACTACCTGCACCCCCGTTCTTCTAGGCTCCTAAAGCTCCCACCACCTTGTGCTAATGTCCGCTCCCTTGTCTCATCGTGGACCATGTCCTGGACCTTCTCTCTCCTCCCTCCAGACCATCTTGGGGCTGCCTAGGCCCCCACACCACTCAGGCAGCCCCAAGGCTTCCTCTGCTCTTGATTCCAACCCTCAAACCACAACGGGCATGGAGACTCCTCATTGGGGATGGTTCCACCGTTTGGAAGGTTTAGAAGCAACAGGCTATTTCCCAGTCCTGCTAAACCTGACGCAGGAGTGGCTGGCAGGGCCAGGATGGGTCTGTCTATTCCTGCTGGAAACACAACCAACTGCGAGAAGATGCCACCAACTGCAATGGTTTCTAAAGCTCGGGATGCAAACCTTTTCCCCCTTCTTTTGAAGATTTTTATGTAATTCTGTCTCTTAGTCCAGTGGTCACCATCGTCTGCCAATCAAATCCCACTTCCTGAAGCCCGGGCATCTGTTTACACAGCAACACGAATGTGGACAACGCGTCAGGAGCCCATGTGCCCCGAAGGCGCTCAGGTCCTGTGCATTCCCCACCTCACACAAGTTGCCTCCAGTACTCCCTGGTTTGCCCACTGTTTTGGTTTTTCTTACTCATACTTGGGAATTTGATGACATCTTTAACAGCATGGTTTAATTCTTGCTTTGTTCAACTTTAAATTTTCATAAACGCTGAAGTTATATTTTTCATAGATATTTACAAAAGCCTACAAAATCTATCAAATCAGATCCCTAAATATGAGGTCTCCTGAGTGTACAAACTAAGTTGATCTTAATGCACAACCAGAATTTAAATCTTGTATTTCTTCTAAAAATTGAAAAATTCTTTGTCAACCCATATTTTTACCTTTTTATATATCTCTGTGCCACATACTCGAAAGAAAAAATATGCAAAATAGAAAGTAAAAACTTAGAATTCCAATTGTCATTGAAGGAAATGTAAAGAAGGACTCCACAGGGCTTCCCTGGTGGCGCAGTGGTAGAGACTCCGCCTGCCGATGCAGGGGATGCAGGTTCGTGCCCCGGTCCAGGAAGATCCCACATGCCGTGGAGCGACTGGGCCCGTGAGCCATGGCCGCTGAGCCTGCGCGTCCGGAGCCTGTGCTCCGCAATGGGAGAGGCCACAACAGTGAGAGGCCCGTGTACCGCAAAAAAAAAAAAAAAAAAAAGAAGGACTCCACAGCTGCCCCACTGCTCCCTTTCTCCTGTGTTGGACACCTTGGTGTCTACAGCCAAGGGACAGCTCCTCACAGGTTAGGTAGTCTGCACTGTTACACTATAGTCGTTTGCAAAGTCACAACATTATCTTGATAGAAAATGCACACTTTTCTTTGTCCTTTCTTAGTGTTCACTTCAATTCTATTTATGCTAAACAAACTGAGACACTTCAAATTTGCAAATATTATTGTTGGGATTCAGTCTTTAACTTCTCTCTCAGAAACAGCTTTCTGTTACATTTCTGCTAAAAGTATCCTCCACCTTCTCAGGCTGAGCACAGTCACGCCCCATGTGGGAATTTCAGCTGGTGGATCAGGAGAGACTCAACCAGAAGGTACACATGACAGAAGGAAAAATTCCCAGTCCGTAAGAATGTTCATAAGCCCTTCATTAAAAATAGCATATCTAAAACAGTGAGCGTGATGTGAGATGCCTTCACGTGCAGTAATCTCTGACAAAAAAAATCTTCAGCCATCAATGACAATTTGGTTAAAAATATCTGTAGTTTTCTTTTTTTAAGAAAGTTGTGTTACACTAGTAGAATGGCCATCATTAAAAAGTCTACAAATAACAAATACTGGAAAGGGTGTGGAGAAAAGGGAACCCTCTTGCACTGTTGGTGGGAATGTAAATTGATACAGCCACCATGGAGAACAGTAACCACTGTGGAGGTTCCTTAAAAAACTAAAAATAGAGTTGCCATATGATCTAGCAATCCCACTCCTGGGCATACATCTGGAGAAAACCATAATTTGAAAAGATACATGCGCCCCAGTGTTCATAGCAGCACTGTTTACAATAGCCAAGATGTGGAAGCAACCTAAGTGTCTATCAACATATGAATAAAGAAGATATGATATATATATATATATACATATATATATATATATACACACACACACACACACAAACATATACACACAATGGAATACTACTCAGCCCTAAAATAAGAATGAAATAATGCCATTTGCAGCAACATGGATGGACCTAGAAATGATCATACTAAGTAAAGTCAGTCATTTATATAAATAAGTGACAAGGACTCTAAAAAGATGATACAAATGAACTTATTTAGAAAACAGAAATAGACTCACGGACAGAAAACAAACTTATGGTTGCCAAAGGGGAAAGGGGGTGGGGGAGGGATAAATCAGGAGTTTGGGATTAACATATACACACTACTATATATAAAATAGGTAAACAACAAGGATTTACTGTATAGCACAGGGAACTATATTCAATATCTTGTAATAACCTATAATGGAAAAGAATATGAAAAAGAATATATATGTATTTGTATAACTGAACCACTTTGCTGTACACCTGAAACTAACACAACATTGTAAATCAACTACACTTCAATAAAAAATAAAATAAAATAAAAAGTTATTTTAAAGAGAACTATTGGTCTGTTTGGGGATAACAGCTTTTACATCTGTGATTAGTACTGAGGACTTAAAACTTCTTATTTGAATTGTTGCTGACATCTTTCCTTATGAATACCTATGGTCACGCCATGGAGCAGGAATGAATGTTGTTGCTCAAGTAACACACCTGTCTGTCTATCTATCTATCTATATATCTATCATCTATCTACCTAATCATCTATTATCTGTTGATTGATGATCTCTGTTTTCTCTATCATCTCTCATCTATGTGTCTATTATGTATCTATCTCTGTCATCTGTTGTCTGTTACATTGTGTCTATCATCTGTCTGTCACCTATTATCTATCATCTATTTATCATCTCTCTCTATATCTAATCTATCATCTATTATCCACGGGTCCATCATCTATCCCTATCAACTATCTATCGAATCTATCATCATTCTACCTACCATTTTTATCTAATCTACTGTTTTCTTATTTGTTAATCTACCCATGCACCCGGCTCATCACTTTTTTGTGCTACAGAGAATTTGGTTCCTTTACCTCTTCATTTACAGTGAGGAAGCAGAACGTGAAAGAAAGCTGGCAGGTAAATGCTGACGGTTGCACAGCTAGGATTGTAATCAAGGTCTCTGAGCTCAATCATGCCACTTTTCATCGAGTCAAATAAAATGAGTACTTCTGTTTTTCAGAAACAAAAACCCAAAACTTTGATTTTCAGTAGGCTACGTGTAGATAATGAAGGTCTGAAATCCTCTTCCCATATTAAGGGATGTGATTTGGAATGGAGAAGCAATGGTCAACTCTTAGCTGTTCACATCCAGAAAATTTTTTTAAAAATGCTAAAAGAACAGTATCCTTTATTGTTCCAAGCATGTACTTTTATCATCAAATTGCCTGCCTACTCACTGCTGGTTACACAGAACAATCCCTTTTGCCTCTTTTATTATCTTCTATTATTTTTTAAAGGGGTCAAAAGTTATTTAGCAATTTATTCCTTAGGAGAAAGTTTCACTCTATTCTATTCTCACTGAGTTTTTTAAATGATTTTGCAACATTTCCTGTTGCCTATGGATTGACAGCAGGAGTCAACAAACATGCATGCCTCCTGCTCCATGATAAAGATAGATACTTTATGCAATTAACCAAAGGACACAAATATTTACTCAGAAGGCCTGATCTTGCAGGCAAGAACAGACGCTCCCTCCTTCTTGGCAGCTCCTGTGGCCTCAGAATCTGGGGCTGAGACGCTTCCTCTGTCCACTCGAGGTGAACAGGCCAAAGCTGAGCGCAGTTCTTGCGGCCAAAATGCCCTTGGAAGCGCAGCCTGGGCAAACGTTCAGGAAAGCAGCGCAGGGCGCACTGGCTTCTGCTGGCGGCCTCGCTGGGGACGCTGTGTTTTCCACTTTCTCGAGTTCAACCGAGTTCCGGGCAGGGCCTCGGGGGTGGGGGGAAGCCTGGTCCTGCGCCCCAGAAAACCATCCCCAAGGCCAGTCCTGCCTCCCACCTCATGTCCTTTCCGGCACATCGTTCTGAGGAGCAAATCCATTCCCTGCCACCTGGAACGTCTTGCCTCCTTGGTAGATTGTACTTCCCGACATTTTGTAATTAAAAGAAAAAAATCCTGTTTATAAGCGGGGTGGGGGGGGGGGCTTAGGAAGGATGGTTTCTCAAGGCCTCTCCCCAGGGAGAGCCTTTCCTCCTGGCCCGGGAGAGGCAGGATGGCTCGGGCCGAGGTGCTCTCAGCGACCTGACATTGTCCTCAGCACCACGGCGAGAGGTCTATTTCTGAAATGACCCCAATGGTCTGATTTTTATTTGATGTCATTGGAAACACTTGCAATCAATGCTGAGTTTTTTTTTTAGCAAACTTCCACTCTATCTTTAAAACTGAGGTGACTCTCTCAGTCTGAGGGAATTTGTGTGTGTGTAAGGAATAGCTTCACTTCTGCATTTTCTCTCTGTATTCAGTATAGTCTATATTTGTAAGGTGGTTTTTCTGTCTATTTCTCTTCCTGGTAATTTTGGGAGAAAGAGGAAAACATCTTCCACCAAAATCCAGGTGAGAGAAGGGAGGTGAGACTTCCCTGAGGACACGGGGCCCCAGGGCCGGGGGGCGGTCACTTTCCGGGTCTTCCTCACCCCCCTCCCACTGCTCCATTCTCCAGGCATCTGTTACTATGGTTACTCCTTGTCTACCAGCGTCGGGAGACGGAAGATGTGAGAGAAAACTTTAATTTCTGTTTCACCGCATTTTCCATATGAATGAAACACAGGTGAGCGTGCTTCCCTGTTGCTAACTGGACCATGCCTTCTCGGGATGGGGCTCAGTCTCCAGAGGTGAATTCTGTGGAAGGAGGGGTCTGAAAGTGTCCTTTCAAACTACACGTTCTGGCAGGAGCAGTGGGAGGGTGGGAGCGTCTGCAGCACAGCGTTTGCCAAAACAACATTAACAATAAGTTCACGACTCCACTTTCTCGCCCATCTGTAAAGCAGCCTTCGGGTGGGAGGCGCCTCCCTGGCCCAGCCATCCTGGTTCACCGCATGGATCCCTCCCTCACGTGCAGGCCGTTCCAGGAACATCCGTGGCCTCTGCACGCACAGCCCTCTCACTCCCCGTCTAGCCCAGCATACCCAGAGGAAGGACGGGGCCAAGATCCTGGGCCAGTAAGTGAAGCAGACCCATCTCCCACCTCCGGGCTTGAGGGTTTGCCCCTTCTGTTCCAGTGCACTTTTCCTATCCTCGCATTGTGCTCTCAGCAGTCCCAGAGAGATTAGCATCCCAGAGAGAACAAGTAAAATCTCTCCTCTTAGAGTTCAAAGGATGTTTTGGAGGTAAGTGAGGCAGCAGCTTATTTCATGGATAAGAACCAGCGAGTGCACGGCTTTGGGTCTGAGCTCGTTCCCTGGTCCACGGTCTCCATCCTACCGTGGACGTCAAGGGGAGTCCCTGATAGACCACAGGTTCCAGGAGGAAGCGGCCCAGCTGAGGTTACTGGTCCTGCTACGAGTTATGCATCCTGAGTGGACTAAAATTTGCACTAAAAAGACTCTCTTCTCCATATAATCCATCCCTTAGCCCTACCTGCCTGTAGAATTAATTCACACCCACATCCTTTAACATTCAATTAAAATAACCAGCGACTGCACAGGACTCGGGGCTGCCAGGGAGACGTGTGCGCAGGTGGGCAGGGCTCACAGACGGGGTGCTCTTCTCCTACTAGAGTGGCTCTAGGGAAGGAACCGAAAAGAAACCAGCATGGTTGGCTGCGGCTGCGAGCATCTACCTCACACAGCAGCGGCCGTAGGGAGAAGAAACAGGAGCTGGGTGGAGGGCGCCAGGCTCTGGACGTCAGTCAGAGTAAAGCCTTCTTCCTTCTGCTCTGCCTGGATTCTCAAGTTCTGCTTTCAGCGTAATTTCCGAGAGCTCTCTGCCCCGATTCAGTAGTTAAAGGAGATGCACCCTAAACTTTTCACCACGGAGGTCGTCTAGAAAACTGACATGGTGTGGATTTGCTCTCCATCGTGGCATGAGGTGCCCTGGGATCGTGGGGACATTCTGGGAGTCCTACTTTATTGAGACCGTGCCCAACGGCTGTGTTCCCAGCCAGGAAAGATTGCACCTGCTCCTTCCCTAGCACACAGCTCCTTCCCCAGCTGCCTGCATGATGCTCGCGATTGAGCAGGTGGGCAGAAGAGCCCAGGCTCCCTCCCCTCGCCGACCCACAGCCGTGGAGGCCTTGGCCTTGGCTTCTCTGCTCTGTATCATCCCAGGGGACGGAGAGGAGAGAAACCAATCGCTGGCTCACCATCCTCAATGCTTCACCTATGCTCCCGTTTGCCGCATTCACCATAACTGCAGAGCTGGTTCTACAGACAACAGAGTAAGCCTTATGCCAACCAAGCAGGCCCTGGAAGACCAACCGCCCCGGACTGCAGTCCTGTCTCACTGGAAATCAGTTAACAGGTGGCACCAAGGCAGGACTTTCTCGGAGGGGTGGGGCACTTTGTCATCTCCTTCGCATTTCAGATGAACTGCTGGCTTCAGCGCCTGCAGGCAGAGCTGCTTGCAGAGAATGGGCCCACCTCCTGCACACACCTTACCCTGGTGATCCCAGGCCTCCTCTCTGCTTTTGGTTCCATCAGAGCCGAGCTCCCAGTGTGTGCTCGGCGCTCGTGCAGGTCATTTCATTATGGCAGCCCAGAGATCTGGGGGCCTCCAGCAGGTCACGTGGACGGTGAGGCCGCAGCCTGAGATGGGCTGACCCAGGCCACCGATGCAGGTGTCTCTCTCACGGTCGTTGGGAACATCTAGAAAACACACACAAGTCATGAAGAAGGAAGCAAAACTCACCCACCGCCTGCAACCCACAAGAGGCCTCTGTTCTATGACATTGGGGCTTTTCTCTTCCAGATTGTGGTCATTCATCTATGTTGCATATTTAATATAATCTGGTTCACACAACACTGCATGGATTATCTTTTCACTTGATATTGTAGGGGAGGAAAAAACGGTTTTTCCTGCTAGTCTCCTGGGTTCTCTGGCTGGAACCCTGTAAATTGGACTGACGAAAGACAGACTGACAGGAGAAAAACGTAACATTTATTTAATGTAAGTTTTATGTGACACGGGAGCCTCCAAAAGGAAATGAAGACTCAAAGAAATGGTTTAACCTGAGACTTTTTATACTGGGCTTAATGAAGAAAGATGTGAGAGGATAAAGAATCTGAGCTCAGGTGAACTGGTGGGACTTGGCAAGTCCTGTTCATTCAGCTTCCTCTCCGCAACCCTCCATCCTAGAGACAAGGAGGCTCCCTTCCTCGGGGTAGAGGGAGGACACCTCTTACGTGAGGGTCTCACGACCTGCTTCAGGGGAAGGTCAGAAAGCCCTTCTTGCATCTGCAGTATCTCTCAAAAAGATTTTTTTTTTTGATAAGTGAAAACACTCAAGTGTATATTGTAACTATATTGAAGGAAAAGCACAGGGAGCCCCGGGTGTGTGACAGGGGTTCTGATCCTGACTGGGTGTGTATGAGGAAGAGATGGCATTTAAACCGACTCCTGGAGGGAGGGGATGGGTACAACAGAGAGGCGTTCCAGGCATTCCAGTCTTGGGAATAGCACAGCCATGGCCTTGGGGAAGGGGGAATGGAGTAGAAAGCCCTGGCTTTGGACAGAAACCCCTGGCTAGGCTGCTGACGGCCTCTTGTTTCTCCTACTAAACTCTGGTCCACAGGATACCATGGAAGGGGTTGGACTTGGAGATGCAGTCAAGGGGCAGAGGTTGCTCACAAGTGTAGAGGCCCTGTGGCTAGAAGAACGCATGGTGTCAGCAGAGATCCGCCTGGATCGGAGACGGTTGTGGGAAGAGGGAGTCAGGTCTGCCCTGCTCTGCTCACCCTAGAGTCTCTGAGTTTCACTGTGGGAGGAAGGGAACTCTCCCACTACCCTCTTAGGTTTTTTCCTGGGGCCTTGTTAATTAAACTGACAGAAGACAAAGTAACAGGAGAAAATGCATGCAGATTTTTATTGGTGTTAATACTTTTTACATGCACGGAGGACTTCACAGAAAAGAAGTGAAAACGCAAAGAAGTGGTTAGGCTCAGAGGCTTATATACTATTTTAACAAAGGGCAATAAATTGTGGAGTAATGAGCAGACAAAGGAAGCGGGGTGGGCCTCTAGGGGGAGTAAATTGCGTGAAGGTAAATACAGGGGGAAACCAGTGGAAGATAAGAGTTATTTTAGTAAGGTTTGTTTGTGAAGACTCATTTCAATGCGAACTTTCTGTCTTCTTCGTGGCCCAAACCTCCCCCCACCCAGAGAGGGAATTTATGGAGGTCTCATTTTCAGAAGTTTCTGCCTTGTCAGATGAGGGAAGTTCCTGGAAAGCTGCTTTCAGCAGCTGTTGACTCTCAGTCAATCGCCTTCAGCTCAAAATGATCCATGTGCCAAAGTGGTATATCCTGGGGTGTCACATCCACATTCCCTTCACATCCCAGATGTTGGTCAGTCCATGCAAAGAACCTGGGACTGAAATGAACTACGTGTGCCACTGGGGTCAAGCACAACCTTTCTGGGTCTCAATTTGCTTGACTCTAAATAAACAAAGCAGAATCTAACACAGTTGACCCTTGAACAATATGAGTTTGAACTGTGGGGTCCACTTACACACAGATTTTTTTCAATAAATAAATACTAGGACTACACGATCCAAGGTTGGTTGAATCCATGGACATGGAACCGAGGATACAGAGGCCCAACTGTAAAGTGACAGGTGGATTTCTGCTGCTCGGTGGGTGGGCACAGTATGGGGTCCGTGTTGTTCAAGGGTCACCTGGCACTATTCCTGGCCTTCCCGGTACTGTGGCAACCATCTTATGAGGAGATAGTCACCATCCTTATTTTCCCAAGCAGGCAGCTGAGCCTTGAGAATGTGCATCCCAGCTGAGGCCCCTGGACAAGCAGCAGGGCTGGCCTGGGAACCAAGACTGACCCCAGATCATGTGTCCTGGAGCAGAGCGCTGATGAGATTCCCTTTGGGGACTTTGATTCAATCTCAAACTAGAGAGATTCTGGTGCGTTCTCTGTGTTCCAGGTGTCTCGATATGTGGGTGTTTTTCAGGCATCATGGCAACCTGGGACAGCAACCTATTTCTCTGTCTTGTTTTCCATCCAAACCTAAATAACAGGACATGAGTCACTCATGAAGATTGGCAGAGAATAAACTCCTCAGAGAGGCAAAACCATGAGTTCAAAATGCTCTTTTTTTTTTAAACAAAGGATAAACTCACAGAGCACACTGGAAAGGTCAAATCTTACAGAGCTAGGCCAATATTTGTTTAACTGCACTAAGTGAAAGATGATTTGGCCGAGGGACCAGGGAGAGAGACCTTTTATTTGATCTGATTTTACACAAACATTTCTGCGCTCAGAGAGGGAGGGAAGGTTCCAGAGCCTTATCACAACCATCACGCAATGTCTGCTCCAAATGTCATGTCTTAGATGCTGACTTACAGCCCACGGTGATAACCCATGCTTAGTCCATATCAGATGTGCACAGCTGTGGGCACATACCTGCAGCCCTGCTTAGGTGGCAGTTTTGACTGTTCAAACGAAAGTTTGCAAATAGAGAAGATGTCGATCAAGGCTCTGCAGTGAGGGTTATTTAAAGATTCCTTATAATTATCTGAAGAGAAAAGCTGTCTGTCTGGCATATCATTCCTTTGGCATGAGCTGGATACAAAGCCACATAAAAAGTTGTCCTGCTCTGAGTGACAGACCTTCAGCGAGGGGCTGACTCTTACATGTTTAAGGGCTGAGATGTAACAAACATGTGTTCGAATGAACCAGATTCAACTGGTCAGAATCATCCATCAGCCCACATGCTCACTTGTTTGTCACCTTCCACAGTTAGAAGAACAAAATCTCAAGAAAAATAGGTCATGTTTTGGGCTGATCTCAGAAACCACGTCAAGTGTGCATCCCCGGGTTGGTTCTTCCTAGAATAAACTCCTGCTCTATATTTAATTTAAACGTTGATGAGATTTATATTAGAAACGATGGCCCAAGATATTGAATGGTCTGCAAACATTAAAGGAATGTTTGATTAGGCTTACTGCCTTCTGTTTATGGTGACAGAATGGAGAAATGAGCTCACATTTTACAAAGAACTTTGAAAGTAGAAGGAAATAATTCAGTAACACTTATTTAACCAAGGTTATCACTATCTGGAATACCCCACTCCATCAATCTTGTGAGAAATCAGAGCCCACAAGAAAAGCCCTGGAGGCTCCCTAGGACATTATGAGGAGGATGCAGAGAAGAAAGGAGAGACATGTGAACCAGAGTGAGTGAGGAGTCTGACCCGTGGTGCCCGGTGGTGATTGACGCCTGCGACCCGTCTCGCTCCCAGGCTGGGCTCAGGCTGGGGAGGACGAGATGGCTTAGGGGCCCCTCTGTGCAGCTCCAGTCTGTCCTCAAACCCACGACTAGACGAGGGCCCCAGCGGCAGCAGTGACTGAACAGCATGGGAAGCCATGGGTTTAATTCTTACCACTTGCTCATGTGTGGTCCTGGTGCCAGCAGCACAGGGGACGGAGTGGGGTGTGGGTCCAGTAGTCCTGGACAAGCCCTTTTCCCTCACTCTGAAGACCTCCTGTGTCTCCCGCCTAACTAGTAATTCACATCTCTAGTGCACGTACACGAGCCTGGTGCTACGGTACATGCTTCATACCCATAAGTGTATCTAAGACTCATCTTAACCCCAGAAAGAAAGTCAGCTTAGTTTAGGTAACTTGCTGAGTTACCGGCAAGATGCTGATGTAAAGAAGTCCTGGGGCTTCCCTGGTGGCACAGTGGTTGAGAGTCTGCCTGCCGATGCAGGGGATACGGGTTCGTGTCCCGGTCCGGGAGGATCCCGCATGCTGCGGAGCCGCTGAGCCTGCATGTCCAGAGCCTGTGCTCCGCAACGGGAGAGGCCACAACAGTGAGAGGCCCACGTACCGCAAAAAAAAGAAAAAAAAAAAGTCCTGAACTACTGTCTCACCGCAGTCCTCTCACCTGATTCTTGTGTGGGTTTAAGAGCTACAGTGTGATCCCAGTCTGCAGTGATCTGTGGTAGTTACACAGCAGACCACTCCCCCTGGTTAACTGACCAAGTGATGGAGTATGCTCACATGTGTTGCCCCTGGCCTTCTATTGTTCTGGATACTTCCATAGTCTACTCTGGAAAAGAGAAGAGCTTCCCTAAAAACCACCAGGGCTTATGTCAGCAGCCCTGAGGACACCCCTGGCCTTAGGAGGGCAGACAGTTGTGTCTGTAAGTTCTGGAAGGCTGGGTGACCTGGGACACAGAGAGAGGGCAACTGGCTGACAGGGCAGGAGAAGCTTACAGCAGGCTCAGTTTTCATGCATCAGTTCCAGTGAAATCAGGCCGCTGAGTGCACTGTGGCCGTGCTTCTGGTAAATACCACCCATTAACTGAACCCCTAACTTCCAACTTGCCCAAAGTTTTGTTTCTGTGTGTTTGTTTCCCAGTTCGATCCCTACAAACCACGCAGACTATTAGGTCCCAGTGGCCATTTATCTTGCTGCCTTTTGGGGAGGAGAGTGTGATTTTTGTGTCCTCTCTGCCACTCGTTCATCTTTTTGTTCTTCCTATTTTGCAGTGTGTGGCTGCTACGTAGAACCCAGAGATGACCTGTGACCCGTGGGGCTGCTGGTGTCACCTCCTCTGACCCACGGCTTTAACTGCTTCCTCTGGCTGCTGGGCTTCATGAACCCACACTCTGGGCCTTGCCAAGGCCCCTGCACCCAGTGCTGTTTGGGGGTCACAGAAAAATAACAAAACATAGAGTCCTCACATTTCTCAGAACCTTTCCTTTGTTGATCTTTCAACTCCTCCTCCCCTACAAAGCTTTTCCCAACACAACCGACCCAGAAAACCTAGTTGTCCTCAACGAGGCACAGCTTTCCAGATGGAGCGTAAAGGAAAACTGACCCACATTAATGACACTGGCACCTGGTCTTCACCCCAGGAAGCAAGGCTCCTTCACCTGCCAGCAGCTTCCTGGTAACTTCACGGTCACAGGGCCTTTAGCACCCACTTGTGGTCACATGCCCAGCAATGTCCCGAAAGCCTCAGGGGCCCAGGGTCAGTGGCTCCCAGGGTGGGAGTTTCAAAGGCTGAGTGGTCTTCGTGGACACATCTGGAAGCACAGACCCGAATCCCTCCTGTGTGTAAGTGTCTCTCCTTCTTGCATTGGAGGGAAGAGAAATTTTGAGATGGGCTTCAGGACTCCGTGTGCGTGGCTGTGTTTCTGAGGTGAGGAAGAGATTGGGGGCGCAGCTGAGAGCTCCTCAACTGTCCCTTCTCCCCTTCTTTAGCCTGAGAGCCTTTCCAGAAAGGGTCACCTTTTGGATTAAGGGTTATTTACATCTAGGATTTGTCATTTTCAAAGCTTTAAAAATTGTAACATAATACTTGCCATAGATTTTAAAAATCAAATTTCAAGAATTCAAAGTGAAAATTTCATTTCCTCCTTTTGTTTGTTTGTTCTCTCCCACTGTAATCAGTCAGTGTAAATATTCACACAATCATTCAACAGTAGTTACTGGATTCCTACTACACGCCAAGAACCGCTGTAGTTGTTGGAGATGCAGTGGACAAATACGGCTGTCTCTGTGGGTCACGCCCAGGGGGTGGCGGTGACGTGCTCACTGAAGGTGAGCCCGCTGATGAATACGCCCGCTGTGGGCAGCGGGGTTAGACCGGTGGTCTAGGGGAGCGGGGCGGGGAGACGGAGCTGCTCAGATGAGATGGACAGACGGCCCCTCTGACAGGCTGACACTGGTCAGTGTACCCACGGAAACACCCTTGGCATTCTGCACATATATCTGCAAACTGACTTTTCTTCCAGAGCAGGACCTGGACCAGAAAGCACCTACGTCTTGTGGTCTTGAATTCATAGACTTGAATCAGGGGTGCAGAAGGTGGGACTTGTCAATCCGGGACAGGATGTGGACACTGGGTGGGTTTCCCTGGGGCTCGTTTTCTGTGGTCCTTCGAGAAGTGAAAACACGGAGACACATGCTAGGCACAAAGCCCCCAGAGAACCTCCTGAAAAGCCATCTTTAATCAGAAGGCTGTCCTGCTCGTGGGGTCCTTTCTTATTCTCTGTGTTAAGTAGCATCCCCTGGATTCTGAATGTGAGCAGGTGAAACCACAGGAGTGGAAATCAGGTTCCAAGCAGCCGTGCAGGGGCCATCGGTCACTCTGCTTCCGCTCCTGACGCAACTTAGCAGGAATCAATGTGTGCCCTAACTTACTTTACCTACTTCTAAGTCAGCGTCCTTGGCAAGCCTCAGCACAGGCCACAGGACGACTGACACATGGGATCTGGAGAAACCTCTCCCTTATTAGTGGGGTTCCCATTTCTGCTCATTCTTCTCAGGCAGACGAACTGTGATTCTGGGGGACAGGGCTGTGGCAAGTGGTGCTGGCCTCCCGGCTCCACTGAAGCTGCTGGTGGACAGTGGTCTGTGGCTGGAAGCCCCGTGTGTCCCCGAAGGGCCCAAAGCCATTTTGTGCTTTAAGGGCCTGTAGCTGAGAACACCCATGGCAAACAACGTTCACCCCGGACACTGAATGAGGAGCTGTGGGCCGTCAGGGCTGCAGCAAGGAGTACACTGCAAAGCCGCCTACTTTGGACTGAGTGTCTGGGTCCCCCAGCTTCATATGTGGAAACCTAACCCCCAAGGTGATGGTGTCAAGGAGGTGATGAGGTCATGAGGGTGGACCCCCACGATGGGATCAGTGCCCTTATAAAGGGACCCCAGAGAGCCCCCTGCCCCTTCCTCCAGGTGAGAAGACACTTCTCTGCACCAGAAGAGAGCCATCACCAGGACCCACATGCCGGCACCTTGATCTTGGACTCCTGGCCTCCAGAACCGTGAGAAGTACGTGTCTGTTGTTCAAGCCCCTGTCTGTGGGTTCTGGGAGGGCAGACTCAGACAGAGCATCAATAGCACCCGAAATGCCCAGACGACAGGCCTGGGGACCATGGAAGGAAGTTGGTAAATATAAATAATGTACAATTTTAGAATTGTACCCATTCTGTGAATACCAAAGAGCTAATAGTGATGTATATGAAATAGAGATTTAGCCACTCTGTATTCATACATGAGGTGGTGGAGTGGGGCACAGAGTAAGAATGAATGAAATCCTAAGAATTTTAAGGGAGATTTTCTGCGCTTGCCTGGTGCAGAATATTTCCGTCACGTAGTGTTTCTCTCTTCACTTGTGTTAAATCATTTTCTTCAATCATACTTGTACCTGAGTGTCTCCTGTCTGACCCTGAGGGTAGGAATGGAAGATTTTCCTTCCCTTGTCTGAAGACAGGGCCTAGACTTCGTGTCCTGATGGTAATTAAAATATACTTGAAAGGCAATTTGGCCAGGTGGGGTGTTACGTTTCTGGTCTAAATTACTGAGCCGTGTGTTATTTCTCAGGACAGTCAGATAACCTGAATTACAGATGGAGTTCAGGAATACGCATCTGCTTTTAGTCTCTGGTCCTGACCAGACCACTGGGCTTCAGACCCACACAAATTTCTTGTGAAGTGGGGACAGGACCACCCACGTGAACTCTCTTCCCCTCAGTACTCAGCAGGTGATTGAGGCATAGTGCACACGAGTGGAAGTACATAGTCAGCAATTCAGTTCAGTCCACACTTACCTTATGTCCGGAGCCCCGGGACCTTGGGGGATGTTCTGATGACGAATGTGTCAAATTCGTATACTGCATCTTGTTTCCAGTGCCTGCCGTGTCGTAGGCAAATGTGTTGGTTGAATGAGTAGATTAAAGTGGTCTGGCTCTGCAAAGCAGCTAAAATAAATGTGACACGTTTTGATATTAGACTATACATGTACAGTCTAATTCCTTCCTGAAATCGAAGTTTCCTAGAGAAATGCAGAGGTGCACCTTGAAAAATGGCCCTGGGCATGACCTAATCGACGCGCTGTGGTCATCTGTCACTGGTGAACCTGGCCACGTCACTATGTGGCGTCCAGGCTGCCCTGGGTCTGCTCTATTCAACGCCTATTTCTTGTGTGCCTTCCTGGGGCTGCTGTTCATTTGGACTAGGATTCGTCCAGTTCAGGAATCTTTAAGCACATCACTTTTTTTTTTTTCTCATTAGCCTTTTATTTTTAACTTAGTTTTAAAATAAACAAACAAAAAAGTAGATCATTAAAAAAACACCACAGCTGTCAATTTAAAATTTTAAGTGAGGTTCTTATCAAACAAAGCACTAACACTATATCCCATAATTACATCTTTACTTGCTTGCAAGGTGCTTTTCAAACTGTAAAATAAGGCTTGGGAATAGGGTACAAATGGTTATCCCCAGGAGTTACTATGAAATCGTTTATCCCCAAGCAGACGGCAGTTCTGAACTATTCTTATGGCAGTAGCCTGGCATCACCACCAACCCATCTGGAGGGCTTGGAAGCAGTTCTGACTCAAACACAAGGATGTTGACCTCGGGGGTCAAGTAGCTATCAATTCACAAGCTGGACTAATAGACTCAGCTCAACGTCTAGATCAAACTCAGCTCATGAAGATTTTTCCAGCCTTCCTGTTGATTTGGGTCACTCCATCGATAATCTAACCTATTGTGGGACTGCTTGTCATCCAAGACAGTTTTAAAAAAATTGAACCAGCTGGGAAAGTCGGTGGTTTTAAATAGATGTCATCTTCAGAAGAAAGGGCGGCATGTTAGCAAACCAGACCATGTGTTGGCAGAGAACCTCAGATGTACAGAAAACCCTGAGAAAAAGTCTTGGCAGCCTGGCCTCCAGCTGAGCTGCCATCTATGACACAAATGTCCTTACAGTTGTAGGTTTAGGGTCGGCATCTTGAGGTGGGCCTTGGTTCGTCTTCATCTACAAAGGAATGGGGCTCCCAGGCTCACCCAGGAATGGAAAAATGGGAGATGGAGAAGGGCCGATGGGCCTGAAGCCTCACACCACCACAGCCGGATAAAATAATCTGCATTTCAACAGCAGGAAATGGAATACTGCATTCATCGTAGAATAATTTTTACTTATTTGGCATTTTAGGGACTTATACATGAGGAGATTCTGGGAATGCTTTCAGCAATGAAAATTACTTAGGATATTGAAATAGCACGGAGGAACTGAGCAATGTTTTATCACAGGTGTGCCTACTTGCCAGTTATAAAAACAATTTTGACTAGTTTAAAACAGGCCTTATTCTCAGAATCCCAGCTTTTTCTGTTTGAAACAGTTAGTACTCAACCTGGGTTCAAAATGAAGATTAATATTCACGACTTCATTATTTGGCAAAATGCTATTAAGCTGATACTGGCTTATTCAAAGGAAAGTATAATTTGATGGGGCAGTTACTTTCTAGCTGAGTAGATACTGTGGGGCCTTTAGGGACTTTCCACCCCCTCACTTGTTCCCGTAAACCAATTCTTCTCCCTATCGTGCGCCACTCCTTCTCCCTATTGAAACCAATTCTTCTCCCTATCGTGCGCCACTCCTTCTCCCTATCGAAACCAATTCTTCTCCCTATCGTGCGCCACTCCTTCTCCCTATCGAAACCAATTCTTGGAGTTTTTCAGTTGACGGGGACTTGCCAGACAGCGGGTAATTTTCCAGTTGCCCGTAACAGGTATACGCCCTAACCGCCACAATGAACAAACAACTATAACGGCCAGAAGGTGGGACAAAAGTTCCTAAGCCAATGAATTCAAAAGTCACCACATTTACCCAATCATTGTGAGAATATACCCGCCCTATGAGTAAATAAACCTATAAAAAGTATGTGATTCCGCTTTTAGGGGTTCCCCATCGGCCTCCTGCGTGAGGTTCAGGGAGCCCCGGTGCATCGGCTCCTAATAAACCTCTTGCATGTTGCAGCGGCTCTCGACTCTTGGCGGTTCTTGGGCGAGTTGAAATCCCTCGTAGACCGTTTGGGTCTAACATTTGGGGGCTCGTCCGGGATCCCCTCTCGCCCCCGGGTCACAAGAACATCGGGAGTCGGAGGTATCAGGTAGGCTCGAGCCCAATTGTCTGTTTGTTTGTCGTTTGTTTGTTGCTAGCCGCCATTAGGAAAAAGCCGTGCGAACCGGCTTGCTGTGGAATCTGTATTGGACTCCTGGCTAGGCAGACGTGCCGAAAGCTGGTGTCCACGGGCCCCGGGGGACGCCCTGGTGGTCCATCTGGAAGGAGAAACAAATTTTGTCTCCCCTTCATCTGGTTCTGGCAGGTTATATAAGCTGCCATCTGAATTTGAGTTGGTTTCGGGTTTAAGTTCGCGGCGGCTGGTTCTGGCAGGTTATATAAGCTGCCATCTGAATTTGAGTTGGTTTCGGGTTTAAGTTCGCGGCGGCTGGTTCTGGCAGGTTATATAAGCTGCCATCTGAATTTGAGTTGGTTTCGGGTTTAAGTTCGCGGCGGCAATATCAATGTGTGTCTTTTGAAATTTTATTGTTTTTCTGTACTATTATCTTTCTTTTGACGGACGACAATGGGACAAACTATGACGACTCCTCTTTCTCTTACCCTAAGCCACTGGACCGAAATTAGGGCTAGGGCCCACAACCTTTCGGTAGAAGTAAGGAAAGGAAAATGGCAAACGCTGTGTACCTCTGAGTGGCCTACATTTCAGACAGGGTGGCCACCCGAAGGATCTTTTTTGTTAGATAAGGTTGGGCTAGTCAAGTCTAGGGTCTTTAACACAGGATCCCACGGACACCCAGACCAGATACCATATATCCTGGTCTGGGAAGATCTAGTTCTCTCCCCGCCTCCGTGGGTCCGGCCCTTTGTTTCCTCAACAGGCACGTCTGCATGCGCTCCAGCACAATCGGAGATATTGGCCCTGAAGAAAACCCCAGACACGGAAAAGTCATCTGCTGCCTCGGACCCGCCAAAGGCGATATATCCTGACCTGCAGTCTGATTTGCTTCTTCTAGATTCCCCACCTCCTTATCCTCCGGCCCTAAATCCCATGTCGCCCCTAGGACCCCCAGCTTCACAACCCTCCGCACCAGTAGGGCCACCTGTTATGGCGGAAAGGGGGGGTCCCTCGGCGGGCACCAGAAGCCGGAGGGCTGTTTCCCCGGATTCTACTGCTTTACCCCTTAGAGAATATGGCCCCCCCGATAACCACGGGAATAGGCCCCTTCAATACTGGCCCTTTTCCTCTGCAGATCTTTATAATTGGAAGATGCATAACCCTACTTTCTCTGAAAACCCACAGGCTCTTACTGCTTTAATAGAGTCTCTTGTCTTCTCCCACCAACCCACCTGGGATGATTGTCAACAGCTCCTCCAGACTCTCCTCACAACTGAGGAGAGGCAACGGGTTCTCCTGGAGGCTAAAAAGAATGTGTTAGCCGCCAATGGACAACCTACCCAGTTGCCTAACGAGATTGATGCCGGGTTTCCACTCGTCAGGCCGAATTGGGACTTTAATACCCCGGAAGGTAAGGAGCACCTGAAAATGTATCGCCAGGCTCTGGTGGCGGGTCTCCATGGAGCGGCCAGGCGCCCCACGAATTTGGCTAAGGTAAGAGAGGTAACTCAGGGGCCCCAGGAATCGCCAACCGTGTTCCTAGAACGCTTAATGGAGGCTTTTAGACGATTCACTCCTTATGATCCAACCTCTGAGGAACATAAGGCCACCATAGCAATGGCTTTTATTGACCAGGCGGCCCCTGATATTAGAAAGAAGTTACAAAGGCTGGATGGCCTACAAGGTTTCTCCCTTCAGGACTTAGTAAAAGAGGCAGATAAGGTATATTATAAGAGGGAGACAGAAGAAGAAAGAGAAGAAAGAAAGCAGAAGGAACAAGAGGCTTGTGAGGTAAGATGAGATAAGAGGCAAGAAAGACATTTGAGTAAGATACTGGCCACTGTAGTCAGAGGAGGAAACAGTAGAGACAGAAATAGACAGGAAGGGCGAACAACGGATAGAAGGCGGCCATTAGACAAGGACCAATGTGCCTACTGTAAAGAAAAAGGTCATTGGGCAAGAGAATGCCCTAAAAAAAGGAACGGGGGAAGGATCACTAAGCCTTTTCATCTGTACGTGGCCGAGAATAAAGGTATCGCAAAGGGAGTACTAACTCAGAAACTGGGCCCCTGGAATCGCCCGGTTGCGTACCTATCAAAGAAATTGGATCCTGTGGCAGCAGGATGGCCCGCCTGTTTAAAAATAATCGCCGCGGTGGCCGCTTTGGTCAAAGATGCTGACAAACTGACTTTGGGGCAGAACCTAACGATAACAGCCCCCCATGCATTAGAAAGTGTAATTCGCCAGCCACCCGACAGATGGCTAACAAATGCCAGGATGACTCATTACCAAGCCCTGCTGTTAAACTCAGATCGTATTAAGTTTACCTCAGCCACAGGACTCAACCCGGCCACCTTGCTACCCGACCCTGACCTGGAAAGCACTACCGTCATCCATGATTGTCAGGAAGTACTGGCTGCAGCACACCGTAGCAGACCAGACTTGATGGATCAGCCCCTCCCCAACGCCGACGTTACCTGGTTTACTGACAGAAGCAGTTTCCTAGAGGAAGGTAAGCGTCGGGCGGGAGCTGCCGTGGTAGACGGGAAAGAGGTCATCTGGGCAGCCACATTACCGCAAGGGACATCGGCCCAACGGGCTGAACTAATCGCCATGACTAGAGCATTGGAACTAGCAGAAAACAAAAAGGTAAACATCTATACGGACAGTAGATACGCATTTGCTACCGCCCAGGTCCATGGGGCCATTTACCAACAAAGAGGGTTGCTCACCTCGGCGGGCAAAGAAATTAAAAACAAAGAAGAAATAGTGGCACTGCTAGCTGCCCTCATGCTCCCCACTAAAGTCAGCATCATTCATTGCCCTGGACACCAGAAGGACAATACCCCGGTGACAAGAGGCAACAACATGGCAGATAGGGTGGCACGAGAAGTGGCTCTACGGGAAATCATACTAGAACTATCAGATGAGAGTCCTGGGAAACCAAATGATAGGGGAACAATTACCCCAGCCATAACTAAAGGAACATTATCTCCTCAACAAGCAAAATCCATGCTACAACAGATTCACAGATGGACACACTTGGGAACCAAGAAGATGGTATCCCTATTACATAAGACAGGTTATGATACCTCTGGATTAACCAAAATAGCTGAGCAGATTGCACGAGAGTGCATTCCATGCCAACAGGTAAACTCCCATAAAGGAAAACTTGAGGTCGGAAAAAGGCTCAGAGGAGACCGCCCAGGAGCCTATTGGGAGGTCGACTTCACTGAAATACGCCCTGGAAGGTACGGTAACAGGTATCTTCTAGTTTTTATAGATACCTTCTCAGGATGGGTAGAAGCTTTCCCGACGAAGGAGACAGCTACTGTGGTGGCCAAAAAGATCTTAGAAGAAATTTTCCCCCGGTTCGGGGCACCAAAGGTAATAGGATCAGATAATGGTCCCGCCTTCGTCGCCCAGGTAAGTCAGGGTGTGGCCAAATACCTGGGGACTGATTGGAAATTACATTGTGCCTATAGACCCCAGAGTTCAGGACAGGTAAAGAGAATGAATAGAACTCTAAAAGAGACCCTAACTAAATTGTCCATAGAGACTGGCGGTACAGATTGGACGGTGCTCCTTCCCTTAGCCCTGTTCCGGGCTAGAAATACCCCCTCCCGCTATTATCTTACTCCATTTAAAATACTATACGGGGCCCCACCTCCTCTTTTTACGCTAAGGGAAAAATTAAGTCCTGACTGCCAGAATAACACTGACTTATATGCTAGGCTGTTGGGACTCCAGTTGGTCCAAAAGGAGGTGTGGTCCCAGCTGGCAGAGGCTTACCGACCAGGAACACCAGCAGAGGCTCATCCCTTCCAAGTCGGAGATTCCGTGTACGTCCGTCGGCACCGAACCCAGACTCTAGAGCCTCGGTGGAAAGGACCATACATCGTCCTGCTCACCACCCCCACGGCTATAAAGGTAGACGGCATCGCTGCGTGGATCCACGCTTCACACGTGAAGGCCACACCAGCATCTGCAACATCGGAATGGCGAGCCCAAAAGACCAGCAACCCGCTCAAGCTCAAGCTTCTGCGATCATCAGACTTATAACTTTAACTTTGTTACCCCTACTGACTGTGAGTAATTTTAGTCCTCACCTGCCCCAGCGTTTAACCTGGCAGGTAATTTCCCAAACTGGAGATATAATATGGTCTGTTAGCAATATCGCTCCCCCATGGACCTGGTGGCCAAACCTTTTTCCTGATGTTTGTAAACTGGCCATAGGTACTCCCGGTTGGGATTTAGAAGACTATTATGATCAACATAATGTTCCAAAAATTTTATCAACTAGAGCTGATTCCTCCGGAAAGGGTTACAAAAACGGGATTCGGAGGACTGGGCTCAGAGCTCCTGCTTTCTACATATGCCCCGGGTTCCATCGCCACAGGTCCCTTAATTATAAATATGGAGGAACTGAAAACTTTTATTGCAAAAGCTGGGGATATAAAACCACAAGAGACACCTATTGGAAGCCCACCTCTGGTTGGGACTTTATTAAGGTGACAGCCAATTGTACACACCCAACCAACCCCTTAACTTATAGGCCTGAATGTACTAAATGGTGCCATCCCCTTAAGATCTCTTTTAGTGAACCAGGAAAAAAAGATAAAAAACTGGATAAATGGCCATTCATGGGGAATCAGGTTTTATAAAAAAAGATATAATGATGGATTACTAATGACCATCAAACTAAAAATTGAAACCCCTACTCCAGTTCCTATAAGCCCCAACCCTGAGATAGGGCACTCTTCGCTACCTTTGGCCCCTCCCACAGCGTTACCAGAGATAAAAAACCAAACTTCTGAGCCAAAAAGAATGACAATCAAGCCCAAGACCCCCCTGGGACCGAATGCTCTCATTGGTCCAGGCGGCTTTTGAGGTTTTAAATGCCACAAACCCGGAGGCTACCAAATCATGTTGGCTTTACTATGCTGCTCCTCCCCCTTATTATGATGCTATAGGATATAATTCTAATTATAATAATGTTAACACTCCAGATCAATGTCAATGGAAACAAGAAAAAAAATAGTAAATTGACCCTGGCCTCAGTATTAGGAAACGGTACATGTGTAGGAACGCCCCCCTCGTCCCACTGACATCTTTGTGCCAATTTAAGCCTCCCACAGGGCTCAGGGTATCTCCTCCCTCCTCCGGATGGATGGTGGGCATGTAACACAGGATTGACCCCCTGCATTTCTTTAGAGGTCCTTAAAGCTTCAACCGATTTTTGTGTGTTAGTTCAGCTGGTCCCCAGACTCATTTATAAAGTTCCATAACTCAGTTAAAAGAATCTCTCACCTCGCTTTCAGAAGTAGTAATGCAAAACAGGAGGGGATTAGATCTGCTGTTCCTTAAGGAGGGCGGACTATGTGCTGCACTAAAAGAAGAATGCTGTTTTTATATTGATCATTCTGGGGCTATTACCAAAACTCGCAAAAAGAAACTGAAATTCCATGATTGAAATTAGTTACAAAAAAAAAAGGGGGGGAATGTGGGGCCTTTAGGGACTTTCCACCCCCTCACTTGTTCCCGTAAACCAATTCTTCTCCCTATCGTGCGCCACTCCTTCTCCCTATTGAAACCAATTCTTCTCCCTATCGTGCGCCACTCCTTCTCCCTATCGAAACCAATTCTTCTCCCTATCGTGCGCCACTCCTTCTCCCTATCGAAACCAATTCTTGGAGTTTTTCAGTTGACGGGGACTTGCCAGACAGCGGGTAATTTTCCAGTTGCCCGTAACAGGTATACGCCCTAACCGCCACAATGAACAAACAACTATAACGGCCAGAAGGTGGGACAAAAGTTCCTAAGCCAATGAATTCAAAAGTCACCACATTTACCCAATCATTGTGAGAATATACCCGCCCTATGAGTAAATAAACCTATAAAAAGTATGTGATTCCGCTTTTAGGGGTTCCCCATCGGCCTCCTGCGTGAGGTTCAGGGAACCCCGGTGCATCGGCTCCTAATAAACCTCTTGCGTGTTGCAGCGGCTCTCGACTCTTGGCGGTTCTTGGGCGAGTTGGAATCTCTCGCAGACCGCTTGGGTCTAACAATACCTTCTAATTTCCTAATTAGAACGATGAAAATTCTAAACATCTTTCATCCAAAGACCATTTCCTTCCTGACATTTTAAGTAACTGGGGTTTTCCTGTTAAGGTGTGGGCCACAGCCTGACAGAGGATTTGTTCTCGAAACCATTTCTTGTGTGGCAACTCGGTGCAGCCTGATCAAGAAATTTAAACATTGCTTACTGAGCTAGCCTCCGGAGGGAAACATCTCATTTTAATGAGGCCCTCGGGAGGCATGAGGATCACGCTGCCTAACTTAGGTTTTGTGTTAGGCTTCCTGCTAAAAATAACACACAGAACACCAGCGACCATTATCTTTTAATGCAACCATGGCGATCACAGTGTGATCCTTTAAAAATAGCAAAGCTTCATTAGGTGAAAGCAAAATCCACATTTCTTTTTAAATACCCACCTTCTGTGAATACATGAGCAGGGACATCCCTGCTGGCTGGGGGAAAATCAGCTCTCCTTCACTCCTGCTTGTACTGCAGCTGCTTCCGATTTTTCCTCGTTACCTTCTCCACTTTCTGTTTATTAAGCACAATCTGGGAAAGAAAGAGTGTGGCGAGCCTTCATTAGCTTGGAGGCAGCAAGCTAGCTTTCAGAGAAATCTGGCTAATTAAGTTGATAGTAGGGTTAAAGCGGAGGGTCTTTCATTTGCATAAAAGCAGAGATTTTGCAAGGCATGCATTGAGAAATGTTGCCAGGCTCTGGAGCACCAGTCCATCTGTGTGGATTGAAATATTCAAAGCCCTCGTGGGCCACAGGGTATCCGGATAGAGGGTTCGGTGAGTAATAAGCAAACTGATTTGTAAACCCATCAGATTTTTCATCCAGCCACGCAAGGCTCCCCATTCTGGCATGAGAGAACGATTCTATAATCTACTTGAAGAATGAAGGAGTGGGAAGCACCTAGCTACACCCCAAGGTTTGAACTGGTCAAGTGGCCATCACATTACTCAAGTGGAGCAGAGTTTTTTCCTGTGGTAATTCTTCCACGTGTAAGTGACACTTCGCATCACTAATGATTTTGCAACTTACAGAGAAATACAGAGCGGAGCTGATCAACAGAACTTCCTGGCATGTGACTTATCATGTAAATCAGATAATTCCTTGTCACTGTCGTTTGTAGTTACATCTCACACAGATTTCACTGATGACCAAAGGATCTCACGAACAGGAAATGAAACGCTGTTGGCATCTGCTGATGGAGGCGGGGCCAGATGCTTCGCTATGTGCGATGTTTTTGAGAAGGCTTCTTGGCTTACTTGCAGGCATAACTGTTTACAAGCATCTGGGGACAGGCTGCAGAAGGGAAGGGAGAAAGAAATGTACATGTGAGAAAGGACCATTCTGTGCAAAAGTGAACACTTGATAAGAGGCCAGAATCAATTGGAGGGATTATTCTAGTACGATTGACATGGCTCTCATTTCCTACTTGACTGCTCATGACTTTCGTAAAAGGGTTGAGAGCGCATATCCCTCCATTATTTTAATACTGTAACAGTAGAATGCTATTTGCACAATTTCTCTTCACATTAACATCTTAAGTATTAGACAATAGGATGAAAGGGAATGAAAGACTTGAATTATTAATGGATGCTCTTAGCTTAATGTGTATATGATATCTGAAGAATAGTTATGAGTATAATATTTGCTTGTAATAAATTCCCAGTTAAAAGAATTATTGTTAAAATAGGCATGAGACACAACTCAAATAATATTTTTAAAAATTGTTATAAAATAAAACATTCCTTAAGCCTCATCTCATCTCTATTTACGTTTTCATCACCAGTCCCTCCCTCCTACCCTCTTCCTTCTCTCTCAAACAAAAGAAAAATCCCAGGGTTGGAGGAGAATCCAATTGTTACTGCAAGTTAAATCGAAGCTATCTAAAAAGCTGATAAAAGCTTTTCTTTGATATAAATCTCCTATAAAGTCTTTTGCTTCAGGTTGGCCTTAGGGGGCGATCTCAGTGTGATAAGATTCTTTGGTGCTTCATTGATTTAAATCTCTTTTGCTAGGGTCCTTCCACCTAAACAAAGTTTTGCCTCATACTGTCTTTCTACAGTGAATTTACATTTATCTACAGTATTTCTCAGGCACATCTGTGTTATCTCCCTCTGTTTGAGGACACCTGAGGGCTCTTCATTTTTGCATAATGAAGATGCAACTCTCCCACAGATAAGTACACAAAGGAATACATTCTTTTGCATCGGGGCACACTCTTATTTTTAAGAATGTATTTTCTCATTCTCTTTGGAATCAGCCTTTTATTAAATAAATTTAGGAGAATACTGTTGCATCAACTCTTCCATGAAAACATTTGATTTTCCAGCAGGCCTTTTATTTCCAATGAATACAAAGGACAAAATTGCCCAGAGTGAATAAATTATATGGGTGAACCAATGATTGCTACAAAATCTGTCACATTATTTTGCTTACTCTATGAATCTCTAAACACAAAACTATACCAGGGATAAAAGTAATATGTACAATATCCTATCTTTGTATAGTGCATAAATCTTTGCAATTCTCTTTTTGTTGCTCTTATTCATTTTGGTTTTACAACCAGCTAACATAGTTTGGGGCTTTGTTAATACTAATTCACAGGTGAAGAAATTGAAGTCCAGCGAGAAGCTGCCCAAGGTCACAGACTGAATCCACCGCCGGACCAGGCTGGAAAGTGGCTGTCAGAGCATCCTCATTCTTTTCCTTCTTGGAATGATGCCAAAAATTCAGCCTCTGTGCGCTGTGTGGAATCAAATCTTGGAGACAGAGTTTTCAGTGAAGTAGAAAAGAACAGCTTTATTGCTTTGCCAGGCAAAGCGGAACACAGCAGGCTCTTGCCCAAAAAACTGTGTCCCAACCCAGGAAGACCTGATGAGGAGTTTTACAGCAAAAGTTCAAGGGCGGGGTTGCTCATAAGTTTAGGGTGTGTGCAGGGCCGCAATCTTCTAATCTGGTCTCCGGTGCTCTTCCTCTTGAGCTTCTCTGGCCCCTTTAATCTCGCCTCAGGTGGTTTCTTGGCTGCACCTCCCTTGATTAGCAACTGTTCGAATTGCCCTTTGGAACTCAGGGAAGGTCACCGAGGCTGCAGTCTGTTCCCTACCAACAAGAAATGGGGGACAGAAAGGCTTCTGTGCCCAGGAGCCCCACAGGGTCCTGCTCAGTTTCAAGGAGACAGTTTTGTTCTTTCTTTCCCAACCCTCATGCTTATTTGTCTTACACCTTCCACTTTTGGCACCTCCGTGATGCCGAGGTGATGAGTTGAGAGCAATCGTTCCTGTCCTGCTTCTGATCTGAAAGGGGCATATTTCAACATTTCAGGATAGGTAGGATTTTGCTGTAGGTTTTTGTTTTGTATCTGCCCCTTATCAGATTTAGGACATTCCCTTTTCTTCCAGGTGCACGAGTTGATTCTGTGTGTGGGTTTATTTCGTAGCTCCTCTTCTAAGAGTGTGGCCCCTTCTGATACCAGCACCTTGAGGGCATGGCTTCCTGTGAAGCTGCACTTTTGCATGGCTCCAAACTTTAAGAGCCCATGGAGTTTTATCTTTGCTTGGCTTAGCTGGTGCCCGCAGGACAAAAGCCGTTGGTGCCTGGCTAACCGCTCTGGTTACAGGCTTATAGTCCATCCTGATAATTACTTATCCTGTCAGCTGGTCAATAATTTAAAAATAAGCTTCTTTAGAGTTGAATCATCATTTTATCACTTTCAAAGGGGAAGATGATCTGAATACCCTGATGTGTCTTATTTCTGGAAATGGAAATTTCTCTGCTTAGCTTCCAAAATGTAGCTGCTTTTCTTTCCTACCCTCTTTAGAAGAAAATTTGTGAGTTTACATCTTTCAAAAAATCTTTTTCCGTATTTTACAGTGGGAATTCAAGGAAGGGCCAAAATCAATGTGTGTTATCCACTCCCTTTATATAAAAGTCCTGCCCGTATTTTCTTCACTGTACCACAATGTTCTTCTCCTGGCCAAGGAAAACCTATGAAGCTCCAAAAATAATATGGGGAGTGGGGGGATGTCCAGGTGAACTGAAATCTGGAAATAAGCACTTTGTTTTTAAAGATGTTTCTTTTCGATGTAGACCATTTTTAAAGTCTTTATTGAATTTGTTACAATACTGCTTCTGTTTTCTGTTTTTTGGTTTTTTGGCTGCAAGGCATGTGGGATCTTAGCTCCCCAACCAGGGATCGAACCCGCATTCCCTGCATTGGAAGGTGAAGTCTTAACCACTGGACCACAAAGGAAGTCCCTGGAAAGGAACTTTTTTTTTTTTTTTTTTTCTGCAGTATGCGGGCCTCTCACTGCTGTGGCCTCTCCCGCGGCGAAGCACAGGCTCCAGACGCGCAGGCTCAGCGGCCATGGCTCACGGGCCCAGCCACGCCGCGGCATGTGGGGTCTTCCCGGACCGGGGCACGAACCCGTGTCCCCTGCATCAGCAGGCGGACTCTCAACCACTGTGCCACCAGGGAAGCCCAAGAAACACTTTTTAATAAGAAAATTTAGTCAGGGAAATTTCCCCAAGTATGTTTAATTAAATATTACCACTTTTCAAGAAAAACAAAATAAAGCAATGTTTATGGATTTTAAAGAAACATACTCAAAGGTACACACTAAAAAGTGGTTGCCTCCTTCAGGATAATCCCTTTGGAAGGATGCATACTTCCCAAATGAGGCAGCCTGGACTTCTTTCCCCCTTTCTTCCTCCCTCCCTCCCTTCCTTCTTTCCTCTCTTCTTTCCTTCCTCTTTCTTTTCTTCCTTTCTCTCTCTCTCTGTCTCTCCCTCTCTCTTTCTCTTAATTAAAGCCCAATTAAAAAAAAAATTTAACCTAGCAGCGTATCCTATGAAAGTCACACTGATGTTTACAAAACGGCCAAAAGTCAGATTCAGTCAGGTATGGTGAATCAGGAATGTCCAACTAGCATGTCGGCATTTTTGATAATGGTATGTATATGCCTGTGTGTGTGTGCACGCATGACTTTAAAGAATGATAATTATTAGTATTTTCTTATGTGACTGAGGGCAATTCTGAAAGGAGCTGCCCGTAGACACTAGGAGGACGTCTGGTAACCCAGTGGAGACAAAGGGCTTCATCCTCAGAGGTGACTAAAGCTAACCACCTGGGCTCGGCCATGCTCCCTTGGGGAGAAAGCCCCTGGTGCACATGACCCTTTTCCTTCCTTGCTGCTCTGATCATTCTCAACTGAGGTCTAACTACTTCCTGGATGTCATATTAACTTCCTATCCTTTCAAAGGTTTTCTTCTTTCTTATATGTTGCTTTGTTTCACACACAGTTTCCTGATAATTAAAAAAAAACCACTCATGACTGTCTGGATTTATAGACACCTGCTCTGGTAAGGGTACTAGCTTCCTAAGGTTGCATCCGGTCAACTCCCGGGAGACATGAACTTTGTTAGCGATCGCCAGATTGGTGTGTATTTATAAAACTACATTGGTCAGTCATTAAATAAAAGTTAAAAATAATCAAAATCTCCACACAGACATTTATTCCTTGGACACCAAATTTTCACTAGCTTTTATATATATATTTATTGTCATAGGAGATATTATACATCTTTCGAAAGAAGGAAGAATGAGGAATAACTAGAAAAAAAGATGTACTTTAATTTCAGAGTAAAAAGGATATAAGTAAACAAAGCCATGGAGAAATTACTTACAGACAAAAAAAAGGAAGCTCAACCTCACACCTACACAAAAATTGAGTGAAAATGGATCACAGATTTAAATGTAAAACATAAAACCATACAATGTTTAGAAAATAACATAGGAACAAATCTTCAGGACCTAGGATTTGGGGAAGAGTTCTTAGATATGACACCAATAACACAACCCATAAAAGAAAAACCTGGTAGGCTGGACATCAAATTAAAAACTTTCGTTCTGTGAAGGGCTCTGTTAAGAGCCTTAAGACCCTGTTAAGAGAAAGACTCAGTTAAGACAAGCTACATACTTGTAGAAAATATTTGTAAACCACATATCTGACAAAGGACTAGTATCTACATTATATGAAGAACTCTTAAACTCAACATTAAAAAAAAAAACCCAATTAGAAAATGTGCAAAAGACATTAAGAGGCATTTCACTGAAAAGGGTATGTGGATGGCAAAAAAGCACATGGGAAAATGTTCAACATCACTAGCTGTCAGGGAAATGCAGGTTTAAAAACCCTATGGGTTATACTACACACCTATTAGATCAGCTAAATAACAGCATCAACATGAAATTCTGGTGAGGATGTGGAGAATCTGAATCTCATACATTGCTGGTGGGTATATAACAAGGTACACCATCAACTCTGGAAAACAATGTGGCCATTTCTTTGAAAAACTAAACATACACTTATCATATGGCCCCAAATTGCTGTCCTGGGCACTTACTCCAGAGAAATGAAAACTCATGTTTGTACAAATAGAGGTACATAACTGCTTGCAGCAGCTTGATTTGTAATAACCAAAACTTGGAAACCACCAAATGTCCCTCAGTAGGTGAATGGTAAAACAGACTGTGGTACATCCACACCATGGACTATTACTCAGCTAAAAAGTCAATTACAGGGCTTCCCTGGTGGCGCAGTGGTTGAGAGTCCGCCTGCCGATGCAGGGGACACGGGTTCGTGCCCCGGTCCGGGAAGATCCCACATGCCGTGCAGCGGCTGGGCCCGTGAGCCATGGCCGCTGAGCCTGCAGGTCTGGAGCCTGTGCTCTACAACGGGAGAGGCCACGACAGTGAGAGGCCCGCGTACCGCAAAAAAAAAAAAAAAAAAAAAAAAAAAAAGTCAGTTACAGATACCTGCAATGTGAATGGATTTCAAGGTCATTATGTTGAGCAAAGAGCCAATCTTAACAGATCACTTATGTGTAATCCCACTAATATAACGTTACCAAAATGACAAAATTAGAGAAATGGAAAACAGATGATGGCTGCCAGGGGTTAGGGATGGTGGAGTGGACAGGGGAGTGACAGGTGTGACTATAAAGAGGCATGCATTAGTTTCCTAGGGATTCCATAACAAATGATCACAAACTAAGTGGCTTAAAAAAATAGGAATTTATTCTCTAGCAGTTCTGGAGTCTAGGAGTCCAAAATCATGGGAGAACTGGGATGCTTCCCTGCCTCTTCCAGTTTCCGGTAGCTGCTGGTGATCCCTGTCATTCCCTGGCTTGTGATGCATCACTCCATAGCCATCTCCATCTTCATACGGTCTTCCTGCTTGTGTGTGTGTCTGTGTCTCTTCTCTTCTTATGAGGATGCCAGGCATGGGATTTAGGGCTTACTCTAATCCAGAATGACCCCACCTCATCCTGATTACATCTGGAAAGATCCTAGTTCCAAATAAGGTCACATTCACAGGTACTGGGGGTGAGGAGTTGAACACATCTTCTTGGGGGACAAAAATCAACAGGTAGCACTGTTGGTAGGAGGTAGCACCACTCAGTGGTGGTGAAGTATCGTGTGTACCCATTACAGTGGTGGTTACACAAATCTGTACTAATGATTAAGTGACACAGAACTAGGCACGTGCATTGTATCCATGCCAATTTCTTGGTTTTGACATTGTACATAATTATGTAAGATGCAACCATTGGGAGGAAACTAGGTGGAGGATACAAAGGAACTTCCTGCATTTTCTTTGCAACTTCCTGTGAATCTACAACTATTTCAAAATTAGAATTTAAACAAGTCAACACAGCAAACTACACATGTATGTTTATAGCAGCTTTACTCATAATTGCCTAAACTTGGAGGCAAGCAAGATGTCTTTCAGTAGGTGAATGGATAAATACTGTGGTATATACAGATAGTGGAATATTATTCATCCAGCACTAAAAAGAAATGAGCTAGCAGCCATGAAAATATATGGAGGAAACATAAATGCATACTCCTAAGTGAAAGAAGCCAATCTGAAAATGCTACATCCTGTATAATTCCAACTCTATGACATTCTGGAAAAGGCAAAAACTATGGAGACAGTAAAAAGATCAAGGTTTGCCAGGGGTTTGGGGAGATGTAGGGATGAATAGGCAGAGAATTTTTAGGGTGGTAAAAATACTCTGTGTGATACTATAATGATGGTTACATGTCATATATTTGTCCAAACCCACAGAATGTACAACACCAAGAGAGAACCCTACTGTGAACTATAGACTTTGGATGATGATGACGTGCCAGTCAATGCAGGTTCATCAATTGTAACAAGCGTACCATCTGATTGGGGATGTTGCTAGTGGGGAAGCTGTGGGTACGTGGGGTCAGGGTATACGTGGGAAATCTCAGTACATTCCCTTCAGTTTTGCTGTGAATATAAAACTGCTCTAAAAATAAAGTATTTAATTTTTACAAAAGTAAACAAAAACATCTCTTGTCTCCCTCTCCCCTCCTCTTGCACTCTTTGGGTGAATTAGGTTATATAGCCTTTGTTGTGTGGGAGACACACTCACATATACACACATACCCCGCACACAAACAAAACACTAAAAAAAAGTATTTGAGGGTTGACTTGAGTTTTGGGTATCTGGGTGTCTCTGTAGAAGAAAACATAGTTCTTTTAGCTGGAAAACCCACATGTCAGGTGAGGAAATGGTGAATGTCAACTGAAGAACAATTCCAAACTACTTCACAAAATTGGAGCATTTTTCACTTGCTTATTATATACCTTATATCTTTCAACACCTGGTCAGTGGGTCAGAGTCCATTTACCTGACCGACCAAGAACTGGTTACCGAGCTGTGTCCCTGATTGAGAAAAATTAGGATCCTTCTGACTCTGTCAGAGAGAAAATCTAAGGTTCTTGGTATTTTTGGTGATCCCCAAAGTCATTCTTAAAGTAAAATCTGATTTTCCTCCAAAGCCACCCGTTATTTAGATCTGAAAAAAAGGCACATCAATGTGTTCACAATAGTTTATGGTGTCCGTTTATTTCTGACAGTTATGTTCTTTTAGAGTGAATTGGAGCTGCTGGTTCAATTTGGAAGGAAAATGGCAACCAACAGACTTAAATTCCAATTTTTTTCCTCATATGACAAGGCAGTCACTTTAATGTGAACCTAATGAAGAGTCTTTTTAAGCCTCAGCACGTGGAAACTGAAGACATGTATTTAGCAATAAATATGTAACAGCTTCACTGGGAGATATCGCTGAAACTTCTGGCTGCCTCTTTCTTTGGTTTTGGATGGCATAGAAGGTGATGTGTTTATTTCCTGTCTCATTATTGATCAATAAGCAATATGGAAAATACCTTATTCTTTATTAATATCATACAAATAAAGGGTTGGAGCCTCAATGGTTGGTTTTCCTGAGCTTTGATGATCTGATTGTGCAGCCAAACCCACAATGTGGAAAATGGAACATTTTATGAAGTTCATACATTTTCAAAATTGCTCCCACAATGATGCTTTCATTTTGTGTTAGAAATGGAATGATGGCTTCTATCTATTCCAGAAAACTTCAACATTGCCTCAAGTGAAAAGGAAAAGCTTATATTTCAAGGCCACTGACTGTAGCCCATTTACATGTCACAAGGGAACATAGGCCAGTTCTTTTTATGGTAAAGAAAACGATGGAGTGGAGCCTCTTCGTTGTGTCTCTCCATCAGCCTTCTTGTTTTGCAGATCAGCCAGCCTCGCTCCTGCAGCAGGATGAAAATGTAATGTCTCCCAGTGAGCTAGTGAATATCAACTCTTTCACTTTGTGTATGTAAACTCCCTTTTTAGTGGATAGAGCTATTAGTCGATAAAAGTATTGACATTTTTATGGGATTATTCTTGGAAAAGACTAACATGTGATTCTAAATTCAACATATGGTAGTGGTCAAATTGTGTTCCCACTGTGTAAAACGCTTGAAGAGTAACCCATGCATTCTCTTGGCCAGCACACAGAGAGAAACTTGATTAATTTCACCAGTACCCCTTACTCTCCTTCCTTGGCTCTCAGCCCATCCTGCAAGGGCTGATAAATCTTACATCCCCTGAAGATTATTACAGTTCCTAATAGTCTTATGACATTAGAAAGAAGCTAGGCTCAATGGCACAAAATGCATCCAACAGATGAAATCACATAAATAATTTAGGTTTCACAATTTAATTTTTATGGGGCGTTTTTTTGTTGTTGCTGTTGTTTATGGGGCATAATAAGTACAGTTGGCTTAGCCTGCAGTAAATGAAAAGGGAACATTCTACACCAAAAATTTCACTGTTGGCAATACTCAACCCTCCAATTCCAGCCTAAGGTCACTCACATGTTCATAAATAACCATCAGAGAGGCAAATACACACACACACACACACACACACACACACACACAAATATGCCCTCCGTTTTTTATAAAAGGAGCAAATCTGCTCCTTTTCTTGTTAGAAATTATTTTCCTTTCATGAGCCTAGAGCAAATCTTTGTCTGTTTTGAAATAACTTGTGCTAACTTGTGATCATCAGGAAATATTTTTAAGAATCCTCTGGCTCTTAACACGCTGACTGAGCTCCTTCTATGTGCCAAGGACTCTGCTAAGTATTACAATGGGTGTCAAGAAATTATGATGCATGCCCTGGTTCTCAAGGAGTCAGTCCTTCATAAACACGTGAGCATTTAAGTGGAAAAATAGAAAAGCTTCCAAATAATGCAAGAGCTGATGCAAGACAGCACATACATGACAAAGGGATATAGGAGAGTCTGTTTGACACCACAGATGTAGAGATTGGTCTAGGATTTTGCTTTAGAATAGCTTTCAATTAGTCCAAATATGGTAAGCAATATATAAAATTTTACATTGCATTTACAATGTAATTAGCAGACACATGATACTTAAAGTTGTTTATACAAGTCTGCTGTGTGGCCATCATTTCTCAAACTCAAGCTGATTGAAGGCCAGTCTGAAAATTTAAAGAGATCTTGAGGCTTAGTCCTTTTTACAGAGTCAAGCTGCTTTTCTTTAAACATCTTCTGATGCCAAGTGCAGCACAAACACTGGGAACAGACAGGGGAAAACACACTTTTCCTGCCCTCCTGTTGAGTGTGGTCTAGTCTGTCTCAAGGATGGGAGGGAAGGGACAGGAATGACACTTCCATTTGCTGGACATCCACTCTTGGCCACCAGACAAAACATGTATAGACCTGCGTCACACACACAAACTTAAGGACTTTGAGCAAGAGTGTATCCATCTTCACTGCGGGTCCTTCTGCTGGTCCTGCCGGTGTCACTCATGAGTCTGTGTTCAGCTGGCAGTTGCGGGGCTGGGCTGGAAGGTCTGAGAAGGCCTCCTTCCCAGGCTGGGGCCCCAGCTGGGTCCTCGGTTCCCATCCACATGGCTGCTGGCTCTGGTAGATCAGGTGGCTTCTTTCCACGGTGCTCAGGGCTCCAAGAGAGTGCATCTGGATCTCCTGGGAGGTTGTCCCAAATGTCACATCGTGTTGTCAAACCAAGTGACAAGGTGATTCAAGGGGAGGGGAAACAGGCCCCACCCTGGAGGGAGGCAGGAGCACATACCCACCTCCATATACAATCCTCTGGTGCTCACAGGAATCTTTCAGAGGAAGGCGTTTCATTACTATTTTTTGTGCTATTTTTTAGGTGAGAAAACTGAAGCTTAGAGATATGAAGAGATTATTTAACTTGTTGGAGTTCTCTGAACATTTCTGAGAGTTTTTCTTAAGAGTGAGGGGCTTAAAATGAGGCACACTGGCGATTAAATGCTTCTTCTGCAATTTATCATCTGTGAAACGAAGGGCAATTTATGTATGGTTCCTGTAAAACAGCAATAATAATACCTATCTCACACGGTTATTTTCAGAGTTGAATTAGGTGGCGTTTAGCATAATTGCCTCGCATGGTGCCTTGCGAGTTATCAGCACTCAGGGTATATTACCAAGAATATTATTTATGGATTAAAAGAGGAAATTTGAATCATGTGGTCTGAGAGGAGGAAAAAAATGTTACATTAAGAATTGCCAGGGCTTCCCTGGTGGCGCAGTGGTTAAGAGTCCGCCTGCCGATGCAGGGGACACGGGTTTGTGCCCTGGTCCGGGAGGATCCCACATGCCGTGGAGTGGCTGGGCCCGTGAGCCATGGCCGCTGAGCCTGCGCGTCTGGAGCCTGTGCTCCGCAATGGGAGAGGCCACAACAGTGAGAGGCCCGCGTACCACACTCCCCAAAACAAAGAATTGCCAGCAGAGGTCTTTAGAGAGAGAAATCATTATTGATTAGGAAAACTTGAAACAGTTTGGCTACTGCGATTGTGGGAAATCACCTTTAAGTCATTAACAGGAAGGTCCAAATGGGCCGAGAGAGTGCCTCTCCTTTGTGGGTAAGGGGGTGGTTAGTGAGGGTATGCAGGCAGGAGGGGAAGGTGACAGGAGGGAGTGGAGGGGGAGAGGCCAGGAGGCGGTTCTGAGTCCCTGGAGACCTAGAAACTGACATTTAACACTAAGCCTCTGTTGTGCTCCATCCAACCCTCAACATTACTCCATGAGCTTTTGGAAGAATTCTACCTCAATGTGAGCAACTCAACACATTAGTTTAATAAAAGGTAGTCTTCTGAAAGCACTAGTTTTTTTTGTTTTGTTTTTTGCACCACCAAACTGGAGCTGCTTTTCTTCCTGAATTGGCCCCTGTGTCCTGCAGAGTGCCCAGCGCACCGTGGGTTCTCAGTGAACAGTGTGGGACACTTGGAAGAAGATCACTGCTTCATGTTGTTTGCTTTTCCAGTTTTTAGGTAAGGGCCCAGGACGCACAAGCAACTACATTGTGTGGGTGATTTTAAATGGAAACAACACAAAGTCCGTGGATTCAATATTTCAGGGAACGTGGGGTAGAAAAAGGAAATAGCTGGAAGACCGGATAAGAATTCAACACAAGCAAGGAATTCAAGTTCCTAAAACATTGCCCCAGCTGTTACAGGTGGTAGTGGTGGTGGCTTGGTGGATTTTTTGGTTAGTTTGTCTTTTTGAACCATATTTGGGATGAGGGCGTTGAATCATCCTAATTTCAATATCAGGAAGCAGGGACTTCCCCACACTTGGGAAGCTTGGACTTCCCGGCTGTCACCTGGGTCACAGTGCATGAAAATCATCTGCTTTACCTGAAGCCAAGCAGCGTAACTTAGTGAAAAGAACACGGGTTTGGTGCCTAGAGCTCTGAGTTCTAGCCCCATTTTGTCATTACTTGGCTCTCAGATTTTGAAGAAATTATGTGAAGTCTCTAAAATAAAATAACTTATATAATGAAGAGATTAGGTGTCCTGTAAGATTCCTTCCTCAGACCCGTGTCCTTCCTGGCTTTATTTGCAAATTCATAGACAGCCCAGGTACCATGGCAGTTAAAGTCAGAGTGGGGAAAAAGGGCAAAATTAACACAGTGTGTGAAGAGCTAATGCCAAGTCAAGAGGAAAAAAAAAAAACATTTCAATAGGTATTGGGAAAAACTGTCAACAATTACCATAACAGGAAATTAGTGAAAGAACTGCAATGGCCAATCAACCAATGGAAACATGTTTAATCTCAATAATAATTGAAGATATCAAAACATAAAGGAAGATGAGATATCAAAGTTCACTTATTGAGTGGGAAAATATGTTTTAAATGCCTAACATTAAGTGTTCTATCACATTGTTGGTTATATAGCATCAAGATATATAGTTGATGAGGTAGGTTTGGCAATATTTATCAAGAGCATTAAGAATTTATCTTTAACCTAATAATCTTACCCTTTAGAAGCTGTCTGCATTTATTGAAGGATAATTCATAATAATTCCAACCTGAAAGCTACTTCGACACCCATAAAAAGGGAGGAGTTAAATACATTATGATACATGTGGTGACCACCAATACAGCCATAAAAATCTGTAATTATACACTATGGGGAAAAGCAAGGTGTAGTGGTGAATGCGAAGAAAGAAAACATCCAAACTGCAAATTCAGTGTCATCTTAACTGGGAAAAACATAAACAGGTATTCATAGGAAAATACTGAGAAAAACAGACACCCCAATCTTGAGAATATATATTTCAAAAGTGATTGGATAGCTGACACTTATTTCGTTTTTCCTTTTGTTCTGCATTTTCAAAACTTTAACGAACTCGAAAACACTGTGATTTTAAAAAAAGCAGAAAAATGCAATAACTAGTATAATTTCCCCTTCAGATATGCTCCAAATCCCTTGAGCATGGACACTTGGACGAGCGTCCTTTGGTGTGTCACTCAGCAAGGCTCTGGCCCCTGTGGGCCCTTGGCTGGTCAAAGGTCACACTTGGAACCAAGCGGACACAGATCCCATCCCTGGTAAACAGCATGTTCATGAAATAAAGGTATAACCAGGCTTCCTTGGAGGTGGTACGGCAGGGTGGCTTTAATTCTTCTGTTCCCAAACACCATCCAACTCCCACACCCTTTTAATCCAAAAATTTTATTTTATTAGAGCAGTTTTAGGTTTACAGAAAAACTGAGCAGGAAGTGCAGTGTTCCCACATACCTCTCCTCGCCCTGCAGGCTGCTTTGCTGTGGGTCGTCCAGGTGTGAGTGAGTGCGGGGCACACCCGATACATCGGAAATACTGTTTTTATTTCCATGCGCCAACACAGCACCTTACGCAAGGGCGGCCAGCAGAGATCTTGTTTGTAGACGCTGCACCCTGACCTCCCCCCCAGCAGCGAGGGACAGCACGTTCACCGTAGCCTGTCCATCGAGATGTGCCAGGGCCTGCTGCCGCGGCAGACTGGAAAGGCAGACAGAGGCCTGCCTGTCACTTCCCCTAGTGCTTTGTCACATGCAGAAAGGGGCTGCTTTCAGGGGCACCAAGTGTCACCATAAATATTTATGAGAGATCCAGTGTTGCTGTGCTGGAGAGCAGTTTATTATCAGAAAAGTCACAAATAGAACTGAAAAAACAGTGGCAAATGCAGTCCAGCCATGCGTGTGTGTATATGTTTACATGTGTGTGTGTACATGCACATACATGGTGTTAAATCCGTGGCTACCATACATATGTGTGCTTCTACACCTGCTTCTTTCTTTCTTTTTTTTTTCTTTTTTTTAAGCTCTCCACATACTTCTACGTGTTTCTGAAATTCACCATTTACAGGTGCTCATGGCATCTGACGCAGGAACCCCAGGGCTGTGTAGTCGCCTTCTCGTTGCCCCGCAGACGGTTTTGCAACATGCAGAAAGAAAGACAACTGCTGAGGATGCAGCGGCAGCTGTCAAGCCCCAAGTCTGTGCTGGGTTAGAAACGAGAATCCTCCTTACGCCTCCCCCTCCCCCAGGCAGCAAGCCCACGTGGCAACATGCACTTTGCGGAAAGTCTGTACACCAGGCACCAGCTGTTTTCAGCTCGCAGCTTCCAGCTCAGACCCACTGTCTAACAAGTGTGGAGTTAGGTATGATGACTACCAAGGAAAATACCACAGTTTACCAACAGGTGACTTAAAAAATAACTGAAGTAGATGCAACTCTCTCTAAAATGATGTCACTCTCCCCTGCATTTGAGGTGATTTTCTGAGTGGTTGAGAAGGAATGGTTTTAAACCCGGGCCTGCAGGATGTGCCCAGGGCAGCCGAGCAGCCACCTCCACGCCCTCCCCTCCTTCTCCTCCCACTGAGCCCCCCAGGCCTCTCTCCTGGACCACAGGGCTCCACCAGGGCCCAGTCCACTGGGATTTCCCCGTCCTCTCTCACCCCTCCACAAAGACCCCGCCCCTTCCTCACCTCCCCTCCCCCCTCGGCATGGGGGACACCAGTTCCCGGATTCAGCACATGCTCTTTATCAACACTCTGGGCTGGTCTGTCCAACTTTCTGCTCTTACATTCGGGCTGGCCCCTGGCCTGTCATCTGGGGGACGCCACCTAAAACCTCTGTACACAGTCATTTCCACGTTTACCACCAGTTCACCTCCTGCCCTGAACAGCACAGCGGGCATCAACTGCCTGCTTGATAACTTCACTTTTCTGTTTCAGACTCAGCAAGTCCAACCCCCCGATCTCCCCTCCTTGCAAGAAAGCTGGCCTCTCGGTCTCCCAAGTTCATAACCGTCCTCTCATCCTGCCAGCTGCTCAAGCCAGAAACACTGGGGCAGAGTGAAAATGGAGTTTTGGGTCAAATTATGTCCCCCTTAAATCCATGTGTTGAAGCCCCAAATCCTGGGGACTGAGAATGTGACTGTATCTAGAGACAGGTAATTACAGAGGTAAAGTAAAATGAGGTCACTAGGGTGGGACCCTAATCCCATAGGACTGGTGTCCTTATAAGAGGAGATCAGGACACAGATACACGCAGAGGAATGACCACGTGAGGATGCAGGGAGAAGACGACGTCTACACACCCAGGAGAGAGGCCTTGATCACAGGCTTCCAGCCCCCCAGAGTTGGGAGACAATGAATGTCTGCCGTTTAAGGTCCCAGTCTGGGGTACTTTGTCACAGCAGCCTGAGCTGACTAATATAGTCCCTTGTTTAAAAATAATCAAAGATTTCAAGACGACACAGCGGAGCATTAAGCGAAGCGCAGGCCCTTCTGATCGCGTGGCTGCTGGTCCCTGCCCAGGAGGCCAGGCTGCCTGGTGGGTCAGCTTCAACTGCTCGCTTTCACACCCATGTCCAGCCCATCCCCAACTCGTCCCCCACAGCCTTCAGAACTCACCAAGGTTAGGCCGTCCCCCTCTGGGGTCCAGCCATCATTTCCACCCTCCCGACAGCCTCCCTGCCCTCCTGCTGTGCTGGGTCCGCTGATCCCTTCACATGATTAGTCAGGTTCCCTCATTTCTCTGCTCAAATCCCTTCAGTGCCTGCCCCTCAGTCAGAGCAAAGCCCTCCACCCAGCTGTGCCCACCTGCCGCTGTGTCTCTCTGCCCCACCCTGGCCTCCAGGCAGTCTTGTTTCCTCTGGCTCCTCATGTGCTGGTGATGGAGACCCCAGGGGGTGACAATCTCCCTCTTGCGACCTCTCTGCCATCAGCTTCCCGGCCTGAGGCCCAGAGTCCCCTTTGCCCTCTTTGCACACATCCATCCATCGTGTCGGCTACCGCTTGTTAACACCGACGCCGCGTCACCCCACCCTGTACACTCCTGCCCGAAGGTAAGGACGAGAACTGGAGTCCTCCTTCCCAAGGCCCCTCGCCAACCACCTCGTTCCCTCCAGGCCAGAGAAAGGGCGGCTGGGCAGGTACGAGCTCCAGCAGGGGGAGCTCAAGGCCACGGCGTGTCCCTGAGCTTGAACAAGCGTCCCTATGGCTTTTGGATTCTCAGAGTCCTGAAGGGCCTTCCTGGACCCCCAGGACGGTCTTTTCAACAGCTGTGCAAGCCCCCTCACCTCCTATTCTCATCCTCTCCCTCCTCCAAAGGTCAGACTTCCCGACTAGGAGCCAATTGAGGCAGTCCCACAGCTGGGAGTCACTGCCTGAGCAGAAAACAGGGCAGCTGGCGCCCCCCAGGGGCCCCGCATCTGAAGTCCTCATTCACTGTCTAGCCTTAGAATAAAATGGCCCATAATCGACCAGTTCACTGGCCATTGACACAGTCAACAAACAAACCACCAGAGACCACAACTTTTAATCCCAGAGTTATTACTGTGGACAAATGACTTCATTTTTTAAAATGTTTTTTTTTTCCTTTTCTAAAAGAGTATAATTATCTGCTTTTCTTTTGATGAAGTGTCATAAGGGATGAATGAATTCAGGTTATTACAAGGCAATTTGGAAATTTCCATACCCAACAATACAAACTTGACTTTCCTTGAAAATATAGAAAACAGTGGGTCTGTGTGACATCTGGTGAAGAATGCAGATTCAAGAATTTGACTACCTGGACATTTACGTCCTGGCCTTGTCACTACCAGCTGTGCAACCATAAATAAGCTGGTTAAATTCCTCGTGCCCCAGTATCCTCAGCTGTAAGACAGGGGAATGGTACCCATCTCATAAGGCTATTGGGAGGACTAAGAGGGAGTGTGTGTTATGCTTAGAACAGTGTCGAGAAAGTAGAAAGCCCTCACACATGTAAGCTGTGACCATCACTGCCCATTAGTATAAGTATACTGTTACTGCTTCTAAGTGTAATAACAAAGTATAAGTTGTAATTATTATCGCTAAGTGAAGAGAAATAAGTTGCACTTTTTTATCTCACATTAACTGGCAAAGAAACAACCACTATTTAGATGGGAAATAAAAGCAACCAGATCAATTCTTTTAATGTAAGTTATTTTAATGCCCTAGTACATGGAGTGTCAAATACATAAGAAACTCCTGTTTCATTTGATGCAAAATAAAGTAAACCTTACAATATCTGAATATAATTTATAAGTTACCTCAGAAATTCTGAAACCATTATTTCACTGAATCTCCAAGAGAACTTTTGCAGGTAAGTGGTGCCGGTCTTACAAAGTCCCAATTTGTAGACGAGGAAGCCGAGATCCCAGGAGGATGTTTTGCCCAAAGATGCACAGAGCCATCCCCAGGCTGACATCTCTCCACTGTTGCGAGAAACTTCCAAGATCAACACTGTGCATGGATTGAGAGCACGCACTGAGAAAACCTGAGCACCTCAAGTTACAGCGTGACATTGGAGTAAGGAGGACACCAGCCCTGTCCATCCAAGGCTCTCTGTCACCTTCTGGATGTGTGTGTGTCGGGGTACAGCAGTGGGGGTGGGTGGATTATTATTATTTTCTTAACGTCTTCATTGTAGTATAATTGCTTTACAGTGTTGTGTTAGTTTCTGCTGTATAACAAAGTGAATCAGCTATATGCATATATATATATCCCCATATCCCCTGCCTCTGTGTCTCCCTCCCACCCTCCTTATCCCACCCCTCTAGGTGGCAACCTAAGTGTCCATCGACAGATGAATGGATCAAGAAGATGTGGCACATATATACAATGGAATATTACTCAGCCATAAAAAGAAATGAAATTGAGTTATTTGTAGTGAGGTGGGTGGACCTAGAGCCTGTCATACAGAGTGAAGTAAGTCAGAAAGGGTGGATTATTTTCAAGTAACTTTGGTATAGAGGAATGATTTTCATAAGCTTCCATGGGAAATGATGGGTTGTTCCTATGCGATCAACCACAAGCAGGGAGCAAGTGCGAACAATAGCAACATAAATAACAATCCGCTGCTTTTCTGCTCTGCCATCTGGGAAGAGCCTTCTCATGTGCTCCTCCTGGTACACATCAGCCTCTTATTCACATTGAACAGGTGGGAGCAGGCTGCTGCCCTCAGCACTCTCACGTCTGAGGACTTGAAGGGCAGAGGGTTTGGGTTCGAGGTGCCTTCACTGGAGCGGAGACCCTTGAAATGATGCTCATTACAAAATGCTCCCGGAGAACACATGCTGTGGCTGTCATCCTTTCAACGCCCCCTTTTCCAGTTTAGAAACCTGTTTCTGGATCAAGCAAGCAGTCTGAATGGAAGTAATGAGAAAATTACTCAGCAACATCTTCTGAAATTGGGTGTCTTCTACTTCTTAAAAAAATCCTCTCCCTTTGCTCCTAGGTGCTGGCAGGGAATAACCTCGATTTCACGTAAACAGCTGGCTTGGCAATCTGTTCTGCAGGCTGGGGAAAGAGAATTTAAGAAGGAATAGCCTTGGTCTTCCTCAGAAGCTTCCTCATCAATGATACCTGTGCTATATTTCTTTTAAAAGGAAAATATTGCAGAAGAAACTCACTTCTAGTCTTGATCTACCGAATGCATTCTACACGGTGTTCACACTTCGCACGAGAGTGAAAAGAAATACACAAGTTCTGGGTGCTGTGAACACTCGTTACAGAGGTAGACTGGACCGCACAGCCAGTGTGTCAGCTCCAGGGAACAGGGGTCCGGGGGCTGGCGAGCCTCCAGCCACCATGTGAGGTCGTGGCCGGTGAGATTTCTTTCTCATCTACTCCCCCCTTCTCCCCAGTGAGGGGACGACTAGTTTATAGGAATCAGGAGAAAGGAAAGCTGCCGAGCAGGCAGGGAGCCTGGGGCACAGAGACACCAGTGCTATAATCGCACCCTCCTGGGCCCTGGGCTCCAGGGTGCCTCTTGCTGTCCCCCCAGGAGCGACACAGAAACCGGCCTCCCCAGGTCAGGCATCTGGCTGCCGGGGAGACACCAAGAGCCAGGAGGGGAAACGCACACCAGTGACAGTCCTGCTACAGCAGCATGCCCAGAGTGAAGGTGGGTGACAGCAAACGGAGAGATTGCTTTTGGATACTGTTTTGCTCTGCTTAGTTTTCCTCTGGAACATTGCAAATGAGAATAAGGTAAAGCAATTCTCTTACCTATGATACAAAAATATCAGAAAACAATTTTTTCATGGTAACATCTTTCTTGCTGCTTTGGATCACAGTAGACAGAAAGTTAGAAGCAGGCCTGAAGAGCCAATGGCAGCAATTAAGAAACAAAACTCGGTTCTGCTTATAAAATAGACAAGCCACGATGGATTTCAGAGGACATGTTTTTTTTGTTTGTTTGTTTTTTGTTTTTTTTTGCGGTACGCGGGCCTCTCACTGTTGTGGCCTCTCCCATTGCGGAGCGCAGGCTCCGGACGCGCAGGATCAGCGGCCACGGCGCACGGGCCCAGCCGCTCCGCGGCATGTGGGATCTTCCCGGACCGGGGCATGAACCCGTATCCCCTGCATCGGCAGGTGGACTCTAACCACTACGCCACCAGGGAAGCCCGATAGCTTGGCCTTATTTTTATGGTCCAACCAAGGAGACACATTCATTCCAGTTTTCATATAAAAGAACATGTAGATGGAGGGGACCTGTCAGATGAAGAAACAATTCTCAGAAATAATATCATTCCAAGCCTTTGGAACGGTCCCCTATGAACTCCAGGAAGCGAAATGTGATGTCAAGGGGATTGGACTCAACACTAGGGTCCTTCTGTCCTTTTCATGAGGAAAGGGTGGAGCCGGGGCTGTTAAAAGACATCCAAGGCGATAAGACGCTCGCTCAGGCAGCCAGGGACGCGCAGTCTCACTTATTCCCCAGAAATATCAGCGGAACTGAACACTTTCAAACAGCGTTTTCCAAAGTTCATTACAAAAACGGAAGGAGTCTTTGAGCCCTTTGCATTTTATTTGTCCAGCTCATGAAGTATCTGAGTGTCCAACGGCAGCAAGGTCATTCAATTCCAAATGTGCCCATCTGTGGGAAAGGTGGCTGCTAGTGGTCACCAGAGAGCTGCTCTCCGCAGCCCCTGCACAGTGAGGACCAGGGGATGGGAATGCTCCCGGAGGCATCTGTGAGGGGCACTGCTCTGCCTTTAAGGAGAGATGAGACACTCCTCCTCTTCAGAACTGCACCCCGACATTCTTAAAAACCTGGGTGCCTGTCTTCCACCCTCCCTGGTGTGGGCATCTTTTACAGAATGCGGCATCCATCCTCAAAGGCCTTGTCCGAACAAGGGAGATGTATGAGCCTCCCTTCCACTCATGATGAACTAATTTGAAAGATAAGGATACCTTAAATCACACTGGAGCCTCCATCAGGATGCAGTTAATGAGGGGAACAGGACTTCAATCACTAGCCCTAGTCCCACGAATAAAACACAGTGTTTTTGCAATATCAGAAGCCTCACGAAGTCTGTTCTTTTTATGTTAAGTCCCTCACTAAAGAATCTGAAAGACCAGCCATGCGATGTACACTTAACAAGAATTCCTTTTTCTTCAACTAAGAAGTCCCATGCTGCAACTAAAAAGATCCCACATGCTGCAACTAAAAAGATCCTGCATGCTGCAACTAAGACCTGGTGCAGATGAAATTAATTAATTAATTAAAAAAAAAAGAATTCCTTTTCCATCCTAAGACACCTCAGGGACATGACTTGTGACAACTCCCTGGTGGGGCGTGCAATAAAGGGTCCAGTTGAGAAAAGCAGAGAGAAGAAAGGAAGCAAGTTTCCCCTAGTCCCTGTATAAACTTTAAAATCAGCAAGAAAGGCCAGGGGTTGAGGTGCTTTTGAGACCCAAGTGCCATCTGTGATGTGGTCCTTTATATCCAAGGGGAATGCCGGCTCACGGAAACAAGAACATCCAAGGAACAGACCGCCTTGGGGTCCCTGCTCCCACCTCTACAGCCCACAGCTGCCCTGAGGTCTGCAGCATGAAGGAGGGATATCACTAAACCGCTGTGCTCAGCAGCAATCCTCTCAAGGTCCATCCTGCCCTGCCCATCCCCCTCCATGGCACAGACGCAGCCCACAGTCTCCTAGCACGGAGCCAGGGAACCCCCAACATTCTCCTTTGTTTTAAATAAATCAGCTTCATGAAAACATAACTCAAATACCATGAAATGCACTCATTTAAAGTACACAATTCAATGGCTGTTGGTGTATTCACAGATATGTTACTATCACCACAACTTTAGAACATTTTGTCACTTCAAAAAGAAACCCAGGACCCTTTAGCTACCAGCCCCCATCCCCCCACTTTCCTCCAAACCGCAGCCCCAAACAACCACTACAGATTGATCTTCTCTACAGAGTTCTCTACTCTGGATTTTCATATGAATGGAATCATATTGCATGTGGTCTTTTGTGGCTGGTTTCTTTCACTGAGCATGTTTTCAAGGTTCATCCACAGTGTAGCATGTGTCAGAACAGTGCTGTATTCTTTTCAATGGATGAATAATATTCACCATCTTTTGCTTATCTGTTCATCCACTGATGGACACTTGGGTTGTTTCCCCTTTGTCTATTAGGAATAATGCTGCTGTGAGCACTCACATGCAAGTTCTGTGTGGATATGTGCTTTCATTCCTCTTGCGTATATGACAGGAAGTAGAATCTCTGGGTCATATGATAACTGGTTAATCATTTGAGGAACTGCCAGACCAATGTCCAAAGAGTGTCAGCATTTTGCATTGCTGTAAGCAGCATATAAGGGCTCTGCTTCCTCCACATCCTGGCCCGGGGGTGCACAGCTTCAGCTATGCAGGATGAGTAAGCTCTGGGATCTAATACACAACTCGGAGACCACAGCTCACAATGTTGCAGTGTGTACTTGAAATTTGTTAAGGGGTAGATCTGAAGTGTTCTCACCCCGCCCCCCCACACACAAGGTAATTATGTGAGGTGGTAGATGTGTTATATAAAACATCAAAAGGGCCCCCTTAAATATATATAATTCCTATTTGTCAACTATATCCCAGTAAAGTTGATAAAAAAGGACAGATGTCAACGTTCTTCAACCCCAGCTTCCTCCAGCACAGAGGCAGCTCTGAGGCCGACTGACAGGCCAGATCCCGAGTTCTGGACATTAGGGTACACGACTTGGACTTATGAAGAAAAACGCTTACACAGTTACACATCCATTTCTGTTATGAGCTTGTCTTACATGGATGTGAACGCCGTCCATGTGACTAAACGAGAGAGTTGGTAGGATTTAAGAGGGCGGCTTCCTCATCCAGCAGAACAGGAGCACAACCTAAAGTGAATCTGAAACTAATAAGCCGAGATGCAGGGACGTAAGCCTGCTGTTTATAATTAAGGAGATGAATTCCAGCAGGAACACCTAGCAGAGTGGATAAGACACTGGCTCTGGAAAAGAGGATTGGGGGGAGGAGTGTAACAGTGGCGGTTTAAAACTCTGAGCCTTTCTGTAATTGATTTTTAAATTATGTGTATTTCCCGTTTATGGAAGGAAGGAAGGGAAAAGAGAACAAGAACGTGCTTGGATCCTAGGCATTTCTTCAGCCTGGCCAAGTGAGGATGGGTGCTGGGTGTTCAGCTCATCTTCCTGTGCAGGACTGGACTGGGGGAGACAGGAAGCCCTTAGGAAAAAACACATTTCCGGGGCACCAACTGCACAAAGGCTCACAAGTCTGTGCACAGGTGGATACCTCTGTCCTCACGCTAACTTGCTGAGTTAGCAGGTGGCCCCCATTCTGCAGGGGAGAAGACTGAAGACTGGAGGGGCTGACCAAGCGATAATAGTAAAACTACTATTGGACTCTGGACAGGATGGGGCACCTCTCAGCCATCAGTCTCAGTGGGTTGCCACTGAAATGGACGTTTCCAACAACAGTGTAATTTTTGCACATTTTCTCCAGGAAGTCCCTATTCGAATGCACCTGCATTCCCAGATAAAGCACTAAGCCATTATCTAAAAAAGAAAAGCAGAACCTGAGGTTGGGAAGTGGCTTTTAAAACTTACCCAACCATATTAGCTATCCCCCTCCTTTCTTCAGTATTTGAGTTCAGTATTTAGGATTCACTATGTCTCCCTATTTAGGAGGAAGAGGGTCAAATGTCGTCTCTAACTGGTGGGGGTGGGCTGTGTACTAGGGAGGACTGGAGCCTCACACTGGTTGAGTTTAATCCTCCAGAAGGCAGGGGACGCTCTAGATGTCACGCCCTCTGTATGGCACCTCATAGGACTCCGTGTGCGGTTAGAGATTTATACAGTCATCATCAAACCACAATAAAGACTATTGATTACTGTGATGATGATATATGTTGCCAGAAATGCTTTCCATCTTTTTTCCCTCAGTGGGTGGGAAAGAATTGGGAAGAATTTTCACTTTATGAAAGCAAACAGAAAATACAGCATTTTGAAGCAGAAACAGACTCTACAATATGCCCACAACATAGTACAGCAATAATTAAAAGTTACCAGACTGATTAAAGTGCCAACTGTCTGACAGAAATAGTAATTACACAACCTCCAGGGTGAAACGAGCCATCGTGGAGCCTGCAGAGGGCGGCGGGATCGTTTGTGAGGCTGGTAGGGCAGCCCCCTCCCGTGCAGGCGCTGCCCTGGGGGCGCAGCTGGGCAGAGGCAGCTCTGGGGCTCTTGACATGGTGCCGCTTAGAGGGAGGAGGGGGAGATAACACAGCTGGAGGCAGGAGGAATGCAGGTATCCTCAGGTGTCCCCTCCCTGTTTTCAGAAATCTCCTTTTCACTTCATTTCTGTTCTTTTCACCAAAATTATGATCACGAGCTTAGCCCTCAGGACCACTTGGTTTCCCTTCACCCTGACTCTCTGTTCTGTATTCTTTTATGGGATGGTCAGTCAGGTGCTGCCACAAGAGGATGCAGAGGAGAGGCTCAGGAGAAAACAGAGTGTATTACACTCATGGGTCCTGCAGACAGGAGGCAGGAGGCATGGCCACCACGCAGTGCCAAGTGGGGAAGCACCAGGCTGGTCCAGAGGGAGGGGAGAGCCACAGCCTTGGCCTTTGCTGTGGTGTCTGTAGGAAACAGAAGGCAGGCAAGTGAACAGTTTAGGGCTGGCTAGTTTGAATAATTAAGGGGTTTGGGGCTATAGGCGTGGGCCCTGGTCACCTGGCCCCTGGTCCTGGATGACGCAGGCAGAGGAGAAGTGCCCCCCTGGGGTGCACAGGCAGGGAGAGGGGGTCTGGCTCTGGGTTGGCTGGTCTGTGTTTCACAGCTGCCTCCCACTGGGCCCTTTGCCATCTGTAAGAACTGGTTCATCCCAGGAGGGCAGTCTCTCCAGCCAGGAAGGTTCTCCAGGATGTCAAAACATCATACTACACAGAAAATTAAAAATATATTCAATACACCCCCTTCCCCAATCAAAATGCCATTCCTCCAGATGGCAGAAGTGAGAACAGGAAATATGACTGTTTAGAAACTCGAGACACAATTTATATTCTGCCTCCCTCTAAAGAAGATTTGAGGGTCTCATAATGCTGTAACATAGTAGATGAGGACGATCAGAGGTCAAGTGTAAAAAGGATTTTCATGTTTCCGGGGCTCTGAGCAAGCACAGCTTCTCATCCAGCCGGGAGCCAAGGGCAGTGTGGTGGATTTAGGGAACGTGACGGGTAGTGTGTAAGGGCATCTGTGAAGCACTAAATTCTAGGAGGAATTTACCAAGTGGGTCAATGTTTCCACCTGACCAACAGGAAGACAGGAGGTTCTTGTCCTTCTTCTGAGGGAAAAAAGCAGGGCGCTCACTCTGTTCTTCTCCGCCTGTTCCCGGTATCACACCTCTGGGTTTGGGGATGGCTTTGCTTCTTGGCGTTGCCGCATGAGATGCAGTGGAGACAGTGCAAACTTCGGAGGGCAGGAGCACAGAGGGCCCTCTGCACACTGAACGGCTGCTTATGTGCCACCAACCTGGCTTGCAGAGGAGGAAACCGAGACTTGGAAGCCAGCGTGGCTCACGCACGATGCTTGTTCCATCCACAGTAAAGAGGGGGCCGGACCACAGGTGGGTTTCCTGCGGGAACTGCTAGATTCGTCATACCCGACAGCCTTCCCCACAATCCACAGTGGCCCCCAGAGCTGGCCTTGCCATATGCCGGGCGCCATGTGGGTACCTCATCATTGGCTCTTGTGGCATGTTCTTGGAGTGTGTGTTCTCACCATCCTCACTTTACAGGTGAGGAAGCTGGGCCGGGGGGTTCCAGACCCCGCTCCAGGCGGCACAGGTAGTGGCGGATGTGGGGGTCCCACCTGTGTGGCCAGTGGGCACGTGCCAGTCTGTCACGGAGCTCCAAGCTGACCGTCAGGAGTCTGCACCCCGCCGGCTGCCTCTGCTTCTCCCCCCGAATGTCTCCCACCTTTCCCAGTGCCTCCCACTTGCAATTTCTGTGATTTCTTGTCCCTGGGAGTTTGGGGATGGTAAGGCAGGTCCCTCTGGGCTACCCTCGAGAGCATGAGTGCTCTTGTAAGGACACCAGAAGTGTTTTTACAATGAGACTAGGATCATTTAATTTGGATGCTATTAAATTAATAAAACTGTAAGAGCTGGCCAGTGACAATCTAATTTAACCTACAGAATGCAATTCAATTATGTAACAAGGTAGGCTGACTTTAGGCAGATTAGTTTGGGATGCACATCAGCTGGTTAATCACCTGCCTGCCAGATCACGTGACCGGGAATTCAACGTTTCATCACAGGAGACCCTAAACCCATCCCAGCTCCACGGCAGGGTCTCTTGTGGGTGCAGGTCAGCTCTCTCTGCTGCAGAGATTATTGGTTAAGTTACGACTGCCACCTGCCCAGTTATGATCTGGAGGCGCCTGCTTGTCCTGGACGCATCTAGTCAGGTGTCACTGAGAGCGTCCTGTGAGGTTGGATCACTGCTCCAGGAAGCAATTTGGTGACACTCAATATGCTTGAAGGTGCACACCTGTGCGCCAACCAACCGCGGGGCTTCTAGGAACGCTCCCCAGAGGAGCACTCACCCACGCACACTGAGACGTGCCCGAGAGCACTGGCTGCAGCTTTCCCTGTGCTGGGCAGAAACTGGAAATGACTTTAAGTGACCGTGGGCAGGAGAATGGGTACTTACAGTTTGGTACATTCACACAATGGAATTTTTTCAATTGTTAAAACGAGTGAATTAGAGCTTACGTATCAAAATGGATAAATCACAGAAAATATTGAATGAAAAATATACAATGTAGACTGATACAGTATCAGGCCATATACATAAATTTTAACATACTATTCATGAAGGTGTACCCTCACATAATGCAAAAACATCAAAGCAGTATTGGGGCTAATAAAGCACAAAAACCATGATAAGAGTTATCTTTCAGAAGGGATCAAATGGAAAGAATTGGAGAAGCATATAAGGGAGATTTAAACTGTAATTATAGTGATCTATCTCTTTAAATTAATAAGAACTGAGGTAATGACGCAAAATACTGTTTTTAATGATGCGAGGTTATGAGTCTTCACTCTCTTTTTCTCTATGTTTTCTGTGAGCATTGAAATCGTTCATAATATAGAAAGAGCTTCCTGTGAGCTAAGCATTAGTAAGACCAACACCTGCAAGGAAGGTATAGGCACCCCAAAAAAGGGCATCACATAAAACACCCATCCAGCCGGTACCACGAGCAGCTAAGGCGAACAATGATTTAATCCTGTCTTTGATACAAGCAGACTTTATATGACAACCTTTCTCTTGAGCAAAATCTATTCCCCAAATAACTCACTTTCCTGAATTTTTCTCTTTATAAATATGACATACATATGAACTAGCATTCCAAAGAAAGGTCGGGAGAATGGGGTAGAAGTACAGAATGATAGTGGGCTTGGAGAGACGTCCTCCCTGGGGGGTGCCTGGCTGCAAGCCTTTTGATTTTACTGCTCATTTAGAATTAATTTGGCTAGTTATATAAGAAAGAAGAAATCACAGGTGGCTCTGGGCTCCTGCCAGGTTTTTGATGGACTGAAATCTTGGCTTGAGGATGTCACTTTCCACAGCAGGTCGGAACGGCTGGTTCAGCTGATGGCACCTGATTCAATGTTTCCTGCTCAGGTTTTTTTCCCCTAGCTATGCTTGAAACTTGACTTTTTCAATTCACTTCACGTTTAGATAAATTTGGCAAAATTCAGAGAAACAGTCGGTAGCCAAACAAATGGGAATAGCGTAAGCCACCAATCCTAAGCACCCAGTGGGTAAGAACGAAGCTGTCATCTGTTCCCCAAAATGTTCAGGAAACATTCTTTGATGCTGATTAGCATGACTCCCAGGGTCCACTCAGCTCCTGCAGTGACAGGTTTGCTTATGCTGAACAGAATCATTCAAACTTTCTTGATGTTCCCTGGTTCTGTCTAGAATGTTTTGATACTCGTCCAATATAGCATTTTCATATGTGGGCGATGCATGTTATTATTGATTATTAGAGACCTGTTCTCCAAAACAAATGAAGGTCATGACTTTGTAAAGAGGTTAACTGTACACAGAGGTCTAAGATGATATTAGCAGTTTTTTTGTTTTTAGATAACACTTTTTAACGAGTTATGTAGCAAATACGTTGGTTCCTCACGTCACATCTCCGCCGCCCATGTGTGATTGTGACTCAGCTGTGGTACACAGGTCACATGAGCTCACCTGCGGTGACAGCATCCCACCTGGAGCACGGGCTGCATGTCTTTACTCTTTGCTTCAGCATCTTCTCCAGCGTCCTGGGGGCTCGCTGGTCCCAGACTAGTGCAGACCAGATGTCAGAGGGATTCACTTCCTCAACCAATGGTGGATAAATGCTAAGGCCCCCTGTGCATCAGGAAGATGATTCTGGGGGCCATTCTGCACTTAGGTGTGGTTTTGTTTTGATTTTACCTGGTTGGATTCTGTATGACTCTCACACTGTGGCTTGATGTTTTTTCTCAGTTTTGAAATTTTTTCAGAAAGTTTTCTCTCTTCTTTCTTACTGGAACTTGACTTATACCCTTGTCTCTTTGTGCTGCAGTCAGCATATTTTTTCTTGACCTATCTTCCAGCTCACTAATTTTCTTTCACTTCTCCTCGGCTGCTGTTAAACTCATCAATTCAATTCTTAATTGTGGCTATTGTGTCTTTTTGTTCTAGAATCTCCCTTTGGTTCTTTCTTGATAGTCTCTCCTTTCTTTAACTCTGCTTATAGCTCCTTAAACATGTTAATCATAACTGATAACACCTTCACCTGAATCCCCTGTTTCTACTGTTCATTGTTTCACATTATTTTTCTGTTATGTGCCCTATTATTTTTGACTGAGTGCTAGACATTGTATATGAAAAAATTAAATCTGATGTCCAGGATATTTTATTTCTCTAAAAAGAATGCACACTGCTGTTTCTCCTGAGGTCTCTCTCCTCAGCTTGCAAATGGCCACCTTCTCACTGTGTCTTCACATGGCCTTTCCTCTGTGTGTATGTATTCCTGGGGTTTCTCTGTGTCCAAATTTCCTGTACTTATAAGACACCATATTGGATTAGGGCCACCCTAATGGCCTCATTTTAACTTAATCTCCTCTTTAAACACCCTATCTCCAAATACAGTCACATTCTGAGGTACAGGGGGTTAGGGTTTCAACACATAAGTTTGGTGGGAGGGTCACAATTCAGTCCATAACACTAGTCTGCCATTACTGGAGGGAGAAATTTCTTACTTGAAATGCAAAGGAACTATTCACCTTATCACCCTAAGTGATTTAATTCCATTTTAATAAAACAACTTGTGTTTGTATATGTGTGTGTGTATGCAAAAGCTAAAAATAGTATTTAAAGAAAAAATTATTGTAATCTTTGTGTATATAAACTCTCAGATTTTCTGTATCCATACACATTCCATCTATGTAAAAACATATTTCAATTAAATTTTTGGCAAGATTGACAAATTTGCATAGAGAAAATGAATTCCATTAAGGCAATCTAATTCATTTCTAAACATTGTATAGCATTTAAATAAAAAATATTTATTTTTCATGAAATTATTCTATTTGCTATTATCTTTTTTCTATGTAAATGTTTATTAAAAGTTGATTCATTGAGCAATGTTTTGCCCATATCATGTTTTACTGGTTAGAGCCTCTGCATTTTCAATGTCTGTGTAAGCATCATTTCTGAGGAATTGAAATAGAGTGCTGCAGTGCGTAGTCCTTAGCAATCGGCCATTGCTGCAAGCCATTACTACCCCCACCCCCCTACCTCATTACCAGGCAACGGTTACTCGGAGACCATTAATGCCAGCTGGTTAGAGTCACGTAGAGGTCCTGCTCAGGCACTGGTCGGTGCCACAGCGGGCCCCATTCAGCATTGGTTGGTGCCGCAGTGGGCCCTGCCCACAAGCAAGCAACTGTCAATGAACGACCGTAGGAGGGGCATTGAGCCAACGGTCTGTGGAGTGGTGGTCCTCAGGTGGAGACTGAAGTAAGAGGCAGATCCTGGCCTTCTGTCCAGGGCCCTCCACTTCACCCAGCCTAGGGCTGGCGGGTGAGCCCGCCAGGAAACAGGCTGGGGGTGCATCCTGCAGGGCTCCAGAGCCCTCGCCAAGACGGCCCACTGGCCGGGCCCAGGCCCTGAGGTGGCAGTGAACCTCTCTCTCATCCCTGCCTCTGTGACCTAATGGCAGCAGCAGTCTGCATAAGACACAGTCTGGGGGACCTGGCTCCCACCGTTTGGGTGGCCTGAGGAGCCTGAAGGCCAGTTGGGTCCTGGGCGTCTGGCTCCCTCAGCGATGACAGCCGGGCAGGGTCTGGGGACCTGGCCCTGAGGGAGCGACCAACTGAGATCTGCCTCTTCAGCCAGGCCTGGGCACTGGCAGGAGGACCCAGACTGGGTGCTTGGTGAATGCTCCGGGGCAGGGTAACAGCCCCTTGCCCCGCCACAGGGACCCCCTTCTCTTAGCCAGGCCCGGACCTCGAAGGGTGAAAGTTGTGCCTTGGGACCTTCCCCTTTTTTGTCAGAACAGAGAGTAACATTTGTTTGGTGGAGATTTACAGGAATATCATCACCTGACTTTGACCTGACCTCAAGAACAAAGGATCTGACACTAAGACATTTGCAACAACTAATCACAACCCTCCCTCACCTTTCCTATAAAAGGGCTTTGCTGAAAGCTTTCAGGGAATTTGGGGTTTTTTTTTGTTTTTTGGCTGCATTGGGTCTTCGTTGCTGCGAATGGGCTTTCTCTAGTTGTGGCGAGCGGGGTCTACTCTTCACTGTGGTGCATGGGCTTCTCATTGAGGTGGCTTCTCTTGTTGCAGAACACAGGCTCTAGGCACACAGGCTTCAGTAGCTGTGGTGCATGGGCTCAGTAGTTGTGGCTCACGGGCTTAGTTGCTCTGGCATGTGGGATCTTCCCAGACCAGAGCTCGAACCCGTGTCCCCTGCACTGGCAGGCGGATTCTTAACCACTGCACCACCAGGGAAGTTCTGGGGGTTTTAAGGCATGAGCCAACCATCTCCTTGCATGGCCCTGCAATAAACCTTTCTCTGTTCCAAACTCTGGTGTTTTGGTATTGTTTGGCCTCACTGTGTGTCAGGCACACAGACTTGCATTTCAATAACAGAATTAGTCCGATTTTCCCTTAAGTAACCTATGGAGTTTTAAATTTTTTTTGGAATTTGATCTGTTTTTAGCCAACAAAAACCTTAGCATGTGCAATTCTTACTATTGGCATTTTTCTATGTGTTTATTTTATTCAACAACCAATAAATGGCTGAGAATAAATAAATGAGAGTTTTATTAATTTCTTAAATGATCCAGGAGAAAATATTGAACAATGTTATAGACAGACATACCAAGAAAGAAGGAGAAAGACAGGGATGGATGGAGAAAAGAGATGGAGAGAGAATGGAGACAGAGAAAAGCGGACGAAGTCAAATCTTGAATTAAAAGTGTCGGATAACATGTCATTCTTCAGCTGAACCAGTCCTGAGTACCTGTGTCTTCATGTGTACTATGAACCATTAAATAATGTACTGAACTCTCCTTGTGGCCTTTAACAAAGAGCTCCTTCGCCAAGTCTGTCACCTGGCTCTGGGATGCTGCCAGTCTCTCCACAGCAGCAGCAGTTTCAGACGACACGGACTCTGATGGTTTTGTAATAGGAAAATCTGATAAACATCTTTCCCACTTCTCCAACAGTGAGTTAGTGACTTTGAAATGTGCAGAAATGCTGGTATTTCCATGTTTTCCAAGGTTTTATTGTCTCCATATCCAAATTCACTGGCTCCTGGACCCACATTCTGACACAGAAACTTGACACCCTTCAAAGTGGGCCCCAAGCATTCCTGGCTTGTCAGACCTGTGTCGGTCAACAGTTCTGGCCAGCTGTCAGGTCAGATGCTTTGTGGCATCTGCTGTTTCTTTAATCTTTTTGGCTGACTTGCTCTTTCACTTGGAACTGCCCTGCCTACTAGCATAACTGCCTCACTCTGGGCATCCCTTCACAGCGAGGCCTGTAGACAAGTGGGCACCTGCATGTCCTGACATGACCTGGCCATGTCTCCCCAGCCCCTGGGAGACCAAGGAGGCGGAAAATGATAGGAAAGTGGGTATATTGGGTGAATCTCCCCAGGGGCTCTTAGAAGTAACTCGAATCAGCCTGGAAACTTAGGTCTAGCCAGTAGAAGTTGAGTTATGACTGCTACATCACCCACACTAGTGCTCAGAGGCTGAGGAGGTCTGGATAAGCTTGAGTGTTAACAGTGTTTGATGAAACAGCTTTCTGAGTTTCTGCACACAGGGGCAATGGGCAAGAATACAGACCCGGTTGATGTACACTAGGCCCCCACCTTACTAGCAACTGGAGGTTTGGTTACGAGCACAGCTGCTTGTTTTCAGGACACTGGTCTACAGGGTGAGTTCTCTCCTAGAAGTCCTCACAGCCCTTCGCACAGCTGGGCTTTGGGATGGCCTGGCCAACCAACGTGCCAATGAATTCCCCAGACACGTCTGAATTCTAGCCATAGGTTAACTTCAACTCAAACTATGCTACCCACTCAAGCAATGACTGGAGGCCAAAAAAGGGTCAACAACTTGCTTGACATTAAACATTTCACTTTGGAATAAGGAATGAGAGGCTCTTCATTATAGAACAAAAAAGGTAAAACTGGAGTTGCTAATATGAGTGTCAGAACATTGTTCTTACATCACTGACGCCCAGTCATTTACAGTGGTGATACCACAGTGCTATTTGATTCCATGGCACCTCCTCCTTTATGAGACTTGCAGTTTATGTCTTTTTTTTTTAATTTAAAATATAATTTCTGTAGAGATTGTTATAACTTTTGTGCCCCTTGTGAAATTTTGGATGTCAAGATTCATTGCAGAACTAGGGTAAATATTGCAATTCCATTCCAGGTGTGAACAACTAAAAAGAAAGTTTGAGGTGTCAGAAAATGATTTGTGTTTGTTCTGCTTTATTTAGACATGGTTAAATTGCTAAATTGATGGATTCTCAGCTTTATACTAGTTGCCAAACCCAATCATGGCAAATGTTGGCATCCTTGATAAATAATTTTTCTTATTTTGACACCACTTTTTATTTTAAGGAAAAGAAAGTCACTACAGAGTATGGTAGCTTGATTATAGGTGACTGACAGAGAAAAAGAGACTGTAGAGGGATTGTAGAGCTTGGGTTGGAAGAGGCACAATTTTCAGTGGCAAATGCTGAAACTTCCTGTTTACCGTGTTTTACCTTAAGAACAAGTAACAGGGACTTCCCTGATGGCTCAGTAGTTAAGAATACACCTGCCAATGCAGGGGACATGGGTTCGAGCCCTGATCTGGGAGGATCCCACATGCCGTGGAACAACTAAGCCCATGCTCTGCAACTACTGAGCCTGCGTGCCACAACTACTGAAGCCCGTGTGCCTAGAGCCGGTGCTTTGCAATATGAGAAGCCATGGCAATGAGAAGCCTGCACACTGCAATGAAGAGTAGCCCCTGCTCGCTGCAACTAGAGAAAGCCCACATGCAGCAATGAAAACCCAATGCAGCCAAAAATAAATAAATAAATAACAAATAAAACACAAGTAACAAATATTGGATTATATTCGAGTAGCTCAGAACACACAAGGCTGATGGAGTTAGATGTCTATGGAGAATATTTTTCTACCCCTTGAAGAATTTTATACATGACTGGGGCCCCCAAGGCCTCCACCTTTTTTCGGGAGGTAGGATAACTACCCCAGAACCTGATTCCTTAGAAATTCCTCTTTTAGGGACCCCTCCTGTCACCTGTCTCCTCTCTATTCATCTTCTGGCATACGGGGGCAGGGGCAGATAATACTTTAGGAGTAATGTGTTCCTGTATTTAAGCACAGTGTTTCACTTGGTCAGCGAGTATGCTTCTTGTAAGCAGGGGCTGTGTTGATTCACTGTCTTTTTCCAGCATCTAAGCAGAGGCTGACACATAACACAGAGCCAGTCAGTGTTGGGTGAGTGAGTGGAGAGATGAACACAGGCACGAATGAATGTGTCCACCTAACTTTTCTCTGGGAAGATACTGGAAATTGTTCATGAAAGATACCCTGTTCTTAATACTTGAACCTCTTCAGGGATGTGTGTACAATCATTCAGCAAATACTTATTGAACACTTGCTAAGTACCAGGCACAATGCTGGACGCTGGGCCTGGAGGAGAGTGAAGGGTTAGTGACTCAGGGGTCTTGGTGTCGGCTTTGGGAGAGCCGGTGGCAGGTGCGGGCTGGACAGCAACTGGCTGCCACACACAGGTGGTGAGGAAGTGGAGGAGCAAGCGGGCGAGATGCTCTTGAATGCACATGGACATGGGCAGGAGATGTGGGCAAGGGAGTGGCTGCAGAGAACACAGGGCTGGGAGAAGTGAAGTGGGAGGGGCAGAGTATATTTAAGTGCTGATGGGAAGGAGTCAGTAACAAAGAAGAAGTTAAAATTCAGGATGAGGACCCAAGATGGGAATTGAGAAAAAGGTACCAGTGATGGTGTCAGGGATTGGAGGTGGGGAAGGCACCTATTTTCCATCTGGTGATGTCCATTTTCCCCAGTGTAGGAGGCCCGGTAAGAGACAGAGTTATGGGGATCAAGGCACAAACTTCGGTGTTTTATGATGGTTTCTCTGATGAACAGGAGGACGGAAAAGAGCGACTGTGCCTGCAAACAACTGGCTTATGGGGGGTGGACAGCAGTCAGAGCTTCTTCTCTCCTAAAGCAGCACATGGGACAGGGTGAGCGGGAAGGGAGCCCTGTGGAGGCCAGCGGTCACAGGACACACAGCTCACCTGGCTGGCTCGCCAATCTCTCTAGCAGCTCCAAGCAGCCTGTGTGTATGCATGCGTGCAGGCACAACAAAGTGGACAGTTGAGTTCATTCAAAAGTGAAGCATTTCAAATGGACACAATGAAAAGACACTTTACAACATTACCAAGAGCCTGCTGTCATTGCAATGCCACACAGCCCTGCTGACACAGGGAAAGGGATGTATGGAAAGGGATGGAGAGGAAAGTGTACTGGCGCCTCCAAGAAGGAAAAAGAGCTGCAAAGGCCTCGAAAAAGCTGGAAGGACAGGTCGTTGTGGGCAGAGCAAGCAGTTTCAGCAAAGCAGTACTTCATCCCAGTGCATGCCTACGGGAGGAGAAGAATGAGTCCTGGGCGAGAGCAGGTAACTGGAGAGACGAGGCCAGGATGGAGGGCAAACACTCAGATGAGTTTTCACATGAAAATACAGGTCATGCAAAAGCATGGCTGAACTTGGAGGAGAGAATGTGCCTGTGAAGAGAAGTCCAAGCCTTTCATGAATGAGAAGGTGGGACATGGCTGTAAGTGTGCAGTGGTGAAGCAGTAACAGGGCTGCAGGTGTACAGTGGTGATCATGCACTGTCATGGCTGTGAGCCATGTTGCTAGAAGAGCAGGGTGTTCCCATGAGGGCAGAGGAGCGAGTGGAAAAATGAAATGAAATGGACCCAACTCCATATTTTCTTCCTGAAGTACGAGTGCTATGGACTAAATTGTGTTCCCTCAAAATTCAAATGTCGAAGCCCTAACCCCCAATGTGCTGGTATTTGGAGATGAGGCCTTTGGGAGATAATTGGGGTAACTGAGTTCGTGAGGATGGGGTCCCTGTGATGGATTAGTACCCTTCTATGAAGAGAAACCACAGAGCTTGCTCTCTTTCTCTCCCCATGAGTGGACACAGTGAGAAGGCGGCCATCTGCAAGCCAAGAAGAGAGTCCTTACCAGATACCATCCCTGTTGGCACCCTGATCTCAGACACAGTATTTAGCTCTGGCAGCCTGCCCTGACTAATGCAATGAGAACAACCAGTAGCTTCTCCAGGACCATCATCTGCAGAGTTCTAATGAATAACCCAGCGTTTCTTAAGTACTATAAGGTCTCTGAGAGGGTGGAGGATCCTGCGATCCTCAGGGTATATGTCTGGTGGGAACACCAGGTTTGCTAGTGGCCTGCAGAAGCACGTGCTCATTGTTGCGGGATTTCTGTTGCATGGATAGTGAGTCAGGGAGAGGGAGGGGGAGAGTGATTAGGAGGGAAGGTGGGGAAGAATGAAACTGTGCTATTCTTACGTGCACAACGACGTGTTCTGCTAGGTGCCTGAGTAATAATACCCTCCACCCACCTACTTTTCAGGTTGTTGTGAAAGTGTATGAGAAAGAATGAGTTTGATCTCCTCTGACACAGGGGTTGTGTTTGCACAAAGCACTGTACTAGCTCAATCCTGGTAAAAATAGCTTTTGCTTTCAACAAGGCCATTATTGTTAGAGGGAGAAAAGTCTGCCAGGAATGAATTATGCAATTAGGTACCTCTTAATACGCCTGAGAAGAACCCAATTTATGCCTCCAGAAAGGCACAGCCAGACCCTGGAAATGAATCCCTGAGCCCCGCCATGCGGGTCTATTTCTGCAGGATGAGCAGAGAGCTGGCGCTGGGCTTCCTAAGAGAGAGGCAGGGAGGCTGCATTTACTGTCTGTGCCGGGAGCAGAGAAAAGGCACCAGGCCTCACAACAACTGCTCTGTTCCTTCTCCCTGGCTTTTCTCCTGGAGATGGTTATGCTGATCTCAGGGAAACGTAAAGTAGCCTGACTGGTGCCTCCCCTAGCCTCTCAGCTTAAGCCCTATGCAAACAGGAAGCCAGCGATTACCTGAAGAGGCCACTGCAGAAACCCCCCATCTGCCCCATCCAGGGAGCTCACCACTAGTGACAACTTTCCTCCAGAAGGAGGCCAGTGCCTGGCTGGTTTTCACTTGGGAAGACAGCACATGGGCCAAGCAAGCAGTATTTATGAGTCCCTCTGATCACTGGGGCTCTGAGGAGCTTTAGTGAGACTCTGATCCATTGGTGCTCACCATCAAGGAACATGAAACTAATTACACACATATGATTGCAAGCCCCTCCCATTCAGGTTTTAATTATCTTTGGACCAAGAACTATCTTAGTTCCAGCTGCTCTGGGCAGCTTAAACCACAAACACGTATTTCTCACGGTTCTGGAGTCTCGGAGTTCAAGATCAAGATGCCGGTAGACTTTGTGTCTGGTGAAAACCCTCTTCCTGGTTCATAAATGGTGTCTTCTTGCTGTGTCCTCATGTGGCGGAAGGGGCGAGGGAGCTGTGTGGGGTCTCTTCTATAAGGACTAATCCCATCATGGGGGCTCCACCCTCATGACCTCATCACCACCCAAAGGCCCCACCTCCTAACACCATCACTTTGGGGGTTAAATTTCAACATACGGAATTCGGGGGGACACAAACATTCTGTCTGTAGCAAGGAACAAGTCACAGAACTCTTGGTATCTCCAGAGCCTAGAACTTGGCACAGTAGGGTCCATCAATCAAGGTTCAACCAGATAAGCATAACAGTAGGATTTGTTCCAGGGAAATGGTTTACCCAGGGTGGGGCTGGTGAAGCAGTCTCTGTAAAGCTGTGTCTCTATTTCTGAGGCTGGGGTTTGAAGTCCACTGTGCAGGCAGACAGGAAGGGAGGATCTCAAGTAGGCGGAACCCATCGAGTCGTTTTTTCTGTTCCACTTTAACACTTTCTACCATATGACATAACTTACTTATCATATTTACTATTCATTGCCCATCTCCCCTAGTAGCATGTAAGCTCTGGGAACAAGGGACTTTCTCTCTTTTGCCCAGTGGTGTGTCTCATGCATCTAGAACAGTGCCTGGAACACTGTAGAAACACTGTAGGTACCCCATCAATATCTGCTGAATGAATGGGTGAACAAATGAATGCATCTATAAGTGTGTTTAATAAGACAACTTTGTTCATATACAATGATGTAAATATATCTGTTATAAATATACATATAAGATATAAATATATCTGTTGCATAAATAAAAGATAAAAAGTAAATCCAATTATGATGTTACACCATATTACTCCAAGGGTACCAGTAGCAAAAATTTAAATATTATTGAATATGTATTTATATATATGCTATAGAATATATAAATTTAAATATGATGTATGTAAATTTAATAGATTTTAATCTACACATTAACTCTGTGGGATGGTTTCTATGAGCTCTGTTTTACAGTTTAGGAAACAAAGACTCAAATAATTTACGTATTTACCCCTAACCATACAATTATAAAGTGATGGGGCCCAGAGCTAACCCTTATCTTTGTATTTACAAAGAGTGAAGTTTTTGTCTAAATCAGTTAAGCAGGACACTTAGGTTTTTTTTTTTTAGTGTGTGTGTCTACTTTATTGAGTTTAAATATAAAGAAAAAAATGAAGCAAGTTTTTGACAGCTAATGAAAATCCAGAGTCTAGAATAAGTTTTTAGTTCTATAATCGTTAGAATTATGACTTCTAAATTTCAGATTCAAAAGTCCTTTTGAATTTCATTTTAATCAGATAATCTTTAAATCATTAAAATATTCAAACTGCTCTCCAGAATAGTATTATCTGGTCTTTCTAACAAGCAAAGAAAATATGAAGTCCCATTTCCAAAAGTCAAGTCCAAAAGAAAAATTCAAATTGTATTTAGGAAATCCATAAATAATTCACTATTTTAAATCTTTTTAAAAATGATTCTGCCTTTATGGAAATTACTGAATGTCAAATTGATTTCTACATAGTTTACTATAGATTTATTTTTAGTAATTGTTCATCTTCTGAAAAGCTCATGCCAAAAGTATGGAAAATGCATTTTCTAATAAATTATATAAAAATAAAGTTTGTTTGGATAATTTCTACATTTTGTAATTTCCAGGACAATTTATGTTCAAACCTAGACTCTTGTAAATTGTTTAAAATCGTCTAGGTTATCTACTTTATCAAGATCTAGTGCTTATGGAAAAACCCCTTAAAAACGCTGGTTGCCTCTACAGCAGTGCCAAGTGAGGAAGGGCACTGGGCGCACGCACCAGGCTGCTCATCTAAGGCAAATATGCTTCGCTGAAGTGTAACCTAAATGATTTTCCTCAGAAGTGTTCAGGTTGGCGAACTAAAGAGGTCTGCAAAGCTTGGAAATCGGTTGGTACAAGCACAACAATAGTTAGAAAACTTAGAGAAATGACAGCTCTGAAGAGGAACATACCGGAAAGCAATTAAAGTCAAGCGAGATACTGGCATCTCAACAAGGGGATGAGAAATAAGTAAGTTCCCACTGGGAAGACTGGGATCCTAGCACAATGGGGTCCAGACAGGGGTTTGCTACGGAACCCTCTCCTCTCATGAGCTCTTACTTGGTATCCCAATATATGAAGCATAAATAAGTCAGAAAATTGTTTTTTTCCCTCCCTCTCTCCTTCCTTCCTTCTTCCCTTCTTCTCTAGCTTTCTTTTTTCTTTCTTTCTAGAATAAGTTGTTTTACATGTTGGAGCTTCTACTATTCCCTTGTTATTTATCACCTATGGATATCAGGATTTACAGATGATGGATATAGTCTTGTATCAACCTCAACCTCCAAATTTTGTCTGCAATGTACTGTTCACACTACATCAAAACAGTCGTGATTCACATGGGCAAGTAGTTACTTACATGCTTACTCTATTGTATGGTGGTTACTTGTAGTTACTTGTATGCTTACTCTATTGTATGGTGGTCATGCTTATCTTAAATTTACACACATGCACACAGATATACACATACCCAGGAGAAAAACTATAAATTTCCTAACCAATGTCTTATTTCAGGAGTTCAAAAATTGAAATAGAAACAGGAAGAAAAGACTGACTTTAGCCTGTGCTTCAACAAAATGAGGTTAACATGGCAGTATGACAGCGTAAATACTACTACATATTCTCCAATGTGTAAACTTTGGTGTGTAACATATTCTAATTTGGAACTCAAGTATATGTATTTTTCATTTACTATGAAAAAGTTAAAATGCATTTTAAAACTATGTAAATTGATGACTGCATAAAAAATAGTGAAAAGAGATGCTTTCCTTACAGAAGAATTCCAAAGAGCAAATGTGGGAGGAACAAAGGAAATAGAAAACCACCATTAGACACCACAGTCATCACTGCACGAGGGAGATGAACTGAAGAATGCTAGAACCAAGGGGCAAAACTTTAAGGAGAAACACGGTACGTGCACAGCCTCAAGGGTCTCCTTCAGACGTTTATTTAACACGGTGGTGATCGAACATATGTCCCCAAACTCTGGACGCTAGGTCAGTGTGAATTTCTGACACTTTCCTGTGAGCGTGAACTGCACGCTGTGACTCTAGAGAGGAGGGCATGAAACGGAAAGGGCGACTTCACCACCTGCACCAGAGCCAAGTCAGACAAACCCAGACTGAGGGATGTCCTACAAGTCCCCTGAACAGTACCCTCCACATTGTCAAGGTCATCAAACACAAGGGAAGTCTGAAGAGAATTCGTCACAGATGGAAGGGGACATGTGAACGTCAAAAGGACATGAGTGGGAAAATGATGAAATCCCAGAGTCTGCAGTTTAGGGAAATGTATGCATGTTAATTTCTTAGCTTTGATAAATGGACCATGGTTATGTAGATGCTAACATTATGAGGAAATGTACTCTATCCATACAATGGAATATTATTCAGCCTTAAAAAGGAAAGAAATTCTAGATATAGAGAACAAACTAGTGGTTACCAGTGGGGAGAAGGAAGGGGAAGGGGGAGGGGCAAGATAGGGGTAGGGGATTAAGAGACACAACTACCATGTATAAAATACATAAGCTACAAGGATATATTGTACAGCACAGGGAATATAGTCAGTATTTTATAATAACTATAAATGGAGTATAACCTTTAAAAATTGTGAAATCACTATATTGTACACCTGTCACTTATATAATATTGTACATCAATTATACTTTAATTTAAAAAAGGAAAGAAATTCTGACACAGGCTACAGCATGGATGAACCTTGAGGACATAATACTAAGTGAAATAAGCCAGACACAAAAAGACAAATGCTGTATGATTCCACTCATGTGGGGTACCTAAAATAGTCAAATTCATGGGCACGGAAAGCAGTGTGGTGGTTTCTGGGGGTCGGGGGAGGGGGAGGAAGATGGAGAGTTGTTTAATGGGCTCAGAGTTTCAGTTTTTCAAGATGTAAAGGCTCTGGAGATCTTTTGTACATGTGCATTTAGGTAACACTGCCACACTATTCACTTAGAATGGTTAAGATGGCAGATTTTACATTATAAGTTTCTTTACCACCAAAAATGTTTTTTAAAAAGTAGTCTCTCTTCCCAAGAAAACAACATAATTTAAAAGCAATATCTCAGGCCCTCTTGCTTCTCACTGCCCCCCACCAAAGCTGCATATTGTATATAAAAACCTCAGAGACAAATTCTTGCACGCTGCTGGTAGGAAGAACCACATACCCTCCGCCTGGAGTCCCATGGAGGCCTCTGGATCCCAGACAGCAAGAGCAGCACCCCAGACCTCGCCTTCGGTTCTGCAGCTGCACATGCTGTGCTCAAAGCCCACCCCCCTCCTGGACACCGACCCAGCCCACCTGCCCTTCCTGCGGTCCTAACACCTCCACCAGACAGTTCCTGTTTTCATCTTCGTGCCATCGCTCTTTATTTCACTGTGGTTAACTCAGCTTCCCATCTTTAATCCCATTATTCAAGGAGTCCTAAACTCAACTGCATTTTCTTTCTTTTCCAAGGAAGGTATGTGACCCGAATGCCAGCAGCTTTCATCTCTTCTAGGTACGAAACCACGGGAAAGCAGATACAACCTAAAAATAGCCACACACTTCTTTTTTAAAAAAAATAAATTTATTTATTTATGGCTGCATTGGGTCTTCGTTGCTGTGCACGGGCTTTCTCTAGTTGCGGTGAGCCAGGGCTACTCTTCGTTGTGGTGCACGGGCTTCTTATTGCTGTGGCTTCTCTCGTTGCGGAGCACGGGCTCTAGGTGCGCAGGCTTCAGTAGTTGTGGCTCGCGGGTTCTAGAGCGCAGTCTCAGTAGTGTGGCGCACGGGCTTAGTTGCTCCATGGCATGTGGGATCTTCCCGGACCAGGGCTCAAACCCATGTCCCCTGCATTGGCAGGCGGATTCTTAACCACTGTGCCACGAGGGAAGCCCCACACACTTCTTAAATGTCCAGACAGAAATAACACGTCCAAGGGACCAAAATGTTTGTAGTTGGGATATCTAAATAAAGATATTTCCCCTTCCTGTTTTTTGCCCATATGTTTGAGTTTCCAAATTGCCAGATGTTTGGTGTCAGGGGCCCTGACACACCCTTGGAATTGGCACTGACATTCCCCCAGGTGCTCAGACTGGGACTTGGGGCCATCCTGGAGCCCTCACGGCCCTTCCCTCCACAGTCCTTGTCACCATCTCCATTGCTTCCACCTGCGTTTGTTCACCATGAGGATAAAGACCATAGTCTCCTAACTGCCCCAGTCCCAGGTCCTCATCAGCCGGTCCAAATTCAAACTGTTCTCCTCAAGGAGCCACACAGTCCTTCTAAAATGGAAATGAATCTGGTCAACCCATTTCTTAGAACATTCTGATGAGTTCCCTTTATCTTTTAGCAGGACCGGCATGAGACATACAAGTGCCGCATTTAAGCCTGTAACCTGGCAACCCTCAAATCCACTTTCTTTAAAACTTGTTCAACATTTATTTAATGAGGGAGAAAGAAACCCTGTTAACAAAGATTATTGCCTGTTCTGTATACAATAAGGGATTTACTAGATGCTCTAAATATTAACGAACTAATCATCTTATATAGAACTGTCTTTCCCTATTTTAAACAAATCTTTTATTACTTTAGTATCCTTTTTTTAAATTTTATTTTTGGCATGTCCTGCGGTTGTACTGAAAATCCAGAACAAGGCATCACAAAGATGCCTCCGAAGTCTTGATTTGCGCTGGCTGAGCGGGGGTTGATAACATTTCGCTAAACCATTTTGCCATGAAGGTCGCTTCCCAGTCGCGTAAAGCAGTAAAACAGAGGAAACTAGGATTAGTGCACAGTGTCTCTCCAGCTTATTCCAAAGATTGTTCCCGGAGCAACTGCTTGCTGGTCCACCCTGTAATCCGCCTCTAGGCTTTAGGGTAAGCTCCCAGCTCCTCAGCAGGGCACCCAGGATCCCCACATGTATCTTGCTGGCTCCCTGGTTTTCCTGGGCCTCATCTGCTCTGTGTCCCAGGCAATGGAATTGCTTGACACCTAACCAGAGGCCGAGCACTCTCCCCCTGAACTGTGCCCACTGCCCGGCACCGCCTCTCATCTGCTCATTCTTATCCATCCTGTGGAAACGGGGAGCCGCTAGAGCTGCGTAACTAAGGGATGTTTAACAGAGGGGTTGCATGCTGAGGTGTGGAAAGGAAAAGGGGTGGGAGGTACCCGAGGCCAACACTGCGGAGGCAGGGGCGTGAGGAACCCCACCTCTCGCCCCCCACCCACAGATCTCCTTCCGCCGTCTCTCACTCGGGGCTCCCCCAGAGCCAGGGAGGCCGTTATTGCAGGCCCCAGGACAAGCTTCCTGGGGCACAGAGCAGGACAGAGAAGGATCCAGAGTGTTTCTGGTGGGCAGGCACCCCATCACGTTTCACATTAATATAGTTTCCATAATGCCTGTTCTGTTTGACAAGGTGGCAAAATGCTTTCCCTACACTCCTTCCATCACTGCAACCTACAAAAATGTGTTATGTAATTGCTCACTTGTCGGCCTCCCGCTGGGTTTAAGTTCCTCCAGGGGAGGGTAGCGCTTCATGTTCCCCTGACCTTAGGAGTTCCTGATCTAGACTGAGGGCAGAGGCAGTGCCCACACTGCGCCTGCAGAGCCAAGGCCTCAGGGCTGGGGGAGCCCAGATACTTGAAGACTCAGGAAGGGGGGTCTGGAAAAGATTACACCACAGAGTAGACATTTGAACAGGGTCTTAAAGGGAAGGAATCCTTTTCTCTTAAAAACAAAGTTTGAAAACAAGCTATAAGAGCCCTTATAGAAGAGTGCCATAAATAATTTGTACATAGAATTGTTTTTTGCTGAAATTACTTTAGAGGTCATGTATGTTGTATTTATATACCCCCTTCCCAATATTTAAGCTCCATATATGACACTCTCTCTTCTCATTCTGTGCCCGTGGGTTCCAAATAATTCCCTGTGCTTCTTCCCATTCGAGTGCAGACCACTTCACTTCCTGAATTCTTTATGGTGGATCCACATTGTTTCATATGATGAAATTCATTATGATTCATTAAACTTGCTCATAAAAAGAGCTTGATATCCCCTGGGGCAAGTTCATTAAAAGAATCTCTTTCGTTCAATTATGAATCATTTTCCCCTGTATCCAAAGGCAGCTCTTGAGATGTAGCACGGCAAGGAGGCCTCACAAGGCAGATTTAGGAATCCGGCAGCCAAAAATCGGGGCCTGCACGGTAATTTCTGAATAAAAATATCGCTGTGGGAGAGGGAACGCCATATGGCTGTCTGGTGGTGCTCTCTGCTCGGCGTCAACTGAATTTCCAAGGACGGACTTGCACAGACGGTAATTATACCCTCGCGTGTTGTGCAGGGCTGTGTTTCATGCAGGATCTGTGTGAGCTGGTGGTGCGGCTCCGTGCAGGTCAGAGACAATCTGCTTTATTATCCACTGAAGGATCGTAGACACTTATCTCCTGAAAACCAGTTTGGTACACAAAAATTTAGATCTAAGACATTTCTCCTGTATCCCCTTTTCTTCCAAAATTAAAGGGAATCCCCCTCCTTGAGACAGAGATTTCATTCCTGCTTCTATCCCTGGGTCTCTCTTTGCAGAGTAACTGATGTGGGGACATTTCTCCGGTTACTTCTCAGATGAGTTTAATAGTAATATCAATAATAAGACATTTTTAAGAGCCACATGCAGACCTAATAGTTGGTTTTCAGAATGCATTTCCCAGGAAGCTCTCTAGGTGACATTTGTATGCCATTTCTGCAACTTGTCTCCACTCTGTAGTAGCCCTGACAATATTTTCACACTTAGTGAAACATGCACCATTTGCCCCTTGCCAAGTGTGTCACATTTCTGAATCAGAAGGTTATTTATTCATCTGATTTAGTGGCCTGTGGCTGCCAGCACAATGGCGGGATACTGCCAGGGGCAGAGGGAGGGGAGAGTGAGAGCTGCTAATGTGGAGCTGGGGGGCCCCAGGCCAAGTGGATGCCCCCTGGAGGAGCAGAGCAGAGGAAGGGGCTGGGAGGAACCGCCCCAGCAGAAGGGAAGGGGCACCCCCTCTGCTGTTCTCTGGAGGGGCTCCTCTACTGCTGTTGGGTCCCAGCTTAATCTCAGGGTCCTGGAGACCCTGCCCCCAGCCCATGCTCAGCTGTCCTGTGGAGCCTCCATCCTCTGTCCTCTACCCCATCCTCCCTGCCAGAGCCGCCCCGGGTGGAGCATCTGACTTAGAAAAGGACACACCCGAGAGAGGCTTGGGAGGTTTGGGCTGTTGTTGTAGAAGTCTTTGAGTAATAGCAAAAAGTGGAAAACCAGAATAAATGACCAAAATATTTTTTTCAAGAGGGTCACTTTAGACACGTTAGTAAATAGTATCTGACGCCAAGGAATTGTGCTGTGGGATGTGTCCCGGGGTTTCGGGTTGCGGAAAGTGTCCTGGGGCTTCGGGTTGTGCTGCTGTGGGTTTCAGGGCATCAGCCCCACCTCTCCTAAAAATAAAGCTTACCTAGATGTGTTTTGTAAATAACACATTTAAGTTGTGTTTTTCTTAGTTTTTTTTGGTTTTATTTTTACAGCTTTATTGAGATATCATTGACCATATACAAGTTGTATGAATTTAAGGTGTAAACCGTGATATTTTGATAGAAGTATATATTGTGACGTGGTGACTACAGTCAGGATAATCAGCACATCCCTCACTTCACACAGTTGCTGTGCGTGTGTGTGCGTGTGTGTGTGTGTGTGTGTGTGTGTGTGTGTCCCAGGTCATCTTCTCCCGTGAATAGTCTCTGTAACCAACACCACAATCACAATCACAGAGGAGCCCCTCCAGCTGCCCCTTTATATCTGCGCCATCACGGTCCCCTGGCAACCACTAAGCTGCTCTTCATCTCTAGGGCCATTTCCAGGTTTCAAAAATGGAATCTTTCAGGAATAGTGCCTTTTCAGGTTTGACATTTTCCACCAAGCAAGATGCCCCTGGGGTCCATCCAGGCTGCTGCATGTACCATGGGTTTGTTCCTTTTTATTGGTGCATTGGGTCCCATTCTATAGATGAACCCCAATGGGTAACCTTTCACCCACTGAAGGAAACTTGGGTTGTTTCCAGTATTTTGGGTCTTACAGAGAAAGCCATTATGAGCATTCATGTACAGCATTTCTGTGCACGTCAGTTTTGATTTCTCTGTGATAAACGCCCAAGAGCACAACTGCTGGGTTTTAGGGAGAGTGCATGCTAGTATTACAAGAAACAGCCAAGCTGTGTTCCAGGGCAGCCACACCACATTCATCCCCACCTGCAATGAATGGGAATTCAGTTTCTCTGCATCCTTGCCAGCCAGCATTTGGTGCTATGACTATTTCAATGTAAGTGTCCTACGTTGCTTATTTGCCACCCATGTCTTCTCTTCAGTGAATGTCTGTTCATGTCTTTGCTCACTTCCCAAATGGGTTATTTGTTTTTTTCATTGTTGAGACTTGAGAGTTCTTCCCATCTTCCAGATACAAGTCCTTTCTCAGACATGTGGTTTGTAAATAGTATCTCCCAGCTTGTGGTTTGTCTTTTCATCTTCATAAACCGGGATTTTCACAACACAAAAGTTTTGAATTCTGATGAAATCCACTTTATTAAATTTTTCTGTTTATGGCTCATGCTGTTGTAGGTCTCAGAACTCTGCCTGGCCCTAGATCCTGAGACAACTGTCTTCTATTTTTTCTCCCTAAAGTCTTACAGTTTTATATTTACATTTAAATCTATGACTCCTTTTGTGCTTAATTTTTACAAAGCGTGAGGTTTAGGTCAAGGTTTTTGCTTTTTATTTTTCTCTCTATATATGTTATAGTTCCACCACGTAACATAAGATATACCATCTTAACCATTTTAAAGTGGACAGTTCAGTGGCATTAAGTACATTCGCACTGATGTGCCGCCCTCACCACCATCCAGCTCCAGAATTTTTTCATCTTCTCAAACTGAGACTTTGTACCCATTAAAAAGGATTCCCCATTTCCTCCACCTCCTGGCTCCTGGCAGCCGCTATTCCATTTTCTGTCTCTAAGAATTTTACTACTCTGGGTACCTCGTGTAAGTGGAATCACACAGTATTTGTCCTTTTGTGACTGGCTTATTTCACTGAGCATAATGCCCTCAAGGTTTATCCATGTTATAGCCTGTGTCAGAATTTCTTTCCCTTTTAAGGCTGAATAATACTCCATTGTGAGTATATACCATATTTTGCTTATCTAAAAAAATTGAAAGCAGGGTCTGGAAGGGATATGTGCAGACCCATGTTCATAGCAGCATTATTCACAATTGCCAAGAGGTGAAACCAACCCAAATGTCCAGCAGCATTTTTTGAAAAACTACTTTTCCTCCATTAAATTGCTTTTGCTCCTTTAACAAAAATCTGTTTGGTGTGTTTGTGTGGGCCTATTTCTGGGATCTCTACTCCGTTTCATTGGTCTATGTGTCCAACCCTCTGCCAACATCATGCTGTTTTGGTTACTGTAGCTTTTTAACAAGTCCTGTCCTAAAGTCAAGTAATGTGCATACTCTCACTTTATTCTCCTTTTTCAAAATTGTTTTAACTGCTCTAGGTTCTTTTTCTTTCCATATCAATTTTAGAGTAAACTTGTCTATATTTACACAACAACGTGCTGTGATTTTGATAGGAATTGCAGAGATCAATTTGGGGCCAAATGGTACCTTTACTAGGTTGGATTTTCCAATCCTTGTATACAGTATGGTTTTCCTCTTATTTAGATCTTCTTTGATTTATAATACAATTTTTGATTACACGTAGCTCCTCTGTTTTCACAGAGAGGTTGAAATTCAGGAAATCCTCAGCAACAACGTTGGATTGTGTCCAGTGATGTGCTGGAACCAGTTCCCACCAACTCAGGAGGGCCCACGGCGCACGTTCCTTTCCAGCTCTGAGGTCAGTGATGTCACTGTGGCGGCTTGAAATTGGCCATGGACGGTGAGTGGACAAATGCTACAAAATGGGCTTTTCCTTCCTCACTTCCTTCTCTCTGTCTCTCTGTCTCTCTCTCTGGAGGGAATTGTTAAGGGATGGGTGAGAGACTGAATTTAGGAGTATCCCTTTGATGGAAAATCATTTGAGATTCAGACACTGAATTAATTTGAATCAAACAGTCTGTCTAGCATGTAGCTGGTATTATGTTGGGAATTCTTGAATTCAGTGGCCAAGACTTGACCTAAACTAGTGTTCACAGTGGCAATTTGTTAAAAACATTTATAATTAGAATAAGGCAAGCTGGTCTTAGCAAAGGTATGGCCATAATTACGCATCCTCTCCCTCTTCAAATCAAACCTTAACCCCAGCCCTACTGATTGCTGAATACAATCCTGTTAGCTAAAATTAGATCTTTTGATGTTAACACACATCAAGCTATTTGGTCATTTAGGCAGTAATTCTGATCCCAGTAGGGCATTTGGAAATGGAGAGAAGTGAACTGCACCCTCCTCTCCTCCCCCACCAGCCTGTGAGCACATGGCCCAGACAGAGAAGTGTAGCGTGGAAAGACCTACCAATTCAGAATCAGCCCACCAGGGTCTGAACTCAGGTTCAGAATGCTCCCTTGGTCTGACTTTAATCAATCTCTTTATTCAATTTATTGTAGTATTTTAATGATTACAACATTAATGCTATAATTCCAAAATATGTTCAGAGCTTTCAAAACATGGCAAGAAACCTAACAGACTACCCTCTTACTTCTGGGACCTGGGGCAGTGACGATTAATGTTGGCATGTGTCATCCTCCCACTATACTTTCTCCATATATTTAATTATTTAACTGCCTTGTTTCCCCCCTTTTGCTGGCTTTCCCCCTGAAATATGAGGTTATTTTTTTTCATTTAACCACATTTTGTGAATATTTTTCTTTGTCATAAAATAATGTATGTGAACACTAGGAGACTTAATCACAGCTGAAGATCAAAATCACGGGCAAGGGGGCTTCCCTGGTGGCGCAGTGGTTAAGAATCCACCTGCTAATGCAAGGGACATGGGCTCGAGCCCTGGTCTGGGAAGATCCCACATGCCGCGAAGCAACTAAGCCCATGCACCACAACTACTGAGCCTGCGTTCTAGAGCCTGCAAACCACAACTACTGAAGCCCATGTGCCACAACTACTGAAGCCCACGTGCCTGGAGCCCATGCTCCGCAACAAGAGAAGCCACCGCAATGAGACGCCCACACACCACAAGGAAGAGTAGCCCCTGCTCACCACAACCAGAGAAAAGCCCACACGCAGCAACAAAGACCCAAAGCAGCCAAAAAAAAATCACGGGCAAGAGACAGTGAACAAATCCTCTCCACGTGTCTGAGCATAAAATAAGAGGACATCGAGTTAAAATGTAGTAGGAAAGACTATCACAAGATTTTGGCAAGGAATTCCCACAGCTATGATTATGTTTAAGACACAAGAAACATCTGGATTAAAATTTTATAGGTGAGGGTGGAAGAGAGTTTGTGTGGTACTCTACAGGGAGCTGGAGAGTCTCTGTTGGGTAGCGACTGCTGTGACGGATAATTCATGAGGGATGAGGATGAGGCCAGTCTGTCCTGGACATTTTTGCCTTCCTTTTTCTGAGGTATTCAGTGACTCAGTTATAGTTTCAGGTCGTACCCATACCTGGAACAACTACATTATTAGCTGACAGTCTCAGAGATAAAAATGAAAGACAAAAACCCTTACTTTGGTCTGCAAGGGAAAAGCAGATACTGCACCCGTCAGTCTCAATGAGGGAGTTTCTTGGTGGCCTACTGGTTAGGATTTGGTGCTGTCACTGCCGTGGCTGGGGTTCGATCCCCAGCCACGGAACTGAGATCCCGCAAGCTGGATGGTGTGGCAAAAAAAAAAAAAAAAAGAAAAGAAAAACTCAGTGAGAAAGTCTGTGCATCAGACCTGCGATCCTATTACTGGAGTCGATGCATTGCAACTCAGGCACTGAGTCAGGCTCTGGTTGGGCTGTAGTGTGTGGAAATGTGGATAAGAACAGGACCTTATTGCACAGGTTAATGACATAAGAAAGGAGGAGGACAGGGAATTGCTCTCTGGATGAAGGACAGACATACACTCTCATCAGACATAGACCCAGTTTACTGAAATTGGTTATTTGCACACAGAGGTGTATAGTGGAAATGCCATTCCTATACAAATAATATGTTATAAATAAATTAGCCCGTTAAATAGGCAACTTAAACCTAATTAGGGTTAATGATTTTTTATTTTCTAAAAGCCCACTTAAAAAAAATCAAATTAGTCCTATCTTATTTTATTTGGTCGTTTGAACAGGGAGATTTTTGCTGCCACAGCTGTTTACAAGGCTATAAAACCTCTTTGTAGAAGAGTGGTTTTGGAAGCCCAGCCAGATTCCAGATTCACCTCCAGTATAACTGTCCTGGGGAGTCAGGTCCCCTCCCACTCCCAGAAACTCAACTTCACAAATGGCAGAAATGCAGGAAGCGGGTAGAGAGAAGGACCAATGATTTCCTTCAGAAAAAGAAAAAAAGACAGAATTCTTAAACATGCCACCATTTTTTGATAAGAAAAGGCAATAGACATTAAAGAATAATTAAAAGGAATGCTTATCAGGAATCAATCCAGCTTAGAAAATGAAAGGTGTTATAGATGTAACAAAGCTTCCTGTTTTTAATAAGGGCAGGAGAAGGAGGAACAGGGGACCTCTCAGCTGGAAGGATGGCTCTGGACTCCTCGGACCAAATTCTAGGGAACTGGGCTCATGAGACCTATGCTCTCCTGCTTCCACCTCCCCTCCCTGCAGATGTAGTCGCTTGCATCTGCACCCTTGCTTTCAGAGGGTCACGGTATCTAGTCTTTATTTGCTCATTTACAGAAATTTTTCCAAGGTGAATCAATGTACAAAAAACAAAATAAGAATTAGGGCAAGGAATTGAGGATAGGATTTTGCTTGTGAATCAGCTTTTCTCGAGGGCAGGGCAGGTGATGAAAAGCAGAGCTGGATACAGAAAGAACCGGGTTCCGGTCCTGCTCTGTCACTGAAGAGCAGTGAGCTGCTGATGGTGAGCCCATCGCTCAGGGACCACAGATAATTTCTGCATCTGACATGAGACGTGAGGGGGGGCATCAAGTAGAGATTAAACACAGTGCAGGTAGAAAGCTCAGCATAGAAACTGTGGCATGTTCGAGCTTAGTAAATGAGAGCTGTCTTCATTGTCCTAATTCCCACAGCCCAGTAATGCAGACGGATCATGGGGAATTATGTGGGTGAAGACATGGGGCTGAGGTAGAAAAATCCCTGTGCTGAAGGACACAGGAACCTCAGAGATAGTTCAGGCTTGGTGCAGTGCTCTGCCCTCGCTGTCTGGAGATTCTTAACACTTTGTGAACAAAGGAACCCACATTTTCATTTTGCTTTGAGCCCTGCGAATTTGGTGAGGATCTCATGGCAAGTAAGAGAAGGTGCCAGCTTCGCATACAGCTGTCTGGCCTCGAAGCCCAGCTCTTTCATCTCAGTGGCTGATAAGGATCTTTGCAAAGACGCATAGAAGCTGACCCAGGAGCCACCTAACCCAGCCAACTCAGCACCATTCCTGGCCTCTGCTGGGATGGGACTTCATGATCCTGAATGAGTTAAAGGGGCAGATTAGATCTTCCGTTCTCATGGCTGCAGCTGGCTTGGTGAAAAGGGCTGGTGTTTTTGTTTTTAATATCTTTATTGGAGTATAATTGCTTTACAATGGTGTGTTAGTTTCTGCTTTATAACAAAGTGAATCAGCTATACAGATACATATATCCCCATATCTCCTCCCTCATGCGTCTCCCTCCCTCCCACTCTCCCTATCCCACCCCTCTAGGTGGTCACAAAGCACCAAGCTGATCTCCTTGTGCTATGTGGCTGCTTCCCACTAGCTATCTATTTTACATTTGGTAGTGTATATATGTCAATGCTACTCTCACACTTTGTCCCAGCTTACCCTTCCCCCTTCGCGTGTCCTCAAGTCCATTCTCAACGTCTGCATCTTTATTCCTGTCCTGCCCCTAGGTTCTTCAGAACCATTTTTTTTTTTTAGACTCCATATATATGTGTTAGCATATGGTATTTGTTTTTCTCTTTCTGACTTACTTCACTCTGTATGACAGACTCTAGATCCATCCACCTCACTACAAATAACTCAATTTCATTTCTTTTTATGGCTGAGTAATATTCCATTGTATATATGTGCCACATCTTTTTTATCCATTCATCTGTCGATGGACACTTAGGTTGCTTCCATGTCCTGGCTATTGTAAACAGAGCTGCAATGAACATTGTGGTACATGACTCTTTTTGAATTATGATTTTCTCTGGGTATAATGCCCAGTAGTGGGATTGCTGGGTCATATGGTAATTCTATTTTTAGTTTTTTAAGGACCCTCCATACTGTTCTCCATAGTGGCTGTATCAATTTACATTCCAACCAACAGTGCAAGAGGGTTCCCTTTTCTCCACACCCTCTCCAGCATTTATTGTTTGTAGATATTTTCATGATGGCCATTCTGACCCGTGTGAGGTGATACTGCATTATAGTTTTGATTTGCATTTCTCTAATGATTAGTGATGTTGAGCATCCTTTCATGTGTTTGTTGGAAGTCTGTATATCTTCTTTGGAGAAATGTCTATTTAGGTCTTCTGCCCATTTTTGGTCTGGGTTGTTTGTTTTTTTGATATTTAGCTGCATGAGCTGCTTGTAAATTTTGGAGATTAATCCTTTGTCAGTTGCTTCATTTGCAAATACTGTCTTCCATTCTGAGGGTTGTCTTTTCATCTTGTTTATGGTTTTCTTTGATGTGCAAAAGCTTTTAAGTTTCATTAGGTCCCATTTGTTTATTTTTGTTTTCATTTCCCTAGGAAGTGGGTCAAAAAGGATCTTGCTGTGATTTATGTCATAGAGTGTTCTGCCTATGTTTTCCTCTAAGAGTTTTATATTTTCTGGCCTTACATTTAGGTCTTCAATCCATTTTGAGTTTATTTTTGTGTATGGTGTTAGGGAGTGTTCTAATTTCATTCTTTTACATGGAGCTGTCCAGTTTTCCCAGCACCACTTATTGAAGAGGCTGTCTTTCTTCCATTGTATATTCTTGCCTCCTTTATCAAAAATAAGGTGACCATATGTATGTGGGTTTATCTCTGGGCTTTCTATCCTGTGGCATTGATCTATACTTCTGTTTTTGTGCCAGTACCATATTGTCTTGATTACTATAGCTTTGTAGTATAGTCTGAAGCCTGGGAGCCTGATTCCTCCAGCTCCGTTTTTCTTTCTCAAGATTGCTTTGGCTATTTGGGGTCTTTTGTGTTTCCATACAAATTGTGCAATTTTTGTTCTAGTTCTGTGAAAAATGCCATTGGTAGTTTTATAGGGATTGCATTGAATCTGTAGATTGCTTTGGGTAGTATAGTCATTTTCACAATGTTGATTCTTCCAATCCAAGAACAGAAATAAAAGGAATCCAAATTGGAAAAAGAAAAAGTAAAGCTGTCACTGTTTGCAGATAACATGATACTATACACAGAGAATCCTAAAGATGCTACCAGAAGACTACTAGAGCTAATCAATGAATTTGGTAAAGTAGCAGGATACCAAATTAATGCACAGAAATCTCTTGCATTCCTATACACTAATGATGAAAAATCTGAAAGAGAAATTAAGGAAAGTCTCCCATTTACCATTGCAACAAAAAGAATAAAATACCTAGGAATAAACCTACCTAAGGAGACAAAAGACCTGTATGCAGAAAACTATAAGACACTGATGAAAGAAATTAAAGATGATACAAACAGAGGGCTGGTGTTTTGAAAGGAGGCAAGTGTATGTACAGGATGAGTCATTCTCAAAATAGTTTACTCAAGAGTAGCTTAGGTAGGGATTAGTGAGTGTAGCAGAAGGTTCAGGAAAATTCCTTCAAGTGCTTTCCAAATATTTTAGGCTCAGGAAAATCCAAGGCCTTTTGTGCCAATGGCTTTTTTACTTTTAGGCTGAAAGCCATGTTTATTTAAAAAGAAAGGTAATGTAATCCATATATTCAATATTGTTTGTCAATTTCTGTTCCTATAAATGTTCTGAGCTTTTCTTTTGCTGCAAATCTCACACAAATTTCTTCTTATATATTTTATGGTGCAAAATATTTATGTCAGTCTCCTAAAGAAATTAATACATCACTTTTCCTCTATCTTTTTGCTGAAGCTCTGCGAATGTAAGCTGTGGTACCACATTACCTGGCAGTGTGCTGTGACTGTCCCCGGTCTTCCAGGGCAGCCTCCCCGAGTCGCAGTCTCATCCCCGGCCTTTTTCCAGATACACTCTCCAACTCCCCCCAACATCTGTACAAATGCAACCCCTACCTCAAGGTTAACTTAAGTATTAGGACTTGTGAGACCAGTGGAACTATGGGTTTCTAATAATGACTCTTGGAATTCATCTGCTATTTAACACATTCTTTTCCTGTGTTTTAAGATGATTAAACGAAAATTTTAAAGACTAGACTGATGGTTTTAGTGAATTGAGTAAGTTTGTTCTGGTTGTTTTACATGTGGGTATTGATGATTTATTACTTAAAGACTATGGATTGTTTAGTACAGGTGTCCCCAACCCCCGGGCCACAGACCCTGTTTGGAGCTGAGCTGCACAGCAGGAGGTGAGTGGCGGGTTAGGGAGCAAGCGAAGCTTCATCTGCCGCTCCCCACCGCTTGCATTACCGCCTGAACCCACCCTCTTACCCCATCCGTGGAAAAATTGCCTTCCACGAAACTGGTCCCTGGTGCCAAAACATTTAAAAAATGCTCTTTGACCCAAAAGAAGAAGTACAATGAGACTGCTAAACCAGCAGAAAAGGAAGACGCTGAGGAAATTGGTCTCAAATACAATTCTAAGGTGGCAGGAAGGGCGGGAGGGGAAGACCAAATAATAGGATTACTCAGAGCTGCTAATGATCCTGATTCAGTCATTTTCTGCTTATAAAAGGGCACTTTGACCTTTTCCAAGCCCAAATATATGTTTCTCGATGGAAGGTCGCTCCCATGCATAAGCTACTGAAGACTAGATTTATCAGAAACTCTGATAGATTCCTAAACCCAGTAGGGGAGGTGACACTGCTATCATTAATTGAGTCAATGATTTATTTTATCCGGTACTACACGTACAGGCATATAATGCATAAATTACACAAAACAGTTCCAGCATAGTTAATGAACTTGCCCTAAGGCTAATAAAAAAGCACTTAGCTAGGTCCTATTTATTTTTTTCCTTTATGCATAACAGCATTTTACTTAACAGCATTAATCAAGCTGAAGGACCATCTGAATTAAGATGTAAAGACCTTTTTTAGGCTGTGTGTCAGCGTAAGTGAAGTGCCCAGGTACCAGTCAGGGTTAGGATGCCCTGACACGAAAGGGCTTCCCTGTGACACACATGGCATCATCGGGGGTCTCTCCTATTTGGGATGATCTAAGTAGGAAAGAGCAGTTACATGGTTGGGGGGTTTGCTTTTTCACAGTGTTGAGTACCTGTGAGGCTTATCAACACAGTGAGCACAACTTGTTCACCCAAATAAACTATGTTGGTGTCGGAGGCCCAGAGCTTGATTTCCAGCAGGGCTGGGAACTAGTCATGCTGCCTTGGAGAAGTCACTTAGCCTGTGTCATCCTCGTCTATAAAATGGGGACACCAGCATGTGCCACTCCCAGTTTGGGGGAGAATCAAATGAGATGACAGGTGCAAAGCTCCAGGCACCAGACTGACAACTGGTCAACATGTAATCGTGTGAGAGTAACAAACCATTCAGGGCAGTAATACAGCAACTAAGTTGTTTGACTAAGAAGTTCAAATAACCATCTATGGGGCTGACTACCATAAACGCCTCATCAAAAACATAAAGTATTACAGGTGGCCAATAAGAACATGTGGCGATGCTCAACATCACTAACCATCAGGGAAATGAAAATCAAAACCACAATGAGCCACCACCTCACACCCATTAGGATGCTTACTATCAAAACCCAGAAAACAAAAGTGTAGTGAGGATGTGGAGAAATTGGAACCCTGTACACGGTTGGTGGGAATGTAATTTGGTGCAGCCACTACAGAAAACCGTATGGAGGTTCTTCAAAAAATCAAACAGAATTATTGTATGATCCAGCAATTCCACTTTTGGGTGTTTAACCAAAAGAATTGAAGGCAGGGCTTTGAACAGATATTTGAACAACTATCTTCAAAGTAGCATTATTTACAGCAGCCAAAAGGTGGAAGCAACCCAAGGTCCAGTGGTTGCCAGGGGCTTGGGGCAGGGAGATGGGGAGTATGTAATGGGGACAGAGTTTCATTTGGGGAAGATGAAAAAGTTCTGGAGATGGATAGTGGTGATGGTCACACAACAGTGTGAATGCACTTCATGCCACTGAGATGTACCCTTAAAAAGGGTGAAGATGGTAAATTTTGTGATGTGTATTTTACTACAATTAAAAAATATAAAATATAATAAAATGTTTCCAAGTTTTAAAGGCTGTGATAGTGGTAAGCTCCTTTTGTTGTTTTGTTTTCTCATTGACAATCCATTTCTTCATTCCTGTACTTCTTCATTCATTTATCTCATCATCAAAGTTGTATTGAGCTCCTATATTATATCAGATACTGTGGATAAAGAAATAAAAGTAGCCTGGTATCTGATCTCCCCAATCTTAAAATCTAGAAAGAAAAGGATAACTGTAGGATTGATAAGCACAGGATCATGGGACAAAGGCAATTCATAGAAGCATGTGTAAGATATTGAAATAGTAAAAAGAGAACTACAGGGATGAGAATAAGAAAAGTAACAAAGAAAAAGACATTTTACATAAAAATCAACAGATGACTATAGGCATCTCATTTTTTTCTAGATTTTACCAAAAAAAAAAAAAAAGACTGGATTTATGTTATTCTTTCTGCCATGTGGTTTAAACTTTTCTCCTAAGAAAAGATCATTGAATTGCTAAGAATGTTAACTTTAATTTAACCTACTCCTTAGAAGTATTTTGCACAGGAAGAAACTGAGGCCGGTAAAGCTGAAAGGAAGAGTAAAATTTCATGCAATTAAATTAGTGACAAATATGAGTCTTGAATCTAGCTTTTCAGAAGTGCCTGTTTCTTACATTACACTAACTTTTCCAAGGCAGCCAGACATACATTTGTGACCAGTGATCCAATACTTACTGACATCACATGATCTCATATTTGTGTAGATAGCACTGTCATAAACTTTTCAAATCACAGTTGATGTCAGAGAGACTCCCTTTATATGAGGGGCTAGGTACATTTCTTACTTCTGAGAGGACAAATGACTTCATTCTGGTTAGAAAAGACTGTCATGATCTGTGCTGCTCACATGAAGATCAGGTCCACTTACTTGACTGTAAATTTGTACATTCACTCCGGGTCAGATGCTATTAAATGCAGTGGGGACACAGTAATGAAAGGACAGACATAATTCTGCCCCCAAGAACCTTACCATCTGGTGAAAATAAATTCTACCTTTTTAATTGGTTACTGGAGGTGTGCACAGGATCTGGAAGAGATGGTAAACCAGCCGCCATCAGTAAAAGCAGAACAGAAATGGCAAGAGAAAGCTCACCCATCTTTGTTTTTTAAAAACGAACTATTCATAAGGGCTGCCCTGAAGCTTAGGAACAGAAGCAAGATTTAGGAAGGGCTTCTAAGAGATACTTTAAGAAAAATTGTATTTAAAAGAAATTTTGTTTAATATTATGAATGAAACACCTTGATAAAACTTGAAAAAAACACACACTGGATTTTATTTATTTTTAAACATTTACAGAGAGCATTCTAAATATTTTGCTTTATCAAGTCTTTAACTTTTTTTTTTTTGCAGTACGCCGGCCTCTCACCGCCATGGCCTCTCCCGTTGCAGAGCACAGGCTCCGGACACGCAGGCCCAGTGGCCATGGCTTACGGGCCCAGCCGCTCCGCGGCACGCGGGATCCTCCCGGACCGGGGCACGAACCCGCATCCCCTGCATTGGCAGGCAGACTCCCAATCAGTGTGCCACCAGGGAAGCCCTAGTCTTTAACTTTTTACATAAAAAGTAATATTTTATTTTCATGTTTTAAAGGGTAGTAAGGTAGAATGTATTGTATTGACCCAATGACAATGTCCAGAATATAAGTCATTTTATTTAGTAAGTAATTTCTAAGTCTTGCTGGTCATCAGTATCACCTGGGAGAGTTTCTTGTTTTGTGTTTTTCATTCACAGATCATGCTTCTCAAGTCCCAAATCTTCTGAATTAGAATCTCAGGGATAGTGCACATTGTGGGGACCTGAGAATCTATGTTTCTTAAAAGAAAAACATGAGATGAAGGAAAAAGAACTCCTCCAGTGATTCTGATGGAAATCCAGTCTCAGAAACTATCTGTTCAGATTATAAGACTATTGTCAAATACTGCTATTACCCATGTCCTAGCTGAAGATAAAGCAGGAGGAAAAGTATCTTTTCAACGCTGAGCTGAAGACCTGGGCAGAGAGGTGCACATGAGAGAAGAACATAGTATTCTTGCCGCCTGCGACTAACATTTCAGTAAGTGGCATCTTCCTTCCATTTACATTGATGGAAGGATCATTCAACAGCGAGGACAGGTCAGTATGAATTTTACAAAGCTAGGATTTCTCAGAGTTTTAAACAGAAACATATGGGAAGAAAATAGCTGCTTTAGGCAATTTTTCCCCCAAAATTAAGTCTTCACATACAAAGAACATCATCATCTTGTGTTGCCATATCCTTGAACTTTAAACATTGGCTGTTCTGTTGTTTTTGTTTGAAATTGGAAGAAAATGAAATTAAGAATAATAAAGCCACATATATTGACAAAGACTGTCTCCTTGACCAAACCTGGGTTGGGCTCCTCTGAGGTGTCTTCTGGACCAGGCCCCAAACTTGGGCTCTGACCCTTGGCAGCTTAGTTCAGTTTTAGCAAGAATCCTGGTGGGTCAGTTTAGTGAAAATCTCCCACCATCAATATTTGGTCAAATTCCTCATTCTCCACCCTTGATATCTTATCACCCTCATCACCAACCATCACCTGCCTTCTGCAAGAATCCGGTCGAGTTGTGCTAGCAAGAGTCCCCCAGCTCTGATGTCGTGTTCCATCCACTGACCCCCACTCTGCTCCTTGCCAGTAAATCTCCACATGTCCTTATTTGGGGTTGAGTCCGATCTCTCTCCCCTACTGCAAAACCCCATTGCAGTGGTCCCTTCTTGAATAGACTTTCTTACCATATTTAACAAGTGTCAGAGTAATTTTTTGGACAATACTCAAGTAGAATTTCACACTTGGTTAAGGGCTTTGGTGTTCCTGATATGTTATCTAGCAACTTTTAGCCCTTCTATAGGTTTCCTTTCCTACTTAGGGCCCGAGAGACCAGAGATTTATGTGAGATGGGAGCTGCAGGAAACAGAGAAGACGTTAAGGGGGAAAAGATGATGAGTTTAGTTTGGGACAAACTTTATTTGGATTTCTAGCAACATGGCATCTGGGAATATTTGACAGGCATTTGAAAACCTGAGTATAATCCAATGAAGAGGTCAAGGCGAGAAACAGAGATTGGAGAGCTGTCCCCCTGGAGATGGGCTGAAGTGCTGTGAGTGACTGAGTGTGCCCGTGGAGGAGCACGGGGCCCACGGCTTCCAGTCAAAGAACATCAAGACACCCCTGTGGTCAAAGGAGCTGCAGCAAGGGACAACCCACCCTGGGGGAAGGGGGTATCTCAGCAAGAGGGTATTAGAATGACTCCTAGGATTGGGCTTACGTTAGGTGGTTTTGCGGACGCCTGAAGGGAGTGGGGTCTACTCTGGACTGGGTGCTGTCAGGAGGCGGGGCTAATATTTTTACTGGGGAGATTCACAAATCTTATCTGGAAGCAGAGCAGACAACAGTAAGACTAAAGCTATAATTAGTAAAGAAGAAGCAGTCTTTCCTATTTGCCAGGAAAATGGCATTATTGGTCATTTTTATGGCTTGTATGATACTTGTATTTTTCAGTGTTCAGAAATAACCACATGGAGGTCTTGCTTTTGTCTTGCCGCATCCTGGTCTCGGGGTGGCCTGGACTGATGCTGACATGCAGTGCAGCTATTATACTCATGGGGAGAACAGCAAGCCCTGGCTAAGAGTCCCAGACCAGGTCCAGGATAGCAGGAGCTGGTTTTCTTTCTCAGGAGGAAGGAGAGAGAAGGTTCAAGACAGCATCTTGGTCCCTCTCCCCCACCCTGTAATCTGAAGAGTGGCAAAGAAAGTGAAAACATAATGAGACAAACCTGAGAATGCAACATCAGCTTTTCCCACTTCACATCTTGAAATACTTATACTCCTATGTGGGGAAACAACAAATGAGACACCACAGCAAAGTGGGATTATTATCTAGTAAGATGGATGTCATCTACTTTTTTTATGTCATGCAGAAGACTCTGTTAAATCCATTTGATTTAATTAATTGCAGTAGGTTTGTAGTCAAGCAGCACCTACCTAAGAAACCAGAAAGTTGTTAATGGTTTGATCTGTTATCAAGACTTGAGTCATATGTAAGAAGTTGCAGCAAGGTGATAAAATCATGTCCTTTTTTAAAATGTAGTTTTCCTTTTGTCCATAAGTGACTGGTTTCTCTTGGTCCATTCTGACCTGGTTGGTTCTTGTTAAAATTGGATTTTAACACTATTGCCTCTTGCTCAGACTCACAAGGGATTCTGTTAGGTCGTCCACCTGGGTAAATGGACCACTATGCTTTTCAGAGTACTTCCCAGACTTGGTTTTCTCAGACCAGACTTTTAAAGTTCCTACAAATGACATGGTTACAGCTCCATTCTTCGGTAGCTGATGTTACGCGCTTGCACGGGGTGGGAATCTGGCTCCTCAGACAGGATTGTGTGCTGGGTCCTCACTTGCATGTGAACGTCTTCTGACCTTGACCCACACCCTTCCTCTGTTCGGCCTGCCGCATCCTACACGCTTCATCTTGGCACCACAGGCGTTCGAACATGTGTCTCCTCTCCGCTCTCCAAGGACACAGCCCAGGGATATCCTCATCACAGCGCTCACTGGGATTTGTGAGAGGCCCAGCCACTCCAGCCTCCCTGTCTCCCTGGGAGTCCCCATGACTCCCAGGATGAACTCAGAGAGGGCCGCCTGGCACGGAGCAGGCTGTAGCCTTCTTGGCTGTGTCCCAGCCTCCTTCCAGGCCCTTTTTCCCTGGGAAAAGCCCTGATGGGGACTGTGCGATCTGTGGGTGTTTTCAACTCAAGACTTTCAACCGATTTCTTTGATGGCTCCGTTCCTTATGCTCCTGTCGACCTAGCATTTGGAGTGTGAGGACAGTTAGCATGGGATTGCCATAATAGAGCCACTGTTGCTACATTTCTTTAGACCAAGAAAGAGGCCTATGGATCGCTGGTCGGATGCCAGCAATGGCCCTGCAAGGCCTCTCCCTCATCTGGGTCTCCAAGACATGAAAGTGCAGAGTCAGGAGTGGCTTGGAGCCACTGCGTAGGAAGGTTTCTTTGCAGATTAGGAATCAAACCTGGGCAGTTTGGGAGCCTAACAGATATTCACAGGTGGCCAGTGTCATTTAAATCAGGTCCTTTCTGCAGTGCCCATTGATCCAGCCCATGAAAGGCTGTGCTTTCCCCACTGACAGAAGCAGTCATGCAGCACATGCAGAGTTTCCTGCAACGCCAGAATTACATGTAATTTGTCAACAGCTGACACTGCTAATAAAGGGTTTACACATATCATGTGCAACATCTACACACTGCTTAAATGCAAGCCAACTGTATAAACTTAATGTTACAGCAATATATTTTGGAACTCTCCTTTGAGCTTTCCTGGGGTAAATTGGCCCTTAAATGAAAACATATGGACGGTAGAAATCCCAGGTGCTTTAGATCAACAGAGACTTGGCTAATCCCATGGATTTCGGCATATTTGACATAAGAAAGTTCATTAAACCTGGGGCCAACCTCATACCTGATGTCAGCAGGCTAACTGGAATATGTACTTATAATCCTCACACATGTCTACAACTGGCCCTCGACTGGGCTACTTTGATTTGTTCTCCTTCCTAAAATGCCTGGAATATCATGGGCTTCCAGGTTTACAGTCTTCAAGTTCTTCAGCTGGTAAGTTCAAATTCGGATCCAGCAAATGGAAAAAGAAACGTGTCCATTTTATGTATCAGGAATATATTTAGGTTCCTATGAATCTATATTAACAAAGACACACGATTTATTCTAATATGGTTGGATGTTTATTTTATGAGAGTCATTCCTGGAGATACAGTGAATGTAGGTTTGTTACGGTCAGCATCATTAAGTGGAAACCCTGAAACTACCAGGGAACTGGTGTTACAAACGAAGCTGTGAGATAAGAAGCAGGGAAAACAGAGACCTACAGCTTTTTCCTCACTAACTCAATGCTGTTTTTCCTGTTTCCTCTCAAAACATGAGAAGGTTTTTCTTTTCATGTATAATAGCTACAGTTAAATTTTGTTCCTGTAGTGCCACTCTTGTAAAGCATCTCAGCGGATACCAAGTCTAAAGGAGACCACTTGATATTTTAAAGTGGGGAACCTAGATTCACATGGTATCAGAAAATCTACTCTTAGTATCTGAATCCTATGAAATTCATACATAATCCACACTTACAGTTCAGAATGCAGAAAATGTTTCTTAAATTAGAAATATATTCTGTAAATGCAGTAGTCTATTCTTTTCCTTTCATTTTACTGGTAGGTTCTGCTTTAGTAATGCAAATTTAAAAATCGGGTTAAGGTGAAAAATCTAAGTGAATGTTATTATGCACTGTGTATTACAGTTTTTTTCTTAAGAAAAAAATGAAATGAAAATGAAAATGCTTTCTCAAGAGAGTATCAGGCAAGAAAATCATCAGAATACATCTAAGCAAAAATTAATCTAAATGAAAAAAAAAATATATATATATATTCTTTATAGATATGGTAAAAGAATCACACAAATATTTATGTAAATGCTTTAAAGCAAGTTTTGGAAATGTTATTTTTTATAAAGATTTTTTAAAATTAATTTATTTTATTTTATTTATTTATTTTTGGCTGTGTTGGGTCTTTGTTGCTGCGTGCAGGCTTTCTTCTATTGTGGCGAGCGTGGGCTACTCTTCATTGCAGTGCGTGGATTTCTCATTGCGATGGCTTCTCTTGTGGAGCATGAGCTCTAGGCGTACGGGCTTCAGTAGTTGTGGCACGAGGACTTAGTTGCTCTGCGGCATGTGGGATCTTTCCGGACCAGGGCTCGAACCTATGTCCCCTGCATTGGCAGGTGGATTCTTAACCACTGTGCTACCACGGAAGCCCAGGAAATGTTATCTTTTAAATTATGAAAACAACTGTTGTGCATTATCCAAATGATAATGGACTTGCATATCACAACCTACAAAGATTCTGATTTAACATTTTTTCAATCAGAAGGAAATTGATGTAATTACTTTAAAAATACTGATGTTATATTGTAAGGCACAGCCATTTTAAACCTTATGTCTTGTAACTTCATTTCTCTTTAGGGCTTAATCTCAGCACTTCCACTGTAAGTAAATGCTTTGGAAGAAAAAGAAAACATTGCTCCCCAAATCCCATGACTCTTACATTCTTTTATTATTTCAAGTAATTTGAGGAAAAACCCAAAATCTTCCTTCTAACGTTGGTAGACCGTAACTCATTTTTTGTTCCAAATTCTTCTACTGATCCCCTTTCCTCGCTGGTCTTTTTGGAAAGGCAAAGATGAGGAAGAGAGGAAGAAGGAAATCCGCATCCAGTGGGGGTTTTGGAGAGCACCCATTCCAACACCTTCAATGGACCTAAACAAACTGTGTCTGCAAAGGGTAAGTGGGCCTTGGAAAGGCAATGGCGAGAGAAGTGGGGGCCCAGGGTGGTTCCGCCCGGCGGGAGCTACACCTCCCTGTGGACGTGAGCTGTGTGTGTGCCATGTGAGTTGGGCACATTGCTACATCTGCCTGCTCACTTCCCCAGCTCTATGATGAGCATAACATGACCTGCTCAGAGGCTGCATGAGAGGACAGGTGAGACAAGACGCCATATGGTATCTATTTGTGGTCGCTCAGATTTCTAAGGAGGAGAAAACCTGAAGACAGGTTTGTGTGAGCTTAGGAAAGAGAGAATGAAGAAAAAACCACTAAACAACTGAAAATATCCTTGTTCTACCTCTCTGATCCTTCAAACACCCCCATATCATGTCTCAAATACTGAAATTAGGAGGGTGCCGAGGGAGTGAGGAGTGAGTGGGGCCGACCGGTCACCCCAGGAATTTGCAGAGCCCTGGAAGGAGGCTCAGACATGAGAGGAGTCCAGTGGGACAGGGATTTTTCTGGGGCTAGGTTGAACCAGCCAGGAAAGAGAATAAACAGTCATTGCCTGAATTTCCACTTTTAGAGACTCAACACCTTAGCTTAGAGTTTAATCTTTGACATAAATCGTAGCAATATTTTATTGGATCTGTCTCATAAGGCAAAAGAAATAAAAGCAAAAAGGAACAAATGAGACCTAATAAAACTTAAAGGCTTTTGACAGCAAAGAAAACCACCGATAAAATGAAAAGACAACCTATGGAATAGGAGTAAATATTTGCAAATGATGCAACCAACAAGGGATTAGTATCCAAAATATACAAACAGATTATACAAATCAATAAAAAAAACCTGAACAATCCAATCAAAAACGGGCAGAAGACTTCAATAGACATTTTTCCAAAGAGGACACACGGATAGCCAACAGTCACATGAAAAGATGCTCAACGTCATTAATTATTAGAGAAATGCAAACCAAAGCTACAATGAGGTATTATCTCACACCTGTCTGAATGGCCATCATCAAAAAGCCTATAAATAACAAGTGTTGGGGAGGACGTGGAGAAAAGGAAGCCCTCCTGCACTGCTGGTGGGAATGTAAATTGGTTCAGCCACTATGGAGAACAATACAGAAGTTTCTTAAAATACTAAAATTAGAACCATCTTACAACCCAGCAATTCGACTCCTGGGTTTACATCCAAAAAAAAAAAACAAAAAACTAATCTGAAAAAATATATGCACCCCAATCCCAATGTTCATAGCAGTATTATTTACAATACCTAAGACATGGAAGCAACCCGAGTGTCCATCAATAGACGAATGGATAAAGAAGATGTTGTATATATACACGATGGAATATTACTCAGCCATAAGAAGAAAGAAATTCTGTCATTTGCAGCAATGTGGATGGACCTAGAGAATATTATGCTTAGTGAAATAAGTCAGTATGCTCTCTCTTATATGTGGAATCTAAAAAATAATACAAATGAATGTATATGCAAAACAGAAACAGACTCAACAGATATAGAAAACAAACTTACGGTTACCAAAAGGAAGAGGGATGGGGGAGGGACAAATTAGGGGTATGGGATTAACAGATACAAGCCACTATGTATAAAATAGATAAGGAGGGCTGGGCGGGAAGATGGCGGAAGAGTAAGACGTGGAGATCGCCTTCCTCCTCACGGATACACCAGAAATACATATACACGTGGAACAACTCCTACCGAACACCTACTGAAGGCTGGCAGAAGACCTCAGAGCTCCCAAAAGGCAAGAAACTCCCCACGTACCTGGGTAGGGCAAAAGAAAAAAGAAAAAACAGAGACAAAAGAATAAGGACGGCACCTGCACCAGTGGGAGGGAGCTGTAAAGGAGGAAAAGTTTCCACACACTAGGAAGCCCCTCCGCGGGCGGAGACTGCGGGAGGCGGAGGGGGGAGCTTCGGGACCGCGGAGTGGAGCACAGCGACGGGTGCGGAGGGCAAAGCGGGGGGATTCCTGCACAGACGATCGGTGCCGACCGGCACTCACCAACCCGAGAGGCTTGTCTGCTTACCCGCCGGGGCGGGCGGGGCTGCGAGCTGAGGCTCGGGTTTCGGTTTTGGACGGAGCGCGGGGAGAGGACTGGGGTTGGCGGCTTGAGCATAGCCTGGAGGGGTTGGTGCGCCACGACTAGCCGGGAGGGAGTTCGGGGAAAAGCCTGCACCGGCCGAAGAGGCAAGAGACTTTTTCTTCCCTCTTTGTTTCCTGGCGCGCGAGGAGAGGGGTTTAAGAGCGCTGCTTAAAGGAACTCCAGAGAAGGGCGCGAGCCGCGGCTAAAAAGCGCAAACCCCAGAGACGGGCGCGAGCCTCGGCTGAGGGCGCGAGCCCCCGAGACGGGCGCGAGCCGCGGCGGGAAGCGCGAGCCCCAGAGACGGGCGCGAGCCGCGGCTGAAACTGCGGAGCCCAGAGACGGGCGGGAGACGCTGGGGCTGCTGCTGCCGCCACCAGGGGGGCTGTGTGCGAGCACAGGTCACTCTCCGCGCCCCTCTTCCGCGGAGCCTGTGCAGGCCGCCACTGCCGGGTTCCCGGGATCTGGGGACAGCTTCCCGCACGGCGGGTCTCAGGCTGGTGCAACGTCACGCCGGCCTCTGCCGCAGCGTCACGCCGCCTCTGCCGCCGCAGGCCCGCCCCGCACGCAGTGCCCCGCCTTCCCCCATCCCCCAACCCCCGGCCTGAGTGAGCTGGAGCTCCCGAATCAGCGGCTCCTTTAACCCCGTCCTATCTGAGCAAAAAAAACAGACGCCCTCCAGCGATCAGCGCGCAGGGGCAGGGCCGGGTACAAAGCTGAGCTCCTGTGAGCTGTGAGAGCAGGGAGGAGAGGGGGAGGTCTCTCCCGGCAGCCGCGGAGGCGGCGGATTGAAGCTCCACAATCAACTTGATGTGCCCTGCATTGTGGAATACCTGAATAGACAGGGAGTGAGCCCAAATTGAAGAGGGGGAATTTAGGAGCGAGATCGGTGATTTTTTTCCCTTTTCCTCTTTTTGTGAATGTGGGCATGTATGCTTCTGTGTGAGATTTTGTCTGTATACTCTTGTTTCCACCATTTGTCCTAGGGCTCTATCCGTCCATGGGTTTTTTTTTTTTAAAAAAAAAAAAAAAAAAATTTTTTTTTAATAATTAATTTTAATTGTAATAACTTTATTGAACTTTACCTTCGTTCTTTCTTTCTTTCTTTCCTTCCTTCCTTCCCTCCTTTAGACAACTAATCACCCCAAATTGAGGAGGTGGTCTCTGGGAGCAGGATTTATGATTTTTCCCCCTTTGCCTCTCTTTGTGAACGTGTAGGTGTATGCTTCTGTGTAAGATTTTCTCTGTATAGCTTTGCTCCCAATAGTTGTCCTAGGGCTCTATCCTTCCATGGTTTTTTAAAAAAAAAAAAAAATTTTTTTTCTTTCTTAATAATTAATTTTAATTGCAATAACTTTATTGTACTTTACCTTCGTTCTTTCTTTCTTTCTTTCCTTCCTTCCTTCCCTCCTTTAGACAGCAAATCACCCCAGGTTGAGGAGGTGGTCTCTGGGAGCAGGATTTAGGATTTTTCCCCCTTTGCCTCTCTTTGTGAACGTGTATGTGTATGCTTCTGTGTAAGATTTTCTCTGTATAGCTTTGCTTCCAACATTTGTCCTAGGGCTCTATCCGTCCATGGTTTTTTTTTAAAAAAAAAAAAAATTTTTTTTTCTTTCTTAATAATTAATTTTAATTGCAATAACTTTATTGTACTTTACCTTCGTTCTTTCTTTCTTTCTTTCCTTCCTTCCTTCCCTCCTTTAGACAGCAAATCACCCCAGGTTGAGGAGGTGGTCTCTGGGAGCAGGATTTAGGATTTTTCCCCCTTTGCCTCTCTTTGTGAACGTGTATGTGTATGCTTCTGTGTAAGATTTTCTCTGTATAGCTTTGCTTCCAACATTTGTCCTAGGGCTCTATCCGTCCATGTTTTTTTTTTTAAAAAAAAAAAAAATTTTTTTTTCTTAATAATTAATTTTAATTGTAATAACTTTATTGTACTTTACCTTCGTTCTTTCTTTCTTTCCTTCCTTCCTTCCCTCCTTTAGACAGCGAATCACCCCAGGTTGAGGAGGTGGTCTCTGGGAGCAGGATTTATGATTTTTCCCACTTTGCCTCTCTTTGTGAACACGTATGTGTATGCTTCTGTGTAAGATTTTCTCTGTATAGCTTTGTTTCCAGCATTTGTCCTAGGGTTCTATCTGTTCTTTTTTTTTTTTTTTTTTTTTTTTTTTTCTTTTTCTTTTTTTTTTTGTTCTAAATATTTTTTAGTACAATAACTATATTATACTTTATTTTATTTTTACTGTATCTTCTTTCTTTCTGTCTTTTTTCCTTCTTTCCTTCCTTCCTTCCTCCCTTCCTCCCTCCCTCCCTCCTTTCTTTCCTTCTTTGCTTCTTTCTTCCTTCCTTCCTTTCCTCCTTTCCTCCTTTCCTTCTTTCTTTCCTCAAACTTCTACTAATTCTCTCTACATTTTCTCCTTCTTTCCCTCCTACCTTCCTTCCTTCCTCCCTCCCTCCCTCCTTTCTTTCCTTCTTTGCTTCTTTCTTCCTTCCTTCCTTTCCTCCTTTCCTTCTCTCTTTCCTCAAACTTCTACTAATTCTCTCTACATTTTCTCCTTCTTTCCCTCCTTCTTTCCTTCCTTCCTCCCTCCCTCCCTCCCTCCTTTCTTTCCTTCTTTGCTTCTTTCTTCCTTCCTTCCTTTCCTCCTTTCCCTCTTTCTTTCCTCAAACTTCTAATAATTCTCTCTACATTTTCCCCTTCTTTCCCTCCTTCCTTCCTTCCTTCCTCCCTCCCTCCCTCCTTTCTTTCCTTCTTTGCTTCTTTCTTCCTTCCTTCCTTTCCTCCTTTCCTTCTTTCTTTCCTCATACTTCTAATAATTCTCTCTACTTTTCCTCCCTTTTATTCTGAGCCGTGTGGATGAAAGGCTCTTGGTGCTCCAGCCCAGGAGGCAGGGCTCTGCCTCTGAGGTAGGAGAGCCAACTTCAGGAAACTGATCAACAAGAGACCTCCCAGCTCCACATAATATTAAACGGTGGACATCTCCCAGAGACCTCCATCTTAACACCAGCACCCAGCTTCACTCAACGACCAGCAAGCCACAGTGCTGGACAACCTATGCCAAACAACTAGCAAAACAGGAACACAACCCCACCCATTAGCAGAGAGGCTGCCTAAAATCATAACAAGGCCACAGACACCCCAAAACACACCACCAGACGTGAATCTGCCCACTAGAGAGACAAGACCGAGCCTCATCCAGCACAACACAGGCACTAGTCCCCTCCACCAGGAAGCCTACACAACCCGCTGAAACAACCTTAGCCACTGGAGACAGACATCAAAAACAACGGGAACTACGAGCGTGCAGCCTGCAAAAAGGAGACCCCAAACACAGTAAGATAAGCAAAATGAGAAGACAGAAAAACACACAGCAGATGAAGGAGCAAGATAAAAACCCACCAGACCTAACAAATGAAGAGGAAATAGGCAATCTACCTGAAAAAGAATTCAGAATAATGATAGTAAGGATGATCCGAAATCTTGGAAGTAGAATAGACAAAATGCAAGAAACAGTTAACAAGGACCTAGAAGACATAAAGATGAAACAAGCAACGATGAACAACGCAATAAATGAAATTAAAAGTACTCTAGATAGGATCAATAGCAGAATAACTGAGGCAGAAGAACGGATAAGTGACCTGGAAGATAAAGTAGTGGAAATAACTACTGCAGAGCAGAATAAAGAAAAAAGAATGAAAAGAACTGAGGACAGTCTCAGAGAGCTCTGGGACAACATTAAACGCACCAACATTCGAATTATAGGGGTTCCAGAAGAAGAAGAAAAAAAGAAAGGGACTGAGAAAATATTTGAAGAGATTATAGTTGAAAACTTCCCTAATATGGGAAAGGAAATAGTTAATCAAGTCCAGGAAGCACAGAGAGTCCCATACAGGATAAATACAAGGAGAAATACGCCAAGACACATATTAATCAAACTATCAAAAATTAAATACAAAGAAAGCATATTAAAAGCAGCAAGGGAAAAACAACAAATAACACACAAGGGAATCCCCATAAGGTTAACAGCTGATCTCTCAGCAGAAACCCTACAAGCCAGAAGGGAGTGGCAGGACATACTGAAAGTGATGAAGGAGAAAAACCTGCAACCAAGACTACTCTACCCAGCAAGGATCTCATTCAGATTTGATGGAGAAATTAAAACCTTTACAGACAAGCAAAAGCTGAGAGAGTTCAGCACCACCAAACCAGCTTTACAACAAATGCTAAAGGAACTCCTCTAGATAAGAAATGCAAAAGAAGGAAACGACCTATAATAACGAACCCAAAACAATATAGAAAATGGGAATAGGAACATACATATCGATAATTACCTTAAATGTAAATGGACTAAATGCTCCCACCAAAAGACACAGATTGGCTGAATGGATACAAAAACAAGACCCTTATATATGCTGTCTACAAGAGACCCACCTCAGACCTAGAGACACATACAGACTGAAAGTAAGGGGATGGAAAAAGATATTCCATGCAAATGGAAACCAAAAGAAAGCTGGAGTAGCAATTCTCATATCAGACAAAATAGACTTTAAAATAAGGACTATTAAAAGGGATAAAGAAGGACACTACATAATGATCAAGGGATCGATCCAAGAAGAAGATATAACAATTGTAAATATTTATGCACCCAACATAGGAGCACCTCAATACGTAAGGCAAATACTAACAGCCATAAAAGGGGAAATAGACAGTAACACATTCATAGTAGGGGACTTTAACACCCCACTTTCACCCATGGACAGATCATCCAAAATGAAAATAAATAAGGAAACACAAGCTTTAAATGATACATTAAACAAGATGGACTTAATTGATATTTATAGGACACTCCATCCAAAAACAACAGATTACACATTTTTCTCAAGTGCTCATGGAACATTCTCCAGGATAGATCATATCTTGGGTCACAAATCAAGCCTTGGTAAATTTAAGAAAATTGAAATTGTATCAAGTATCTTTTCTGACCACAACGCCATGAGACTAGATATCAATTACAGGAAAAGATCTGTAAAATATACAAGCACATGGAGGCTAAACAATACACTACTTAATAATGAAGTGATCACTGAAGAAATTAAAGAGGAAATAAAAAAATACCTAGAAACAAATGACAATGGAGACACAACGACCCAAAACCTATGGGATGCAGCAAAAGCAGTTCTAAGGGGGAAGTTTATAGCAATACAAGCCCACCTTAAGAAGCAGGAAACATCTCGAATAAACAACCTAACCTTGCACCTCAAGCAATTAGAGAAAGAAGAACAAAAAAGCCCCAAAGCTAGCAGAAGGAAAGAAATCATAAAAATCAGATCAGAAATAAATGAAAAAGAAATGAAGGAAACGATAGCAAAGATCAATAAAACTAAAAGCTGGTTCTTTGAGAAGATAAACAAAATAGATAAACCACTAGCTAGACTCATCAAGAAAAAAAGGGAGAAGACTCAAATCAATAGAATTAGAAATGAGAAAGGAGAAATAACAACTGACACTGCAGAAATAAAAAAAATCATGAGAGATTACTACAAGCAACTCTATGCCAATAAAATGGACAACCTGGAAGAAATGGACAAATTCTTAGAAATGCACAACCTGCCAAGACTGAATCAGGAAGAAATAGAAAATATGAACAGACCAATCACAAGCACTGAAATTGAAAGTGTGATTAAAAATCTTCCAACAAACAAAAGCCCAGGACCAGATGGCTTCACAGGTGAATTCTATCAAACGTTTAGAGAAGAGCTAACACCTATCCTTCTCGAACTCTTCCAAAATATAGCAGAGGGAGGAACACTCCCAAATTCCTTCTACGAGGCCACCATCACCTTGATACCAAAACCAGACAAGGATGTCACAAAGAAAGAAAACTACAGGCCAATATCACTGATGAACATAGATGCAAAAATCCTCAACAAAATACTAGCAAACAGAATCCAACAGCACATTAAAAGGATCATACACCATGATCAAGTGGGGTTTATTCCAGGAATGCAAGGATTCTTCAATATACGCAAATCTATCAATGTGATAAACCATATTAACAAATTGAAGGAGAAAAACCATATGATCATCTCAATAGATGCAGAGAAAGCTTTTGACAAAATTCAACACCCATTTATGATAAAAACCCTCCAGAAAGTGGGCATAGAGGGAACTTTCCTCAACATAATAAAGGCCATATATGACAAGCCCACAGCAAACATCATCCTCAATGGTGAAAAACTGAAAGCATTTCCACTAAGATCAGGAACAAGACAAGGTTGCCCACTCTCACCACTCTTATTCAACATAGTTTTGGAAGTTTTAGCCACAGCAATCAGAGAAGAAAAGGAAATAAAAGGAATCCACATCGGAAAAGAAGAAGTAAAGCTGTCACTGTTTGCAGATGACATGATACTATACATAGAGAATCCTAAAGATGCTACCAGAAAACTACTAGAGCTAATCAATGAATTTGGTAAAGTAGCAGGATACAAAATTAATGCACAGAAATCTCTGGCATTCCTATATACTAATGATGAAAAATCTGAAAGTGAAATCAAGAAAACACTCCCATTTACCATTGCAACAAAACGAATAAAATATCTAGGAATAAACCTACCTAAGGATACGAAAGACCTGTATGCAGAAAATTATAAGACACTGATGAAAGAAATTAAAGATGATACAAATAGATGGAGAGATATACCATGTTCTTGGATGGGAAGAATCAACATTGTGAAAATGACTCTACTACCCAAAGCAATCTACAGATTCAATGCAATCCCTATTAAACTACCACTGGCATTTTTCACAGAACTAGAACAAAAAATTTCGCAATTTGTATGGAAACACAAAAGACCCCGAATAGCCAAAGCAATTTTGAGAACGAAAAAAGGAGCTGGAGGAATCAGGCTCCCTGACTTCAGACTATACTACAAAGCAACAGTAATCAAGACAGTATGGTACTGGCACAAAAACAGAAAGATAGATCAGTGGAACAGGATAGAAAGCCCAGAGATAAACCCATGCACATATGGACACCTTATCTTTGATAAAGGAGGCAGGAATGTACAGTGGAGAAAGGACAGCCTCTTCAATAAATGGTGCTGGGAAAACTGGACAGGTACATGTAAAAGTATGAGATTAGATCACTCCCTAACACCATACACAAAAATAAGCTCAAAATGGATTAAAGACCTAAATGTAAGGCCAGAAACTATCAAACTCCTAGAGGAAAACATAGGAAGAACACTCTATGACATAAATCACAGCAAGATCCTTTCTGACCCACCTCCTAGAGTAATGGAAATAAAAACAAAAATAAACAAATGGGACCTAATGAAACTTCAAAGCTTTTGCACAGCAAAGGAAACCATAATCAAGACCAAAAGACAACCCTCAGAATGGGAGAAAACATTTGCAAATGAAGCAACTGACAAAGGATTAATCTCCAAAATTTACAAGCAGCTCATGCAGCTCAATAACAAAAAAACAAACAACCCCATCCAAAAATGGGCAGAAGACCTAAACAGACATTTCTCCAAAGAAGATATACAGAATGCCAACAAACACATGAAAGAATGCTCAACCTCATTAATCATTAGAGAAATGCAAATCAAAACTACAATGAGATATCATCTCACACCAGTCAGAATGGCCATCATCAAAAAATCTAGAAACAATAAATGCTGGAGAGGGTGTGGAGAAAAGGGGACACTCTTGCACTGCTGGTGGGAATGTGAATTGGTTCAGCCACTATGGAGAACAGTATGGAGGTTCCTTAAAAAACTACAAATAGAATTACCATATGACCCAGCAATCCCACTACTGGGCATATACCCTGAGAAAACCAAAATTCAAAAGGAGTCATGTACCAAAATGTTCATTGCAGCTCTATTTACAATAGCCCGGAGATGGAAAGAACCTAAGCGCCCATCATCGGACGAATGGATAAAGAAGATGTGGCACATATACACAATGGAATATTACTCAGCCTTAAAAAGAAATGAAATTGAGATATTTGTAATGAGATGGATAGACCTAGAGTCTGTCATACAGAGTGAAGTAAGTCAGAAAGACAAAGACAGATACCGTATGCTAACACATATATATGGAATTTGAGGGGAAAAAATGTCATGAAGAACCTAGGGATAAGACAGGAATGGAGGCGCAGACCTACTGGAGAGCGGACTTGGGGATATGGGGAGGAGGAAGGGTGAGTTTTGACAGGGCGAGAGAGAGTCATGGACATATACACACTAACAAACGTGGTGGGGTGGATAGCTGGGGGGAAGCAGCCGCAAGGCACAGGGATATTAGCTCGGGGCTTTGGGACAGCCTGGAGGGGTGGGAGGGGGAGAGTGGGAGGGAGGGAGATGCAGGAGGGAAGACACATGGGAGCACATGTATATGTATAGCTGATTCACTTTGTTATAAATCAGAAACTAACACACCATTGTAAAGCAATTATACCCCAATAAAGATGTTAAAATAAAAAAAAAAAAAAATAGATAAGTACACTGTATAGCACAGGATGTATTACCAGTACCTATAATAACCTATAATGGAATATAATCTGCAAAAATACTGAATCACTAACTGAATACTGAAATTAACATAATATTGTGAATCAACTATACTTCCATTAAGAAAAAAAAGTCTCGTCTTTCAAAGTCTTAAGTCTGGTTCTTATCCTATCCGTGCAAGTTTTGTACATCTTCCTGACAGCAGCCCTCCTCTGGTTTTCCTGTTTCTGCTTCCTCTGCTCAGCACATCTGAGCATCTGGAGCTTTTGATCTCCTCCTTCTCCCTTTGAATAACCTTCTCAATCCAACTCATTATTCAAGGATCAGCCCACACCCCGGGCAAACATTCTATCTTCTTGAAATCTTCAACAACTCCAGTCCAAACCTCTCTCTCATCTCTTACATACTGTTGGTATTTATTTTATGCACAATTTAGCATTGTATGTGGAAATATGAGGGGATCGATGACTCCAAAGAAAAAGGCCGTCTCATTCGCTCCTCTAGGTTTAGCTGTTGGTCTATGAACTGCGGAAGTCACGTGCTAAAGTTGAAAAAGCAATTAGATTTTTTTTCTGTTTCCTGAGCACAAAAAATATGTTAGACCCTTAATAAATACTTCATTAGAAAAGAAAAAAAAATGAATGGATGGATAAGTGAATGAATGTAAGGCCTGTACCTAGGTACTCTGATTAATTAATTAAATCCAGTTCTTGTCTCAAGGAACTTGCATTATGAAAAGGAAGATAAACTCTTTGCAATTTTCTCTAATACAAAATAGAATGGCCACAATATCATAACTAATCTGGGAGATGACAGAAGAGAAAGACTAATTATGACAGCCTCAGAAAAGCCCTCATAAACAAGACAGGACTTGAGTTCATTTAGAAAGGAGTTAAAAGGTAGAGACAGTCTTGAAGAACATTCCAGAAGGACATTCTGGGAGGATACAAGTATGGAACTGAAGCAAAGACAAGGAGTTCCCTGAAGTCTGAGTCTGTGTCCTCATGCTCACCTCAGTGCCTGGTGTGCCTGGAGCTGCTACACAAGCTGGCTCTACGTACATGGGAGTGTTCTGAAAGGCAGGGGTTTGGTTATTAGAGCACTGGGGAGGTGGGGGTGAGTCTCAAACAGTAGGCTGAGGGCACAAGGTCTGGGATGCTCGTCTCAGGAAAACAAGACCTGATATGGTGGGAAGAGCACTGACTGACTCTGTTCAGGCTGCCATAACACAACACCGGGCAGCTTATAAACAATAGATATTTATTTCTCACAGTTCTGGAGGCTGGGAAGTCAAGATCAAGGCACCTGAAAATTCAGTGTCTGGTGAGGACCTGCTTCCTGGTTCACAGACAGCATCTTCTCCCTGTGTCCTCATGTGGAGGAAGGGGTGAGGGAGTTCTCTGGGGTCTCCTTTAAAAGGGCACTGATCCCATCATGGGGTCTCCACCCTCATGGCCCCATCACCTTCCAAAGCCTCCACCTCCTGACACCATTCCCTTGGGGGTTAGGACTCAACATGTGAATTTGAGGGGGACACAGACACTCAGACCATAGCCGGCAGCTTTTCAATGTACACTTCACTGCATCTGATGTCTCGAGCTCCTGACTGCTTGAGCTCCTCTTGTAAACTGTTTATGTGCTGGCCATACAGGGCTGAAAGAGCATAGTTATGGCACCTGCTTTTAAGGAACTTATATCTGAACACACGAAGCTATGTTATGTGATTTACTGAGTAAATGCGCAAAGCACGAGACACATGCATAACTTCTGGAACGAGCAGGGTGTAACTGTAGAACTTCGAAGACTCTTGAGTTATTTGTTTCGGGGGAATGGCATGGCACCTGACAAGCAAAGGTAGACTGATGCTCAGGCAGCCCTGCTGAACCACCAATCCCAGTGGGAGGGTGTAGCTCCCACCGGCTTCAGCAAACTCATCCAAGCTGTGTGCATGTAGGGACGTGATGCAGCACCCAACTTATTGAGTCTGCTCCTTGGGCACATTTCTGCTTAAAATGTATTTTGGAAAATAAACGGTTGAGGCCCATGTGATTAGAGGTTTAGGAGGTGCCATAGGCAGCGAACGGTACAAACCAGATTTTAGAGAATCTGCTCCAAGTGTGACTATTCCACCTCAATTGTGCCCCTCAGTTGGGTTATACAAAATCAAGAGCTATTCTTTATCAAGTGATTCTTCTTAAGAGGGTGCAAGAAGAAAATGTTGCCTTTTGCATAAAAGCACTGGTGCTTCCAACTTATGGCAAATGCTGCTAAAAGCAGAGGTTCTATTTTTATTCCTCACATTCTGGCCACTGTGGTGTCATTTCCGCTGCCGAAACTGGGAGATGGGCGCCACATCTGCACAGACACCCACCCCCAGCTGGAGGGTCTCAGCGCCTTTCCACGGGCATTTTCTCTATTGCTTTCTATCAGGTTATCTTTCCCCACAGAGGGTGTACAAAGGGCTTTTTTTTAATTCTGTGAAAATGTGCCTAACAATTTACCATTTTAAGTATAAACTCCAGTTGCACACATTCACGGTGTTGTGTAGCATCACCACCATCCATCTCCAGAACTTTTTCATTTCCCAAGTGAAACTCCACACTCATTAAACAACACCTCCCCACCCCCTCTCCCAGCCCCCGGTAACCCCCCTTCTACTTTCTGTCTCTATAGATTAGAATACTCTGGGTACCTCACGTAAGTGGAATCATATGGCATTTGTCCTTTTGTGACTGGCTTACTTCACTCAGCATAATGTCCTCAAGATTCATCCACACTGTAGCCTGTGTCAGAATCTCTTTCTTCTTTAAGGCTGAATAACATGCCACTGTATGGATGGACCACATTCTGTTTATCCATTCATCCACCTGTGGATACCTGGGTTGTTTCCATCTTTTGGCTGTTGTGAATCATGCTGCTATGAAATGGGGGTATAAATACCATCTTGAGATGCTGCTTTCAGTTCTTTTGGGCATCTACCCAGGAGTGGAGTTGCTGGATCATATGGTAGTTCTGTTTAGTTTTTGAGGAACCTCTGTACGGTTTCCCACAGCAGCTGCACCATTTTACATTCTCACCAACAGCACACAGGGGTTCCAATTTTCTACATCCTCACCAAAACTTATTATTTTCTATGTTTTTGATACTAGCCATCCTAATGGGTATGAGGTGGTATCTCACTGCAGTTTTGATTTGCATTTCCCCAGTGAGCAATTATGTGTGTCAGGATTTTTAACTCTGAGTCTCTGGTTTGAAAGTTGCCTTTTCCTGGACAGTTGAGGGTGGGCTGACATCCCGATATGGAGCTGCAACCACACCCGGCCCGAGGAGCCCTGTCTCAGCTGCGGGGCAGGGTTCATCCCCCTGAGTTAAGGCCTCTTACAGCTGTGCTCACACTGTTTACCGGTGACCTCTCTGACGTGCTCTGCCCATGCAGGAAGTGGGTCAGAACCCCAGTCCTCTGAGGACTCTGATTAGGATCCCTGTGCTGCGGCAGCAATGTGCCATCATAACTGTAACATGCACGCCAGGAGCTGAGGGACTGGGGTCACCTAGACCATGGTTTGCGGACCTTCCAATCTTCTGTGCAAGCATCTTTCTAAATGGGATGGTGGCGGGACTGTGCTGGGTGGAGCAGGGATGGGACAGCTCTGCCGTGGTGAGGCTGGGGCTGGTTTGCTCCCTGCCTGCCGGCCACCGGGGCCCCAGGATGAGCTCCAGGGTCTCCATCAGGGAACCGCACTGCTGGAAACCACACCGCTGAACTACCTTTACAGATGCGCACCATCCTAGGCTAAGGTGACATGGCCCGTTAGTGACAGAGGGAGGACCAGAATCCACCTCCCAAATTCCCTCAGCTGTCAGCACCCAGGGCGAAAAGAGTTGGCGGAGAGAGAGGGATTGCTACATTGTCCGTATTTTGAGAACAGGATCTACACAGCTGGTGATGCTGAAATGGTCTCCAGATGAAACCCGAATGAATATGATGTTTATTTAGAAAGAACTAAGCACTAGGTATTCTGGAGAATATAAATGTTAATGAAATATAGATCTAACTGCATACATACTCACAGCAGGGGAAGGAAAACCGTATGTGAGTTCGTAAAGGCTTGGGAGTATGGAGTGGAGTGGGCTCAGCGGGCCCTGGCGCACATGGCAACAGGGGCGCCTGGGAGGCTGCTGGGAGGAAAACGGCAGAGAACTCAAACCACCTGGGCTAACTGTTGAAGAAGGCCATGGTCTGCAGCGACAGGTGGTTGGAGTGAGAACAGAGGGGAATCTTGAGGCAGGAAGACCCGCCAAGACCTGATGAAGGTGGAGATTGAGGCAGGGGTGGGCACAAGGGACGTGGCCCCACCTGTGGGGAGAAAGACAAAAGTTCAAGACGAGAGTACTGCCAACTCGCTAAAAAATTCTCTACTAATATTACCAGTAATATTCTCTAGTAAACTAGGACTGCAGCCAAATGTCTCAGGCACTGGGCCATGGAGCAGATTACATTTACACACAGTTGACGGAGCTACTGCGCTGACTCCAGATCTGAGTTATGAAAACCCAAATGCTAGGATGAGCTCACATTCAAACAGAATCACGGTTTCCCTGAAAACTGTCTCGCTAACCAACGGGATGGGGCTTGCTTCCTCCCCAACATCCTCTCTTCCTTCCCTTCAGCCTCCTCCAGGGTGGAAATATTTAGTAGGGTGGAATTCTAAACAACCAGAAGTCTCCAGGGAAGTGTTAGGTTGGTGTTTACAATATCTGTGCTGCTCCTGTAGCATGGAGCCAGGATCAAGATCAGAGATGTAGAGATGAACTTCAAGGGACCCTGGGGTGAGAGAGGAGAGACCCCTTGACGTCCACATGGAGTGAATTCTGAATGGACCAGTGGGTGCTCAACGGAGAAAAGTGGAGAACATCTGTGCGTCATGATCTGAACGCTCTGTGTGCTCATGATGGTCCAGTAACAAGATTTTTCTGCTGGAAAAGGAGGTGCTTACATACCTTCCCAGGTGCTTACGGATGTTTTGAGTAAGTTCTAAGATACAATGGAGTGATTTGGGGCATTCCTGGCCAACGAACCAAGGAGAAGCAGTGATGGCCCAGGAAATGACAGCATCAGCATCCTACACCCAGTCATGACCATCGTAGAGAAATGTAATGTTTGACAGGGAAGAAAGTTTAAAAATCCTTTAATCCTATCCACCCCTCCGCAAGATGGAAAATCCCCACTATTCTGACAGATGAAAAGAGGGTTGTTTCTTGCTCAGGATCAAAGAGCTATCTATGGGCAGAGCTCCTGTTAAAATCCAGGCCACTGGAAATCCAGGCCATGACTCTTAGCCATTGCCTTTCCACTGTGCCACCGCCCGGTGGCCCGCCAGTGGGGTCAAGAAGCCTGTCTCCTCCTGTGATCGGTCAGCTCACGCCATGTTCCCTCCACATGAAGCACGCTTGAACCAGGCACCATCGGCTCTGCGTGATGTGGGGAAATGAATTAAGCACCACCAGCGCCTAGCCATCATTTACAAAAAAATCACTGTTCAGATTTTGGGGTTCTCTAGGTGACCATGAATATATCTCAGTGCAGCTTATATTGGGTGATAATTTTCTTCTTGCACATTCAATGGTTCCTCCTAGATTCGCTTTACAATCTGGTGGATGTTAAGTTGTTATTACAGCAGGGCTTCCTCCACTTCATTTTATTTCACTACCATGGTTATAGGCTCAGTGTTGTAGTTACATTTAATTTCACTCACAATCAGGGTCTGTTTTGGTCATTTGCTGGCATCCTCCAGCTTTGCAGACCGGCTTCTTTACACAGGGCCAAGAGAGGACAGGCTGGCGCATGGTAGCAGGCTCCGGGCCGTCTTTCCAGTGGAGGCGGCTCTCTGCTATTTCAGCAGTTCCCTGATACTCAGACCTACTAAAGGTGGACTAGTTATGTTCATACAGTCATCTTGCCTTGTTCCTTTCTCTGTACTCCCTAACAGCCGAGTGTCAATGCCGTTGTATTAACCGTGTGTCTAGCATTTGTAAACTTGGTGCTTTGACATCTGCCTTTAAAAAGCCTGATATTAAAAAGTTACTAGAAATTAAGAGGGAGTATTGGGTTTACTAGTCACACAGAAATGCATGTTTCCATCTACTGCAGGTTTGCTGTAAGAGGCGAACGCCCAATTTAGTGTGGAAACCTCTGCATTACAATGTGACGTCCAAAGCATATTCACCTACAGATCCGTGCATACGGGGCTTGTTCTGATGGATGTCTTGTCCCAATAGAATGTACACTCCACACTACGAAACTCAGATCAATGAAATAAAAAACTTACTCCAAGGATTTCACTTTCTCCAAATATAGGTCTTGTTTAAAACAAGCCTTTTTAGAAGCACACGAAAGGAACACTTACAATTGGAGCACAGCAAATGCAGCCTTTTGTCTTGTTAGCAGCAACGGGGAGCGATGCCAAGGCTCTTGCCACAGAGACTTACCCACGAGGAACAGAGTATTTTACACCAGGTGAACTCCCACTGAAGTGGCAGTTCCCCTCCGCTCATTTACTTTCGGCTGCATTTGCTTGGGAAGGCTGTCCAGTGTCATCGTCTCCTGCATGTCAGTGAACTAACCAGCTAGACCAGTTCCTCCCCCTTTTCTCCTGAATCCTGATTTGGGACTAATGGCTGACCCAGAACATCCTGCGCACAGGGACGTCACCATGTGGCTGGTCACGGGAGAGTAATGTGAGTCCAGCAACCCTCCTCCAGCTCTTGCCCCTTGCTTTCCTTGCCGTGAAAAACCCCCATTTCCTCCACCAACTCAGCATCACCTGGAGCTACAGACACTGTCTGGGTCACCAGACCACCTCTAACACGACCCACTCGGCGGACTCCACGTTCAGTCTGTCATGACAGCACACATCCCATAGCCTCTGAGATACTCCTCCATACATTCACGACAGTGAGAGTGAAAAGACAAAAGGAGTCTTGGGATCATTTTAAAAATAATTTTAACCTGACAGGCCTCGTGAACATGTCTGAGGGATACCCAGGGGTCCCCACTGCTCCAGTCCAAGTCCCAAACTGACCAGCAAGTCATTGAACAGTAGACTCAACACAGATTCCATCTCTCTGAGTCCCACCTCTAACCGGGTACCTTCCCCTCCATTACTCTGGGAGACAGACTAGAAGACACTCAGCAAATTCAGTTGATTTGTCCAACTGGTGAAAAGCTGGAGTTCAAAGACAGATTCTCTGAATCTCAGTCCTACCTCGTAGAGTTATAGGGATTATTTGTAAACTCTTAAGTTGATAAAGTGCTTTAACATAACTGCCAAGTATTGCTATGTATAGTGTCTTAAAAATTCTTACCAGCTAGTCAGTTTAAAATGACAGACTCCACTGTGAAGGGCTGAGCAGAAAGAAAGGCACAGCCCTGCAAGAACTCGATGGAGAAGGATTGTGTTTTAATTCGCTGGGGGCACATAAGACCCTGGGTACGTGCCTGGAGCAAAGAGAACCCATGCCTATACCTGAACCAGCACTGCAGGGAGAGACACGGCGATGGTCCGGCTGCTGGAGAGGGCAAAGCATGGTAGAAAACCGGCTCTGGCCATGGAAGTAGAAAGCATGATGTTTTGGTTTTAGTAAAATTGAAGAATGTGAAATTTTGTTGGTTTGAAGCAAGATTATTCAGTTTATTATTCCAAAGCCAACTCTGGAATCAACACAGAGACCAAATCAGGAGAAATGGTAGCCAAGGTGCAGGTCATGGCTGTTCCAGGGAGCTTCTGCGTGAAGTCACTGCATAGTCAGGTGCCGTGGGGCAGCATGAGCGCAGCTCAGCCATAGCCCATTGGGCGGGCACACCTCTCCCTGGGTCACAGTTCATGCTCTTTGACTCCTTTGCTACAACTCTCTTTGGCTTAGGAGCTGGCTTCTTCCTCTCCCTTTCAATAAGTCTGCTTTGCCAAAGGGTAATGATTAACCCACCCTGTCTACTGGTGCATCAGACAGTCCTTCCAAAAGGAGAGAGTGAGGAAAGGTTTCAGAAATGTCAAGCTAAATGGAAAGTGTAAGAATCATTTTAAAATTGTCAGACCCTGTGCTATGCTGTGTGTTAAATACCCAACAGAAGATTTCACCTCAAAGTTTCACACCCAGAACATGTCGAAATGATTGTTATGTTTCCAGAGCAACTAAAATTTAGGTTTGGCTATAATAGGTATGTAAACACGTGATGTCACTGGTGATTTTGTCAGCTCTTGTTTGTGGTATTTTAACAATTTACCTTTCATTGGCACATATGGTCTATAACACAAGGTCTCCTGAAAAGTGGGACAGCTGTTTGAGTCAGAAAAGATAAATATATCCTGAAATGACTATTGTTTCCAGCCCCTGAATCATTTCAAAGGACATTTCCAGTGCAAATAGATGATGTAACTCCACGTGCCCTCAGTAATACACCTGCAAGTCATGTGATTTCCCAGGATCATATTAAGTCTGCAAACAATACTGTAAATGAGATCCAAATAGTCCATGTCCTATGAAAAGAACATTCACCTGTGTTTTGAGCTAGAGTAATGTTTTCTTGAGGGAACACACCTCATTTTATTTCACTAAAGCTTTTATCACAAACTTCCCACACATAAAATGCACTAGTAAAAATTCTTTTGGTATACCAGCAGCCTGCATTACATAAAACCGATAAAAAATAGATTAAAAATTAAACATTTATGACCCAAGGAACTGCTGAACAGACTACAGTGAGAAGAACATCTGTAACCATAAAACCCAGAGTCTTGAAATCTGAAGTTGCCTGTTGTGCTTACTTAATTATGGTGCAGAGTAACTTGTTGGGTCCCGATAGGGCAATGACTGGGCTGTGGAAATTATTATTCTCTCAGGGATTTTCCTGTGCAAATTCTAGAGGGAAAAATTCTCTTTCCAATATCCAAGAGTGACTCCCATTACTATTATATGGAGTTGTGTACACTGTGCACAAATCGTGAATCCCAGAGTAGAGAGACAAAACGATAGTACTAACCTCCTGTATCATGTCAGTAGTATTCTTTAACTTCTAATTTCTTAACCTGTGAAAAAAGAACAAAACTTGTTTCTACTAAGTGAATAATGCAGTTTGTAGGTACCTTCATTAATAGGAATGTAAATTTATGACTTGATGATAAGTTAGGGCTTCTTCCTCCCCAAACCCATCCCATCCACCCAGAATGCAAGTGTCTAGCAATTAGAAACCATGTTTCAGTCATTTCTGTGTCCTCCACGGCTTGGCACAGCAGGGAGCAGACTCTCAATACATGCTTACTAAAATGAACTGTGGAAGATTACCCAGCTTTTGCTTGATTCTGTTAGAATGTTTATGATTTCACTTCCCAGTGGCATATTCAAAATATTCAAGGATTGAAACTGCAAGTTTACCTAAGTGCTTGATTAGAGACAATGTAAGTCTTCCACATGTGAGTTTCCAGATGGCTGCCTTTAGTGGGTTGCTGGGCTCAGTGGGAAAAAGAAACCATCGTGATGGAAGAATAAGGAACAATGAGCCAGAAAAGCAGGTTTTAGTTCCACTCCTGACACCAAATATCTGCATTATCTCAAGTTCTCGACTGCAGTTCATTTTATTCATCTTGGGATGAAAATACTTATCTCAGAGGGTGTCATGAAGATGAAACAAGACAATAGGTACAAAACCATTTTCAAAAGTTTAGTGCAGACTGCACACATTTGTAACATCTTTATTATTTGCATAAAGAAATATTTTCTTGTTGCTGAATTATGCATAAATTATATGAAATGCATCTGAGATAACAGAGGTTGGAAATGACAGTCAAATAGTTCTCCTAGATTTGTTTCCAGAAACAAACAGAACTTCGCAAATAATATTAATACACTAAATGATAACCTGCCACATCAGTATAGTAACACAGGGACAGTAAAGTGAATTAATCTCTAGTGCGAAGATAATGAAGATCATCATGAAATGGTACAGGGTAAGTTATTGGAATCATTACATTCCATATTGGAATCTTACATAAATCTTACATTTATTCTCTCACTCCATCACGGAAACCACACTGGATTGTACAAGCTATTATTTGGAGTTATATACTGTTTATTCCCATTCTCATTCATCAGAAAGTGGCATATTAAAATGGCATTTGATAGAGTACTTCTTGATTAAGCAGAGAGTACCTAGTTGATATAATTAGCTTATTTGTCCATCTTGCTCCATAACTGAGAGGTGCCTTTCAGAAAAGTTTCAGATGTGCTACAGGCTGCCACAATTCAGAATCAACTACAGGTAATCTGAGTTTGGGCCATATTGTACACTCATGAAATCTGGAGATTCAAGGAAAGCAGGGAAACCTTGTGAGGATGGCAGCCGTGGCCAACATGCCCGAAAAGATTGTGGGTGAAGTCATCTCAACTCTGGTTGCTAGAGAGCTAAACATAATGATCACCATTGTCCATGCAGAGATCATTATTCTTAGTCCATATTTATGCTCAAATTGGCTTTCATCATGTATGGTGTGTTATTTTGGACTCTTTCCCCTTATAGCCATCAACTGGATCACCTGAGGGGAAAACCAATGTGTTCTTTGAGACCAGTGGTACTCCCAGAGCAACATCAGCACCACAGGGGGGCCTGCTAGACATGCAGATCCTGGTCCAGCCCAGATCTACTGAATCAGCGTTGTTCAGCAAGTTCTCCAGGTGATTCTGATGTAAATCAAGTTCAAATGATCTACTTGAGGTGACAGAAATGAGCAGTCTTCCTCCCTTCCCACCTTAGGAATGCATAGGACACTCCCTTTTTTCTTTCTGTGAAAATCAGAGAAGTGCAGGTAGGGAAAAAGAGAGGAAATCAAAACGAAATCAAACTCAAGTTCCTCAAAACCAATTTTTTTCTTGCATCAATGCTTCTTGAACATGCAACAGCATTAGAACCACTTGGAGGGGTTGTTGAAATTTAGCTCCTGGGCTCCAGTTCACAGTATCTGATGCAGGCCTGGGTGGGGCCTGAGGATGTGCGTTTCTAGTAAGTTCTCATGTGAGGCTGGTCCAGGGAGCACACTTTGAGAACAAAAGTGTCTGGGAAGAATATGAAACTTTTAACTCAGCTCTTCTTAACTTCAGGATTGGGGAACACACTTTAATCAACAAACACAAATGTGCTAAATGGTCTTATCAGGTGGGGAGCAATGGCTGGTGGAAAAAGGAGCAGAAATCTGAGAGGTGGGAGAGGGAAAGTAAACATCCCCAGGAGACAGAAGTGTGTGGAGAGTGAGAGTACAGGCAGGAAAGCTTTTCCTGAAGAAAGAGCATAAAAAAAAAAAGAAAGAAAAAGCAAAACTTCTGAGGGGCTAGAGAGCAGAGGTTTGGGGTTAGAAATGAGAGCAGGTGGAAATGTGAAAGCTGTTCATCAGGGGGTATCGGCCCTTTGAAATGTTGATTGGAGCCATGGACTGAATGTTTGTGTCCCCCCAAAATCCACGTGTTGAAGAACTGACCCTCCAGTGGGATGATGTTTGGAGGTGGGGTCTTTGGGAGGTGATGAGGTTTAGATATGGTCATGAGGGTGGGGCCCCTAGATGGTATTAGTACACTTATAAGAAGAGGGAGAGACCAGAGCTCCCTCTCCCTCCACCAGGTGAGAACACAGGAGAAGACGCCATGTATGGACCAGGAGGGGGCCTCACCAGACAGTGTCAGTGCCTTGATCTCAGAATACTGCAGCCTCCAGAACTGTGAGGAATAAATGTCTGTTGTTTAAGCTCCCGTCTGTGGTGTTTTGTTGCAGCAGCCTGAACAGACTAAGATAAATGGTTTATTAACCATTATTCACAGATCAACCTGCTAATTCTTAATCTTTATAAATTGAGAATAAAATTTTTGCTTAATCTTCCTCTTTAAAAAATAAAATGGACAGTGCCAGAGTGCACATAAAAAAGTATATTTTTATATTTATTTTTTTTCTATAAACCCTCCACACTAAAAGTGATTTAGATCATTTAAACTGTTTTTATACATTTATTTGTTTTCTATCAGGTCCTTAAATTCACACAGATTTTTACTTAGCAGAAAACAGATGTGACCACATTTTCCAATAAAATCTATTTCTATGAATATTGAGACATAATGAAGACACATACTTAGTGTGTATTTTATTGGCCCGTTGGAAACGCTCATCCAAAAAGTTCTCATCACTGACCCTGTACATTTCAATAGCTCTCTTTAGCTTCAATTGGTTCACGGAATTTTTCAATAGACAGGCTTAAGTCAGTTACTATATTCTATGTTAAAGTTGTAAAAATATATATTTATGTCTTGAATAAAGGAAAAATTTGGGTGCTTCATGTTTCCACACTGGCCCTAGTATCAAAGGTGGGAACTGTCATTTAATGAAAAGAAACAACTATTGAACTACTGAAGAAAATGCATGCTATTCCAAACAAAATGCTTCCATCTGATATATACAGACAGGTTTTAATATTGTATTTTTTGCTTATTTAAATATTGACATGGCTGCTGCTGGCCTGGGTTGGTGCAGCCATCAGGGGTGGAGCCGTGGGCCGGAGGCCTCATGGCCTGGTCCAGGCATGGGCTAGAGGGACAAGCCACGGTTACTCAGGCTCCATTCTCCTGTCTGGGGCACTCACCTCACAGGGATGCCACCAGGACAAGTGTGCACATAGCACTGAGTGCACGAGTCATATGGATGATGGAGACCACAGTGGTGATCAGTCACCAAGGCTGCCCTGTACCTTTAAGAATCACGTACACCTGCATGGGTCTGGGTAACATCACCTGAGTCAGAAGGACAGCACCAGGCACAGAGCGGTGGAAAGGGTGACGGAAGCTTAGATCTGAGGTCTCACTTTGGCTGTGTAACCTTGTGCCTGGTGCTGAGGGTTAGACTTGGTGGGGAGTGGCCATGTGTTGGGTTTAGATCCTGGGTCCTGCATTTGAGTTTCAGCTCTCACGAAACTGAAACTTGACGCCCATGACCTTGGGAAGTTTTGTAGAGGGGGAAAGAGTTCCCTCTACCCTCCTATGTGTCTATGAAATAAACTGACAACAGGTAATTAACAGGAGAAATGTTATATGCAGTTATTCATTTTTAGTATTATGTGCTTGGGGGCATCACAGGAAAAAACAAGTAAATATCCAAGTGGTGGTAAAATTTGAGAGCTTATATACCATCTTAACAGGGGAAGGGGAGGGGGTTCAGGCCTCTCTGGGGATAGTACATGTTTTCCAGGGAAGATGAGTGGCCCTTAGAGGATGAATGGGAGGGTGGCAGTTGGTGACCATCTGTCTGGGGGTGGGGTCCACTTCTCGGCTCCTCTCCTGGGACAAGAGTCAGTCTTCCTGGTGGTGAAGCTCCCAGGAGGGGACCTAAGACCCCGAGTTCCTGTGGAGGCTCTGTGTTCAGGCAGTTGAGGGGGTTGAGGGGAAGCTCCCCCTGCATCTGCTGCCCTTTAAATGCCTTCAGCTCAAAGTAATCAGTACATCTGAAATGGAACAGGACCCTATGGTCCCCACCCCCGCCCCAGCCATGTCCTCTGCCAGCCTTTTACCTGTGGAAAAACTTTAGCCAAAGAATAAGTTTAATCAAGAAGTGAGAAAATGCAGAAGCAGAGAAAAGCAGTCAAACAGGACAAAACAATAATAGTTTAGTCAGTAAGCAAAGTCAAGGACCTTTAGTTCCTTCTCAAGGGCTATAGATAATGTTCTGAGCCATATCCTGTGAGCTGTCTTATAGATACTGAAACCCCCACCAGGTGGAAGCAGTTAACTACATGATGACCAGATTGTAGCCATGACATAAGCTGCCACAATTCTGAGAATTGGCTTCAAGAAAAATGGCAACAAACTGACCCTGGAACTGAAGATGAACTACACTTAAAACAATCAGGACGACGCTGATCAGACCACTGCATGACCAACATCAAGATGACTGTCAGAGCTGACTGGCCCTGCAGTAGCTCTGACCACTCTCCAAGTAGCCTGTGCTCCCAGGGTGCGGCAATTTCCATCCTCTCTGCCCAGCTGGCTCAGTCCTTTTGCACCTTCACAAGAAAATACCGTAGACAGTGCAGCTTATGAACAGCAAGTATCTCTCACAGTTCTGGAGGCTGGAAGTCCAAGATTAAGGTGCTGGCAGATTGGGTGTCTGGTGAGGGCTCCTCCTGGTTCCTAGAAGGCATCTTCTCCCTGTGTCCCCACGTGGAGGAAGGGGCAAGGGAGCTCTCTGGAATCTCTTCTATAAGGACACTGATCCCATCGTGGGGGCTCTACCCTCATGACCTCATCACCTCCCAAAGGCCCCACCTCCTGACACCATCCCCTTGGGGGTTAGGACTCAACACAGGAATCTGGGGGGGCACACAGACATTCAGTCCAAAGCACCTCCTCAGTCATCCATGCTTTCTTCCTGCCCTCTGGAGGCCATGATGCCTCTCCTGCTTCAACAGCTTTGCCCTGAAACAGGAAGATGAGCTGTCTCATCAGGGGGATGCCTGTTTCCAGTCAACACTACCCTCCCCAGTCCCTCCCCAATCCTCGGAAAGCAGGCACAGCTTAAGCCTCATTGGAAAATTTGGGCAAAGTAGGAAAGTATATTTCCTAGTTACTGGGTAAAAGTTTGAGATAGAAGAAGAGTGATATTCACCCAAAATATAATCAGGACTATTTTTCTTTTTCCCTTTTCCCTCCGCTCAGTCCCTGCTGCAAGGATCATATCCATGTGATCCTCAACTGCACCTTCTCTCTCACTGGAGCGGGGGCGTGGAGCCCTGAACTGGGGAGCTGAGTCCACGTCCCCACCTTTGTCTGCCTTTGCAAAGCATCGGTTGCCAGCACCCAAAATAAAAAACACTTTTGCTTCCACGAACCTTGCCTCTTTATTGGCTTTTGAGTGGTGAGCAGCCAGAACCCACTTTCGGTTACACAACAAAGTGGCACATTTGGGGTTGGCAGGTCCTGAACCCCTTCATTTACTTATCTCCTCCTTACTTGCCTCATCTCACAAATGACTATTAGATTAAATGACCTGAAGATCCCTTCCTGCTCTAAAATAAACATTTTAAAGGCACCATTCAACCAAATAATGAGAGTAAGTTCATAGCCTTTTAACTCTCCATAGATACAAATGGGAGCATGTCATGGAACGAAAAAACTCTAATAACTAAGTAGCCATCCAATATAAAAATTGTTTCCAGTGTCTTATTTTTTTAGAAGTGATATATGCCCAAGTAAAAAGAGTAACACAATACTCTTCTATATTTTTTTCTATGAAATAGATGGCAAATGTAAATAAAAGTGTTCTATATATTTTAAAAATAAATGGGAAAATCTCATCATAAAAAGAATATCCTCTCTCAGGCCAAGATCTTTTGAGATCTTTTTATGCTGATGTTGTCCTCAGCTGGTTCAAATCTGCTTTACAGCTGATCACTTATGAGGCATTTGTAATGGGGATGCTGAAAGCTCCATAAATGCTGTGATCCTGGTTGGCACTGCTGAAATCAAGGAGCCTTTAATCACTACCTGTGTAGAGATGCCAAGAGAAGGCTCTGCTGGTGTTTGGGATAGACAGACAGTATGGAAAATCCCTGGAGGAGAAACAAGCATTTTGGGGATATTGGCGAAGTATTTTACCAGTGAACTTTAGTCAGTACAGCCGTGTCCACAAAAACAAGAAGTCTATTTTACGTGCGATAAATGGAGACCTGTTCTATACAGGTACATCTGTATTGCAGCAATTATTCCATACTGCATTAGTCCACACTTGTTAAGTTTACTGAGATAACAGTACTTTGTTATTTAATATGGATTTTCCTAATTGCAAAACACCTTATGATTTATATGCAGTCTATGATTAGACGAGGCTGAACCAGTCGATATTCTATTAATTACCAGTCGCTGTTTTACATGCGCTCTAAAAATATCTGACTTCAGAAAGCTGTTAAGTTATCTCAGCCAATGGCCAAAATTATACACATTTTTCTCAAGTACAAAAGGCTCATTTCATCTACAGAGGAAGCCATTATGCCAAGAAAAATTGAATGCTGTTTACACGAGAGCAGACAGACTCTGTGTTAAAGAGAAAATCATTCACTTTGTTGATCACATCCTGTTCTTGAGGAGCTTGGACAGAAACTGTGAGACCAGCACTTGCTCCCAGTAGATAATATTTCATAAAAATAAGCAGGGCCCGCTTTTCCTGAAGATGTCATTATTCAGTTGAACACCAATGTCTTCCAACTGATAAAACCAATACCAATAGGTCCCCTAGAATCGGACATGTGCATTCTGGTGGTCATATTAAATTATGCCCTCACTAGACAGGAGCAATTTGAGTCTTAGGAGTTTTAAAACAAATCTCTTTTAAGACAGATTATCCCCCCTAATGAGGCCAACTACAGTGGTGGGGATGGAGGCTTTTGTAGCTGTGAACTAATAATTCGACTTGCACTCAATTAAGCTAAGTGTCCGACTGGACAAATGAGGGGTGTGGGCTGCACTGCGTCTCCGGGAGGCTTTTGTAGGGGAGCCAATTTTGCCACCTGAAAGTGTGTCTCTTGGGCATATTAATTATTTTAAGCTGCCTATTTTCTAAGAAACAGCATACATGGGAAAAACTCTGAAAACCAAGTAGGAATTACTCTTTTGTAAGAAACATTTGCATTTAGAAGGGAAGACTCTGTTTGTAAGGATATCTCCCTCTCCGCAGCAGGAAGAAGAGGATGACAAAGCCTCTAGAAACTCTCATCACTGGAGAAGGCAGGACTTCAATCTGCATAAGAACCTCACCCAGTCGCCTCCCAAAACTGACTCTCCCCACCCTCAGCATCCTCTTCTGTCTTTAGCAGAAGGTGGTAGGTAAGGTGAGGGCTTCATGCATTTTGGTGATTTACTCAGTTTTCCTGGGCCACTCCCATGTATATGTGTTATTAAACTTTTGTTTGCTTTTCTCCTGTTCATCTGTCTCATGTCAGTGCAATTCTTAGACCAGCCAGAAGAACCCGGAAGGCAGAGATAAACGCCTTCTTCTCCGACACTTTGCAAAGGCAGACAAAGGTGGGGACGTGGACTCAGCTCCCCAGTTCAGGGCTCCACGCCCCCGCTCCAGTGAGAGAGAAGGTGCAGTTGAGGATCACATGGATATGATCCTTGCAGCAGGGACTGAGGGGAGGGAAAAGGGAGAAAGAAAAATAGTCCTGATTATATTTTGGGTGAATATCACTCTTCTTCAATCTCAAATTTTTACCCAGTAACTAGGAAATATACTTTCCTACTTTGCCCAAATTTTCCCCCTGATGAGACAGCTCATCTTCCTGTTTCAGGGCAAAGCTGTTGAAGCAGGAGAGGCATCATGGCCTCCAGAGGGCAGGAAGAAAGCATGGATGACTGAGGAGGTGCTATGGACTGAATGTCTGTGTGCCCCGCCAGATTCCTATGTTGAGTCCTAACCCCCAAGGGGATGGTGTCAGGAGGTGGGGCCTTTGGGAGGTGATGAGGTCATGAGGGTGGAGCCCCCACGATGGGATCAGTGTCCTTATAGAAGAGATTCCAGAGAGCTCCCTTGCCCCTTCCTCCACGTGGGGACACAGGGAGAAGATGCCTTCTAGGAACCAGGAGGAGCCCTCACCAGACACCCCATCTGCCAGCACCTTAATCTTGGACTTCCAGCCTCCAGAACTGTGAGAGATACTTGCTGTTCATAAGCTGCACTGTCTACGGTACTGTCTTGTGAAGGTGCAAAAGGACTGAGCCAGCTGGGCAGAGAGGATGGAAACTGCTGGGCCCTGGGAGCACAGGTTACTTCAAGAGTGGTCAGAGCTATGCAGGGGCAGTGCTCTCCAAGCTGGTTCAAGGTCCTTACTTTTGATGTTTCAGAAGGAGCTGAAAATGTAGATTTTCACATGAAAATGTATGCTTTTAAAATGCTGTGTGAACCCAGTAAAATAAAACTACTGTGTTTACATGACCTATGGCTTCCTGGTTTTGAAAATGAGCAGGACTCTGTGCGGCCCTCCCAGGTATAAAAGCCTTTCCATGTCCCACATTTCTTGTTTGTAGGCCTTCCCTGAGTTCCAAAGGTTACTTATTAGGAAAGTGAGGGAATGCTGAAACAAAGGAAAAGCAGTCAAGAAACAGTAATGCAGCAATAAAGCAGAATCCTAGTTCCTCCCCAGTGCATATACATATTAATCTGATACAGGTCTCTGAGTTCTTCTACAGGAACTAAGGCCCCCACCCGGTGGAGGGTGGTAACTTCAGGCTGAGCGCAAGATTCCTGAAACATCACCCTGTTACCTCACCACCAATCAGAAGAAAGCATGCATCCTGCAGCCCTCCACCTAAAACTTACATTAAAAACTCTTCCCTGAAAACCATCAGGGAGTTTGGGTCCTTACAGCACAAGCTGCCTATACTCCTTGCTTGACCCTTGCAATAAAACTTTTCTCTGCTCCAAACTCTGAGGTTTCAGTTTGTTTGTCCTCACTGTGTGAGGGGCATAAGAACTTGGGTTCAACAACAGTTTTGCCATTCTTCAGCCACTATTATTATAGAACAATTCCACAGGTAGAGCCATAAAGGTATCAAATGCCTTACAATGATGAGGCATCTTGACTCCAGGAAAATGTATCTTCCCAACCCAGGACATATTTCCATTCCCATGGCTTTGGGCCATCTGTCTCAGGAGATGGTGTACGGTTAACCCAGTGCTGCCCCTGCACCTGGCCAATGCTCTCTCTGCTGTTGCTGTCTTCAGATTCTTTATGATTCTTGAACAAAGGCTCTCCATCTTAATTTTACACTGGGCCCCACAAGATCTGTAGCTGGTCCTGGCTTAACAGGCTCACCAGTTAAAGGAAGCAGCATGGTGGCAGCCCACCACACTGAGAATATGAAAAAGGAGATCTTATCAGGTGACTCCCAACTTTTGGCCATGGGACTTGGACCTTCCTGGACAGCAGTGCCCAAGATTCCCAGAGTCAGTGAAGGGAATTCCGACCCCTGGAGACTCTGGTCCCTGTGGTGTCTCACAAGAGAATGACAAGAAAGTGTATGCTGGGAGGCTGGAAAGAGGCTCCTGGGGTCACAGAGCTGCCTGGGCCTCAGGTCTCTGGTCTTGAGGAGGCCAGTGAGGTGGAAGGTGTGGCCTGCCTCTCATAGGTACAGCACAATCAGAAATGCAATGCCTGTGCTTTAGGCCTTTGCGGCTGGGAGAAGTTTGCTTGTTACACAGCCAGGACTCACCTACAGTGACCTGCGGGGATGGAAGAAGGTGTCCAGCATGAGGAAGGGTTTGCCCCACCCTGCTCCCCCCAGTGGTTGTGTGGACCAGTCTGCTGGCCCCGCAGCAGCTGGCTATGCTGCGCGTGCGTGGTGGGTGGCGCTGACCCTGGGCAGGGCTCCCGGGAGGTGAGCACAGAAGACAGTGGTTCCAAAGCTCCTGCTTGTCGCCAGAAGAAGCTGCCTCTGAGACAGAAGCAGGGAAGCAGGGACGTGCTGGCATCCGGGTGACGGTCCAGCAGGGACAGAAGAGAGAGATGGGGGATGCTGGGGCCTGTTCTCAGCTGGAGGGCAACCTCACAGCCTTCTGAAAGCAAGCCATGGCCTGCACCCTTCCCACATCCTCCCCCTCAAGAGGGGTCTCCCTGTGAGAGCAAACCCAAATCTCTAACAAAGCAGATGCCTGAGTCTTCTATTAATATTTTTCAAATGACCATAAAGCATACCAGTTTTCTTTTTTCTTTTTTAATAGAAACATCTGGGAAAATAGATAAACTTGACTGTATTTTTTTTTAAACAGAATTTGAGGATAAGCATCAAGAAATGGGACCTTCAATGACTTGTTAATTATTAAGATTTAAGTAACCACAGTTTTTTTGGGTGGGAGTCTGCTTTTCAGTTTAATCACTTGGCTCTAAAATAGTTCTTTTTAAGTTTAAATTCTCTTAGAAAAAGAAAAAAAACCTCAAACCTTTAAATTATGTTTGCCTAACAGATTGAGTTATGGTTACGGGTGCCAAACAGAAGCATCATTTTCTATGAGAAAGTGTTTTTAGAGAATATTTTAGGCATTGCCATTCTCCAACTCCTCGTCCTCAGAACCTTGATATCATTGTTTAAATAAAGCACTGACTAGGGTGCTAATTTTAAGCTTAGAAAAGATTATGGTAAATGTGTCTTTTTTCTCAAAAATTATGCAGTCTTGTTGGTGAGCCTGATAACTAGTACTCTCCCAGGGAAAAGACCTAAAGTTTTGCTGGGAGATACATGCCAGAGAATATACAGAATTCTGTTAGGAAAGTTCATAAAACCCCAGAAGTGCTGGACTGCCCTGTGGGAATGAATATCCGAGCCCATCCCCTGGCGAGACCTGACCTGACCACACAGAAGGACCCTGGAGAGAAATAGCCCTGGGCCACCTGGACAGTGAGATGGGAAGACTGAGAGCAGGTTTTTTTGTTTGTTTGTTTTTTTAGTGTTTATTTATTTTTACTTGTTGACAGTTTGCTTTATTTATTTATGGTTGTGTTGGGTCTTCGTTTCTGTGTGAGGGCTTTCTCTAGTTGTGGCAAGCGGGGGCCACTCTTCATTGCGGTGCACGGGCCTCTCACTATCGCGGCCTCTCTTGTTGCGGAGCATAGGCTCCAGATACGCAGGCTCAGTAATTGTGGCTCACGGGCCTAGTTGCTCTGTGACATGGGATCCTCCCAGACCAGGCCTCGAACCTGTGTGCCCTGCATTGGCAGGCAGATTCTCAACCACTGCACCACCAGGGAAGCCCCTGAGAGCAGGTTTGAGAATCCAGTGAGCACCAGCTGTTAACAGATGGGAAAAGCCGGGAGAGACAGGGGAGCCACAGGTGACAAGGATTGGGAGGGACCCGTGTGACTGGCTGCTGCCTGGGTAAGTGACTGGGCTCCTCGTGCCCAAAGGATCCTGCAGACAGTCTGAGGGTAACTCAGCTCTGATCTCACAATTCTGTGTTTCCCTATATATTGTTTCAAATGAGTAAAGACATTTTTAGACCAAAAAAGAGAAAAGAAAAGAAAGACAAGGCAGGAAAGAAGGAAAGACAGACAGAAGATGTTCTACAACTCATAGACCTTTGCTGAAAGAACTACCAAAGGGAAAGCAATTGATTCCAGGAGAAAGAATAGGAATGAAAGGAAAAAAAAAAATGGTGATCAAAGATACTGCAAATATGTGACTAGAATTGAAATAAATATACTTTGACTCTTGTAAAAACAGTAAGTTCTGTTTCGGGGAGCTCTGAAATCAAGGTGGAAGCAAAATATGACCCAATCATAACATGTAAGAAAGGAGGAGGTAATCTTCTGAAGTCCGTCTATTTTAAGACTCTTGCATTGTCTTATAAAAATGTAGGTAAACTGATTAAGGTTAGATATTATTAAGTCAAGTGTGCATGGAGAAGGTTTAAGGGTACAGAAAATTAAAGCACTCATACGTTTTCGGTGGAATATAAAATGGTGGAGGTGCTTTGGAGAAGTTTTCATTTCCCCAAAATGTTAAGAGTTATGCTATGAGTCAGCAGTCATGCTCCTAGGTGTTTACCCAAGAGAAATAAGAACATACGTCCACAGAAAAACTTGTAGACAAATGCTTTAGCAGAATTACTTGTAATGGTCCCCAAAGTGGAAACAATACAAATGCCCATCAATCTATGAATGGGTAAATAAAATATGGTATATCCATATAGTGGAATGTAATTTGTCAATAAAAAGGAATGAGGGCTTCCCTGGTGGCGCAGTGGTTAAGAATCTGCCTGCCAATGCAGGGAACACGGGTTCGATTCCTGGCCCGGGAAGATCCCATATGCTGCTGAGCAACAGAGCCCGTGAGCCACAACTACTGTAGCCCGTGAGCCTAGAGCCCATGCTTTGCACCAAGAGAAGCCACCGCAATGGGAAGCCCGCGCACGACAAGGAAGAGTAGCCTCCACTCGCCGCAACTAGAGAAAGCCCACGTGCAGCAATGAAGACCCAACGCACCCAAAGATAAATAAATGAAAAAAAAAAAAAGGAATGAAGTACTGATACACACTACAACACAAATGAACTCTGAACACATGCTATGTGTAAAGAGCCAGACACAAAAGATCATGTGTTGTTATGTAATCCCATGTATGTGAAATGTCCAGGACAGGCAAATTTATAGAGACAGCAGGAAGGTAAGTAGTAACCTAGGGCTGCAGGAGGTGGAATGGGGAGTGACTGCTCATAGGAACAGGCTTTCTTTTGGGAGAAATAAAAATATTCTAAATTTAGATTGTAGTGATGGTTGCTCAACCCTGTGAATATAAGTTTAAAAACATTGTGCACTTTCAACCGGTAAGCTGAATGGTATGTGAATTACATTTCAGTAAAGCTCTTAAAATGTTTGCTTTCTCAGCATATTCTTTCAACCCTCTTACTGTATAACCTTTTGTGTCACGCCTGCGGTATGTGCCTGGTGGACGGCAGGGCTGCGGGCTGCCTCTAGGAGCATGCTCTACTCTGGTCTCTGAGCGGTGGCTCTGAGACCCATCTGCTACTCCCTGCTCCCTGCGGGGCAGGTGCACCAGGGCAGGTCCATGCTGGGTGCTGGGGGGTGGTTGGGACGGAGGAACGCCCACAACCAGACTCCCCCAGAGCTGCGGTCTAAGATGCATTCCCCCAACCTCCCTCCTGCTTCCCTCACCTGCCCTCAGACCTGCCCCCAGAGCAGCTCTGCCAGCGCCCCCCCCCGCCCCCGCCCAGCTCCTTCCTCCTTCCCCTTCATAGTCGTGGCCCCTGATGAATCTCTTTGTGGCTAACCCTGTCTCACCACATGCTTTTAGGAGGTCCCCAACAAAACACGTACATAGGCAGATTTTTTTAATGTACCCTGAGAATGAATGTGATACATCTATTATAACTATACGGTTCTCTTCATATCTAACATCTATTTGAGGTTGCCTACCTATCATTTACAATGATCTATTCATGGCGATTTTCTTTTTTTCTGCTTTTCTGCCTTTTTATGGATTGATGAAATATTCTTCATTTTCCTGTTTAATTCACACTGATTTGGAAGTTACATAATCTAATTCTTCGCTTTTTTTTGGCCAGGAGCAACTGGACCTAGTTAGTGAGAAGTGGCAAATGGTCTAGACTTTTTGGTAAGACATTTGCATGTCAGAGGATGGGAAATAAATCCAACAAAAATCCAGCAGCCTTGTATTTCAGTAAAATTTCTAGAGGCCCAGCGGCGTGGGGGCATGTCAAGATATCCCTTAGAAAGTGAAGGATCTGCTGCTGCATTCAATCACATTTCAGTGGTTGAATGCTTTGAGTAGACATAGTACCTACCTGCGGGTAGGTAATGACCACCATTTGGGCAGTGTTATTTAAATAGGCTTGGACCAAAATAAGGTTTGGCACAGGTATTGAGAAAGATGAGAGATAACACGCCTGCTCCCGGGATATGTTAGGTTTCTCTCCAAACTCCTTATGAATTAATTCTTTGGTACATGCCATAGGTGACGGGGGTTAAAGAAAAATAGCCTGCTCAGGTCAGTTAAGTGTCATGTTATAGTGAATTCAGCTGTCTGTAAACGGAGCCTCTGCTTTTGCTCAGCCATATGTTTTTGGCTCATTCCTACTGCATTTATCTGTTTCTAATACTGCATTTTCCCTCCAGCTCTCTATTGCTGCCAGGATACTGACAGTGGCTCCCTCTCCCAGGCTCTCTGTGCTCACTCAGGCATTAACAGACTGTACATGTCAGTTTCCAGTGAGAAGGTGGGAGCCGCCCGCTGCTGGACCTGACACCCGAGCAAGGACTGTGTCTGCAACCAGGCCCTGCTGATCTGAGAAACGAGGCCTTGCCTTTCCTCCTTTCAGACCTTGGGGCTGACTTTCTGTTCCCGGAAGTCTGGGTTACAAAAACAACACAGTTTTTGCTTGATGTTCTTTTAAATGAAGCAGAGAAAACAGATGAATAAGTTATAGGATATTTCCTGAGACAGTCTACGAACCTGTGGTTATCCTGCCTCTTCACCATTCTCCATGCTGACACACCCACACACACCCTTACACACTCACACACACACCCTTACACATACACACATGCACCCACCCTATACACATACTCACTCTCATAATTCAGAGGAGGTTTTCTTTGCAAATGAGCTCCTAAATCATACAAATAACAAGTCAACTTGCCCCTCCATTCTTTGGAGAGCTTGAATAGATCATTTGAAAGGTTCTTCTTTAAAATAAGAATATAAACTTGCAAATAAAAATTAAGTATACATACAAATATAATCAATTAATAATAAATATAATAAATTAAAAATAATATATAAATATAATTAGTAATTTCTTAGCAATAAGAAAAAAAGACCTAGATCAAAATGGTCAAAAGACTGTAGACATTTCACAACAGAAGATCTATGAATGGCTAACAAACACATGGAAGATGCTTGGCATCACTGGTTATCAGAGAAATGCAAATGAAACCCCTAAGGAGATGCTGTTGTGCCCACTGAAACGGCTAAACATGAAAAGAATGGCAAATCCAAGTGCCGGTGAAGATGTGGAATAAATGTAACACCCACTCATTGATGGTGGAAATGCAAAATGGTGCGGCTATTTGGAAAGAAGTGAGGCAGAATATTGTAAAGATAAATATGCACTTACTTACTTATGACCCAGCAATCTCACTCCTAGGTCTCTCCCCACGAGAAATGGAACACATGTCTACATAAAGCGTTACTCCTAATAGCCACATACTGGAAGCAACCCAAATACCCTTGGGCTGATGAATGGATAAGCACACTGTAATATCCATCCTACCACAGAATACTGTTTGGCCACAGAAAGGAGCAATATAGTAATACACACCACAACATGGATGAAAAATCAAACGGAAAACACTACAGACTGTATTGTTTCGTTCATACGAAACTCCATGAACAGCAAAGTGACAGTGACAGGAAGCAGGTCATTGTTGGTCTGGGGCAGGGGTTGGGGGAGGGAATCAGCCACAAAAGGAAACAGGAAACATTTGGAACAATGGGACTGTTCTAGATCTTGACTGTGGTGGTGGTTATACAGCTGTATTCAATTACCCAAATATATCCAATCACGCACTTAAAAAAGCATAGTTGAGATTAAACCATTCAGAGGTATAACAATAGAATTCAAAAATATGCATAGAAGTCAGTTAGTCTTGGATACTAGCGGTTTCCTGAGTAACATTTTCTATCTCTAGGTCAGTCTAATGCTTTGTAATATCATTCACATTATATTTTGGTTTGGAGAAAACACTGACCTTTGACAGGAGCTACAAATGCACCAAATCTTAAATCATAAACCACTAAGGAAGAATATAAGCTATTGACAATTGTCCTATTGGGGATCAGTACACTTACTCTAAAAAATTAGTCAAAATATTTTGGAGCTATTTTTTGAAACTGCTTTTAGGACTCTGAGTACATCTTCTGTTTCTTCTAAAGAATAGAAAGTCTTTGTATTGGAAATTGAGTTTAGTTTTTGTAAATAATTAAAAGTTATTTGGAGTTTAGTCTATTGAATGAAGTGGGTACTGACTATCTTAAGAGTGACACTCATCTGGAGGCTCAGGCTCTGAGATGCCTGTGATCAGCAGCCTCAGACTTTAGAGTTCCTCCTCATCTCCATGAGCTCCAGGTGTCCTCAAGATGCAGGCAGAGACAGGACGGCGTGCCCACACCTGTCCGTGGCATCTTTCTTTGCTTTGTTCATTGTGCACATATTTTCAGTGTGTACAGAGGAAGGACTGTTAGAGCAATGGTGAGTAACTGGATGTAGAAAGGGAACATCATTTAGGGGTTTTGAGGCTTCTGAAGATGGTGCCATTGATAAATGGGGAATTATAGGGTGAGACTTGGGTTCTGGAGATTAATCTTGAGTTTGGCTGTAGTCACTTTAGTAAAGTTCAATGGAAGAGTCAGGAAGGTGGTTAGAACCTGGATGTGATCTGGAATGAATTCAGTTCTGAAAATAGAGATTTACCACATAGTAGTAAGAGCAGAATAACTCTTCAAGGGAAAAGGCCATACAAAAAGAAAGAGGGTGCACACCGGATTCTAGGGAGATCCCCACATTGCTCAGCCATCCTATTACCTGTCCTACCCGACAGCCCTAAAGTGGCAGCTGGAATTTGAAATAAAAACACTTTGATTTCATTTATATATTTTCTGGGAGAAAGGATGTTTATCTACCTAGGGACCACGTGAAAGTACAGTAAAAAAGATTGCCTTTGTCGGGTATTTGCCACACACCCCTTGCTAGACTACAGACCGACTGCCTCATGTACAAAGTTGTCTATAGAGAGGACTACCCAACAGAGCTCTTACTATGGAGAAGCTCATGTCTGTGATCAGACACTAGACTCACATTTGGACCAAGTTAGTTTAAGACAGGAACCACAGGGATGCAATCAGCCAAACCCAGAGTGTGGGAAATTCCACAGGACAAATGAGCCAGTTTCTTCAAATGACCCAGCAAACAGATGCCAGGAAAATAAGGTGGGAGGGTCATGGGAGTGTTACAGACTAAAAGAGATAAAGGAAACCCACCAACCAAATGCACCGTGTGGTCTGTCTTTGGATCATGGTATAAACAAACCAACAATAAAAGGACATTCATTTGGACAATCAGTGAAAACTGAGCCCAGAATGGGCATTAGATATTAGTAAGGAATTATGGCCAAATTTATTGGGAGTGATAATGGAATTGCGGTTAAATACAAAAAATAAATAGTAAAGCGTTTATGGACGAAATGATGGGTTGAGACTTGCTTTAACGTTTTATAGTTAAAAAATGGTAGAGATTGAGGAAATAAGAAAATTGTCATAAGTGGGTTAAGAGTGAATGGAAATTTACTACATTACTTTCCCTAATATATGTATCTTTAAAACGGTCTATAATAATGTGTTCTTTAAAATGGCAAATAAATCAAATGACGTCTGTCTGGTAACCGTAGTTACCCTTACTCAGCTGGGATGTGGTGGGAACCATTGCTCCAGGAGAGTGGGGACCAAGGGCAAGACCTTGGCATCGGACTGACAGGAGGTCTAATCCCGGCTCTTCCAGGACGAGTTGCTGGGCCCGAATTGCGTTTCCTAATATCTCTGAACTTCTCCCAGCACCTCAAACCATGCCCAGAACACGGCAGGCACTCTGTACTTGTTGAATGAATGCATGAAGGAATGAATGTATAAAGGGATGGCTGAAATAATAGATAAAAGCTTTCAGCAAAATACTGGCAATAGTAGTATTTTGTAACTATTCACTTAGAGCAAATAAATGACAAAGGTGTGGAGCTGGGCTGGCCCTCTACACTCATGCCTCCGTCCTCACTGGCAAACCTTTATGTGAAAGCAGAGTCTGGGGTGAGTGGGAGATGAGGGGCAGGGTTTACCCCATATTCAACGAGACCTCCACATGCCGATTACTGTTTAGACTGGGGAAACTGGGCCACATTTACATTAAGTGTATATTTTGAGCGTAAGGAAGGCCCTTCCCATTTGAAATTGACAGCAGGTGTCAGCGATCCTCTGCAGGTGTCTGCGATATTTAGCTCAGTGCCTGGCGTTTAGTTGTCACAAAATACTGAACAGACCTTTTCTAATCCCTCTGATCGAAGATCCTCGGATTGCAGTTTGCTTCCAAGAAAGGTTCTCAAGGGGAGTGGGAGCTGCAAATCACTTGGGGGGCTTTTCAAAAGGCACCCCCATCATGATATACACACATGCATGCACACACACACATGCGGACACACACACAGGAACACGCATGGCTGACCTGGTGAACTACAATCGCTGAGAGACAGGCGCTCCACCCTCTGGAGCATCAGCCCATGAGGAAGGTTGGAGGCACAGCTTGTACGGATTCCAGCTGAGGAACTCCCACTTCTATGTCACAAAACCTTGCACTGCTTCATTCCAGCCTTATGGCTCAAGAGCAAAGTCTGTGCAACACTTTTGAAGGCAGGCTGGATGTGTTAACGGTCTCTACGCCGATACTTAACAAACACTGCTGCTCTGGGGGTTCAAACTTCTCAATGGTCCAGCGCTGAGGGCTCACGCTTGCTGGCTTCAGGAACACCATGACACCCACCCTGCCAGGTGCCCTGGCCTCCTGCTTTGGGTGTATGGGGAGAGCATCCACTTGGGGTTTATATGAGACCTAGGGGCACCCTAATGTGCCACCAGGAGGCATGGGGCACAATTCTACTCTTAAGGGTGGGAGTGGTAACTGGTAAGGTAGGCTGGGGTGTGTGTCCGGGATTCTAGAAGCTGCTGGGCATTTGAGCAAAGGTCGCCACCTCTGCCCTTCCGCCTGCATTTCCTTAGTATTTCCAGGTAGTGGCTTGTGCCTCCATTGCCATCTTCCTCAACACCAGCACCAGACTCTCTACGACTCCACCTGGTCATTCCCTCACTTGCCCAGCCTGGCCTCTCCTGGTCCCATCTCTGCTTACTCTATACCTCACTCAAGAAGTACCCTATTCCCTTCCTTCCTAATCCTTGACAGTGCAAAGTTAATGGCCCATAAAAGTTAGAGCTTCATACAACTCATTACCAAAAACAAACAATCCAACCAAAAAATGGGCAGAAGGCTTGAATAAACTTTCTTCCAAAGAAGACATACAGATGGCTAACAGGCACATGAGAAGATATTCAACATCACTAATTATCAGAGAAATGCAAATCAAAACCACAACGAGATATCACCTCACACTTGTCAGAATGGCCATTGACAAAAAGTCTACAAAGAAAACCCAAATGTTGGACAGGATGTGGAGAAAAGGAAACCCTCATACACTGTTTGTGGTACTGTAAGTTGGTGCAGCCACTATGGAAAACAGTATGGAGGTTCCTTAAAAAAATAAAAATAGAGTTACCATATGATCTAGCAATCCTACTCCTGGGTTTATATCGGGAAAAAACAATACACTAATTTGAAAAGACACATGCACTCCAATGTTCATAGCAGCACTATTTACAATAGCCAAGACATGGAAGCAACCTAAGTGTCCATCAGCAGATGAATGGATAAAGAAGATGTGGTACATATATACAATGGAACATTACTCAGCCATAAAAAGAAATGAAATAATGTCATTTGCAGCCATGTGGATGGACCTATAGATTATCATACTAAGCCAAGTAAGTCAGACGGAAAAAGATAAATATCATATGGTATCACTTATATGTGGAATCTAAAAATAATACAAATGAATGTATATGCAAAACAGAAACAGACTCACAGATATAGAAAACAAACCTACGGTTACCAAAGGGGAGGGGTGAAGGAGGGACAAATTAGGAGTACGGGATTAACAGATACAAATTACTATACATAAAATAGATAAGCAACAAGGATTTACTGTATAACACAGGGAATTATACCCAATATCTTGTAATAACCTATAATGGAATATAATCTGCAAAAAAACTGAATCACCACACTATAAACCTGAAACAAACACATACTGTAAATAAATTATACTTCAATAGAAAAAGTCAGAGCTTAAATCTCCCATCAACAAGAGGAAAGGTTTCCCTTTCCCTAGAAGGCAGGCAGTCTGACCCCCTGAATTTTAGAAGAGGGAGGAAGAGCTGGGAGCCGTGGATGATGGAGTGTGGGAATGGGGGTGGACTTTCCCTCTCAAATAGGTTGACAACTTGCACAAGGAACAGGAAGAAAGATCGTGGCATCCCTGGTACACTACTGCTTGCACAGCATGCTGAACTGAGCTTTTACCATCAACCTTCCCCAACTCATGGAGAGGCAGCTATACACGTGGAAAGCTCTGGCTCTCGTGCAAGTGAGAGGGGTAGAGAAGTAGCCAAAGGTGTTCAGGGGTGAGAGCATGACTACTTGAGGAGAGATTCCCTCATCTGGGTGCTGCCCTGATACCTCCAATGAGACTGTGTTTGCTGTCCCCCTGAATGATGCCAGACCACGTCGTAAAGAGGTTTCTGGAAGCCGTAAAGGGAACAGGTAACGGTGTGCTCTGTAGGGTCAGGCAGTCCTGGATTAAAATCCAGCTTCATTACCTTTTACATGTGGAACAATAGGTAAGTTATTTAACTTCTAAAAACCTCATTTTCCTCATCTTAAAAATGGCATTAACAACAGTATTTACTTTGTTCATAGTAATTGCTCCATATATGTTAAAGGAAGGAAGGGAGGGAAGGAGGGAAGGAGGAAGAAAAAAGAAAAGGGAATCAAAGCGAAGTCCACTACTGGCCTCCACGTGGGCCACACTTGGCAGGCAGTGAGCGTCTCCTGGTAAAATGCAACATGCAGAAGACACGTTCTCTCCAGCCTGTTATCAGAGAACATTTTGCGAGCAATCTTACAAGCATTCAGAGGGAAAGACTGGGCTTCATATTTCTTCCACTCTGTAGAGCAACAATGGAAAATGATGCTTGTAAAGTGGGGAGATGGTAAACACTAAATATTGCTCATTAATCTAGAGAGAGTGGAATGTGTACCAACAAATGCTTTACAAAGGCTATTCAGTGGCTCTCATTCACCTGCCCGATAATATAAGGACAAAAGGCAGCTGATTAGATGAGAAGGCATCCTATTTCAAGCAGATAAAGGCAACATTGTATTGCTCACTCACCACATAACTATCTTGTACAAGTTTTCACTACAGGACAGTATTGTGACAGATAGTTTCAACTAAGGATTAGGCATTTATAATAAGGAGAACGTGCATCTTTACAATGTTCAAAGAGAACTGTAAGCCTGATCAAGCTGTAGGCTTGCTGCATGGAAGTTGGTAAAGAAACTGGAAGAAGTGGGGAACACTTCCCAGACAATCCAAAGCCTGAGACTCCCCCGCTACTGTCCCCCAAACACTCATAGCTTAACTTCTGATGTGCAAGAAAAAATGTTTTGCTTGTGTATGTTTTATTTTTTCTGTCCTGGATTATTTCCATTATGCGAAAACATAGGATTATATTCAGATGCAATCTTTCCCTAAGATTTTGGGCTAAATTAATCAATTCATGGGAGAACTGACAGCAGATAGCACAGTATGCATTAAACATGATCAAGCACTGTTGTATTGGTCACAGAATTGGATAATTTACTGTCCTAAGTACTTTGGTGGTAGTGAATGTTCCAGATTGATTGTTACTAAACTGCTATTTCTCCTTTTCTCATGTGGTATAGCCAGTAGAAATAGTATGCTTTCCTCTAAAACATCTGGATCTAGGTTTTATTAGGGATATGATGAAGCATTAGCCTATACTGGCTGACAGTTGGAATAAACATTTTTTCCCTGTAGTTTGCCTATAAACGATGCCAAAGTGGTGAGAATTTTAATCAGACCAGTTGCTTGACATTATAAAAACCACAGCAGTAACAGGCAAAATCCCAAATATTTGTTTTTGTAGAACTCAAGTCTGTTACACTCAATTAATTTAGTTAAAGCCCTTTGTAAATGTAGCTATAACTTCACCAAGCCTGGTATTCCTAAATCTTTGCATAAGTGCCTTATGTCAAGCAACAAAGTACCTTATTCGGAAAGAGCTTATGTAGTTGTGAATGGGAAATTTAAATGTACATATATAAATGTATTTGTTACGAAGTATAAATTTGCATGGTTCCTTCAAATCTAGTTTTAATATTAACCAAATGAAAATAGCATCTTTTTATCAGAAAGTTATAATACCTTGCATTGCTATCTGAACATTGTTTTCCCTGTTAAATTGCATATAAACTAATTTCAAACAGTCACAGAAATAAACTGATTTTTAAAAAATTTAACACATTTTAAGTTGGCTCTATATCTTTAGGAATTGTGTTGGCTCTATAAGTGAACGGTTTGTCATGGATAAAATATTCTTTTTGTTTTCACAGATTTCAGAGAGGGAAAAGAACGAGAAAGGACTGTATTTCTATACTGGTTCAATGAATATTTCTGAGTGGATTTAAAGCACTGCATTCTACCAGCTTTTTGGGGAATCACAGCTAACTTGAAGGACACACACACATATGCACACACAATGCCTGACCCAGCGTGCTGCTCTCTGAGACCAACAGGGGGGCATTCGTGGAGGTGAGAGGGCTGCTACCCCTTTATCAGTCTCTCCTGGCACTGAGTTCCAGTTGTCCTTCAAACTTGTCACTTCATTCTCAGGCTCGTGCTTATCCTATTTGGGCAACTAATGTTGACTAAACTTCCAACCTTGAATCTTCTCCAGTTTTGCTTTGAAAGAAATGCAAGTCCTACTAGACGAGGGACACAGAGAGGAACCTTGTGAATAGGCCTAGCTGTCCCACCAGTGCACCACCCTGAACTCAAGACTCTTTGCCTATCACATCTTTCCATGACCCTCCACTCTTATCACACCCAGTATAAAAATTCTCAGGTTTAACCATTTCTTCAGGTCATCATTTCCTTATGAGTCACATAAAACTTATGTTAGAAAAACATGTCTGCATTTCTCTTGTTAATCTGTCTTTTGTTGCTGGGGTCCCAGTTGAGAACTTAGAAGATATTTCTCCTCCCCTAAAATAAGTTACCTAACCTTGGGTCTTTGCCTTCTCTTAACCTATTGCCTCGTCAAGATGGTGTGAATGATTGCTACCTCTCAAGGTTAATGTGAGAATGAGGTGAAATACTTCATGGGAGATTCTGGCACAGTGCTGTCTCAGGCCAGAAAAGCAGGTTCTTGTGTCAATCTCTTCCACACGAGATTTCACCAGCTGATGTGTAAAAACAGGCATTGGTAATTGCTAACATGTTTCAGATGAGCAAGTGAGTCCAAGACCACTAATTCTTACTGGAAAGAAAGTTTCCTCTACCACCTTGGGTCAATGACTGGGGGCCTTCGGATTAACGGACAACAGGCAGATTCACGGGAAACGTGCAAGCCTGACTGGCATGTGTCTGTGTACACCTGTGTGTGCTCCGTAATGAGATAAAGGTCCATATACCAGCTGAAACAAAGGGAGAGCTTAGGACTTCAGTGGGTAAGTGTGGAGGGTTCTGGAGGGCCGCTGAATTCTCACTTCCAGCTGCAAAATCAGCTTTCTTCCTAACAGGAAACTCCCCTGGAGGGGATGAATAGAAGTGTATTTTCTGGAGTATCTGCTTAAATTTAGATGACATTTCTTTCTGTGGCTGCTGATTGTTCAGATGTTTTCAGTTCTAAGTCATTTTAATCCCTTCATCCTCAACATGAGCAGGCATCAGAGTCCCTGGAGGCCTTCTTAGAACACCGAGTGCTGGCCCCAACTGCAGAGTTTCTGAATCAGTGGGTCTCGGGGCTACAAAACAGCATTTCCACACTTGGAGAACCACTGACTGGTGATAACCTTTGCCTGATGCACAGAGATATGGCCTCAGAAATTAATACTTAATCTCTGCAATGTCTTCAGCGGAGCTGCTGTCATGACGCATCAACTGCTGGGATGTGCTGGGAAGAGTCGGCTGAGTCGAGCACCCTGGGCTCCTGGTGCCTGGTGTGGAAGGACCACAGACACTCCTGTGTGTGTGTGTGTGTGTGTGTGCGTGTGCACGTGCACGCATGCGTTTGGGGTTGGGGATCTGAGGGCCAGACATGCTCCATCAACCGTGAGCTCCCGTGACTGCCGACTGGGTGGTCAGAACAGAGCCCAGGCTGCCCGGCGCCCTCATGCCTGCCACTCACCCCACAGGATGACAGCCCTGCTGGTACACGAAGCCTTCTCAGCCCAACTCAACTGCAGCCCTGCTGTGGAGAACACCGACTATGACAAAGAAACAGGGAAAACAGTTGAAAGGATGCTCTTCATAAAGAGAATAGATGTAAGAGACACTGTCTGTCTAGAAACCCGTCTGTGTGAGGCTGTGCTGATCTGAGACTCACGAAGGTGCCTGATGAAAACCTCACACTGGCCTCACTGCACAGACCACCACCCAAGCACCCAAGTACACTGTGTACTTCCATGTAGAGTACTGGCCACCAAGATTCATAAACGATAAAGCAAATTCAGAAGTGCCACAAGGAAGGAAAGTACCGGAACCGCAGAGGCAAGTTCACAGAGTTCTCCAATGGTGATCACTTTTCAGGACACATCACTGCACCAATCCTACCCCTGGCAGGGACGGGGTAAATGTGGAAGAGCTCTGAAATCGTGTTCAGAGGAATGAGAGCTCATCTTTGAAAAGAAGTTCTTTCTTTTCATTAAAAATGTTCACACCAGTGGAAAGAGTTTATTCAAATACATCTCATTACGTCACCTTCAAAGCATCTCTGTCTGGCCAGCAAAGCCCTGTGAGCAGAAGCAGTTCAGTGTTGTAAACAAAGCGGTTTCCTGTTAGCGCCATTCAGAGCTGTGTGTGATCCAGACCCCTTGCGTGTTCAGGCCCATCCAGCAAGGGGAGGGGGCAGTGGAGGCGGGTGGAGGCGCTGGGCTGCTTTGGGGTGTGCCTCCCTCTCTTTATTTTTGGTTTGCTAGGTTCAGAGATATGAGGCAAAGAGACTGTTCTTACCCTTGATCCCCAATTACACCCTGAGGGAACTAAATTCCATCCACAGTGGATGTTAAGGTAGCAGGCCACTGCCCTGGGGACCAGATCCACTGATCCCTGGATCCCGTGCCTGCCCTTTACCTCACAGGCTCCACACCTCTCAAGGAGAGAGCCCATGGGGTGACTGTCCTTGGATTCATTTGAGTTGACAGTTACATCTCAGACAATTAAGTAACATCTCCTTCCAAACCCCAACCAAAAAAGTCACATTCACAACAAAACTTGTAAGAAATTGGGCTTTGGGATCCACGCACTAAGAGTCTACATTTGTCCTTCAAAAGTAACACCTAAGAAATACCATTTTTGAAAGAGATTCTATACTGTCTCTTGGGGAAAAGTTTAGATTACCAAATGGAAGTCCATTTGTCATCCTTCAGTTTAGCTGGAGCATACATATTTGGGGAACAGGGGGAGGGGTGGCTTGTAACCGCGGACTTTAACCCCTCGTTCTGTAATCTCAGGCCCACCCAATGATACGTCTTCTTCCTCAGCCTTTGTAACCTTTGGAATCCTAAACTCTTTCTCCTCTTTACCTCACAAATCCTGCCTCAAGCTCAACTGGGGTATCCTAGATCTGGATGGCTGAAAGAGAAACCTGTTTGGCATTATTATTCTGTTATCCAAATAGAGGTTATAACATATGAATACACAACTCCTGAGCGAGTCTCATAAATGACACACGATTATCCAAAAGAGAGTGGCCTCTGAGTGTGGGCTGCGTAGGGTGCCCCTCTGGAATGAGACTCTGGATCCTCCCGGTCCCCATTCTTGTGAGAGAACCTCCAGGGAAGGGTGACCGTACAGGGTGGGTGAGCCCTTCACTAATCATGGAAAGAAACTAGGCAGAAATCCCTTAGAGAGTATGCTATGTTCCACAGGGGTTTCCTTGGCTATGATTCTTTACGACACGTAATAATGGAGTGACGATGATGGGAGTTTAAAAAGAAACATCTGTGAGATGTGAGAAAAGTACTCGGATGAGCTGAACCAAAAAAAGGAGGCAGCAGCCGTGTCCCCAGGAGCAGGATTTAGCTGTTCTTCAGGATCAGTTCTGAGTAGTGCCCTTGGGGAGGTCATGTAGCTTATCAATGCCTCAGGTTAGCATATAAAGAAACTCACCTCTCAGAGCTAGGATAAAGCTAAATAATTTAGCTTCTGTAAAGCCCTCAGAAATGAAAGGCACCATAGAAATGCAAATTATTACTTTATTAGGAGACACCATCAATAGAAGGGAAAGTAAAATTTTCCCTTTGATGGAAATCCACATCAGCGGACCGAGAGCTCTGTGCATCTAGCCAGGGACCAGGGCATCTGACTGCCCAGATAACCGCTCACCCTCCCACTTGGTCTCATCTGTTCTACCTAGAATTGTCCTTGGTAGTTTCTCTTTGGGGTTACCCCTCCTTTCAGTCTCACATTCCTCAGCAAATTGAACAAAATAAGTCGCCATAAATCCCCAAAGAGAAGCAATGCATCTTCATTACAGTAATTATGCTTTATAAGCAGACTTGTTCATAAAAAGAAATAGGCATCAACATTTTAATTTAAGTTCAAAAGGCAGTAAATTGCTTGTGGCAGTAACTTTAGCTGAAGCCCAGTTGTTAGGAAGGGAACTTGTCTTTTAACCTAGGACAACTTTTTCAGCAGGCTGATCTCCCTGGCAAACAAGATCAGAACCCCACAATGCAGTCCCCCCAACCAGGAAGCAGGTCCTTCAAATCAGCTGCAGGTCCACAGGCTCTGGTCAGCCAGTTACCAAATTAGGGAGAAAACCTAAGTGCTTTTCCACCTTAGAATGTGACCAAGTGGGAATCGACTTCACAACTTCTGCAGCTCGTAATTCTCACCTCCATCAATGATCACATTTTCTTTAAATCTGGATGATGGCTCGACAAAGAATCTTGATGTTATTTCCTATACTAGGTAGTCTAGGGGAAAAATTTTACTTTTTTAAAATTGGATTTTCTGGATTATTTTTATTTATTTGGACAATAGAACAAATGTTTATTTTAGGACTATTTGGGAAAAAATATATGTGGCCCCATATATATAAGAATCCCAGGGGAAAAAACGATGAAGGTAACCTTGACAATCATACTGAATAATACAAATTGTTTTAGTCTATTAAGGCTACTACAAAACAGGGCCACAGACTGACTGGCTTATAGACAATAGGAATTTCTCTCTCACAGCTCTGGAGGAGGGAAGTCCGAGACGCCAGGACCACATGTTCGGCTCTGGTGAGAGCCCTCCTCTGGGTTGCAGATGGTCACCTTGTCCTATGTCCTCTGTGTCCTCACATGCCGAAGAGCTCTTTGGGGTCCTCTTTATAAGGACACTAATCCCATCACGGGGGCTCCACCCTCATGACCTCATCACCTCCCAAACACCCACCTCCTGATAACCTCACATTGGGGTTTAGATTTCCATATATGAATTCTGGGCAGGGTGGGGGGCACACAGACATTTGGTCCATTACACAAATGCTATGACCCTGTGTAAATACTTGCTATTTTATGACATACATACTACTATGTATAAAATAGAGAACCTACTGTATAGCTCAGGGAACTCTACTCCGTACTCTGTGGTAACCTAAATGAGAAGGAAATCCCAAAAATAGGGGATATATGTATACATATAGCTGATTCACTTTGCTGTACAGCAGAAACTAACACAACATTGTAAAGCACCTATACTCTGATAAAAATTAATTAAAAAAAAATAAGAATCTGCTTGTTCCTAGTCTTGGGAGGCAGAGTGGAATCCCGGCTATCACTCTTCGTGGGCAGGGGCTGGGCCGATGACAGAGGCAGCCCAGCCTCAGTTTCTTCACTGCCAGACCTACAGGGTGTCCTGTGTGAAATGCACAGCGCCATACATGGCGCCAAGTGGACAGATGATAAATGCTACTGCCATCGCTTTTCTATCAGCACGAGAGAAGTAAAAATGCAGACATTGTTAAATAGCCTGTGAATTATTTTATGGGGGAGATTTTGAAATTGAATGCCTCACATTTATCAGAGCCTATATCAGTCTGTGGCACCCGAGGACATTTATTCCAGGCGTTTCTGAAGGTGGAAGTTTATGATCATCCAGAGGAATGTTATTAAGGTAATTGCCAGATATGGTATTTCATTAGGAAAGCTAGTTATTACATTCATGCTGTTTATAATATGGGTGATAAAAGCCAGAGAGCCAAGGAATTGGAGTTCTGCTCTTTGCTTATTGCTTGTAATATTGAAAATTTCTTTTACCTGGGTACCTTCTACCTAAGGGACACAAATATACCTAAAACTACCTTATGTCTGTATAGTTCTTACCATACAGTTTTTCAAAGTTTATAATTTAATTTAATTTTACCCTAACAACACCATTGTGATTTGAAGGCGCAATTTTATTCTTCTCTTGTTTGGGATGAGGAAAGATCGATTCAGGAAGGTTAAATGATTTTCAAGAACTGCTGGGCAAGTTGGGGGCACAGCTGGACCCAAATCTATACCACGTCACTCCACTGCTGGTATGCTCTTCATTCTTCCAGGGATCCTGATTTAGAAAGCTGGCATGATGAGGAAGATGCATTTTACTCACGAAAAACTGCTAACTTCCACTGTGACTGCTATTCTAAACAGAATTTAGAATAGAATTGACATGTATGGGTTTACTGTAATGGATATTTGTATGTCTATGTACACATATATATATATGGGCATTTTAACCCCTGCTTCTTGCTAAAATGGTTTTGAAATACAACATAATTAAACTGAGGACAATAAAGCTGTTAAGATAAGACAGATATAGGATATAACCTTGATTCTTGTTTAAAATAGATTGAATTATTAAGAAGGGCGTCTGGGCTAGCAGGTCTGTGATCCAAGGATGATGATAAATTCTGTGTTTTAAGTTAGTGACATTGCTTGAGTTTGTGGGAGTTTTCAGTTGGGGACCCAAAACAATGAGCTTCAATCATGTGTGTAGTTAAATAGACCATCTTATGACATTACATTATGGTTGAATTTCTAAGTCGTTTGTGTTTTGGATCCTATGAAATGTGACCAACTTGTTGAGCACTGTATCAAATGTTTTCCATACATTATGTCATTTATTTTCATTTTCATTGGCACCTTATGATATAGGAATAATCATTATTTTACTGACAAACATACCAAAGCTTCAACAGATCAATAACTTGTCAAGGATCAGAGCAGGTAATTCAGAGCTGGAATTCTAATCCAGATCTTTCTGTATCCAAAGCCCTCTTCCCTCCTAAAAACACCCTCTTTGTCATCGGCTAGAAAGTAGGACCTTTTGAGATGTACACTGCAGGGGGGGAAAGACTTTCCCTCTGCCCTCTGAGGTTCCATGGCTCAGTCTACGAAACAAACTGACACCAGGCAGATTAACAGGAGAAAAGGTATATACATTTATCAAATTTTAATATTATGTGCACGAGGGCTTTACAGGACAAAAGGTGACTGCCCAAAGGGGCAGTGAGATTTGAGAGCTGGTCTACAGCCTCAGTTGGGGGAGGAGAGGGGGTGCAGGCCTCTCCGGGGAGAGAACATGGTTTCCAGGGAAGATGAGTGGCCCTTAGAGGACGGATGGGAGGGTGGCAGTTGGTGACAGGGTCTGTGTGGGGGTGGGGTCCACTTCTCGGCTCCTCTCCTGTGACTAGAGTCAGTCTTCCTGGTGGTGAAGCTCCTGAGAGGGGACCTGCGACCCCTGAGTTCCTGTGGAGGCTCTGTGTTCAGGCAGATGAGGGGGTTCAGAGGAAGCTCCCCCTGCATCTGCTGTTTCTCATGTGCCTTCAGGTAAATACAGAGAGCATGACTGCTGGGTCGTAGAATAGGATTTGTAGTTTGCAGTTTGATTAGAAACCACCAAACTGTCTCCCAAAGTGGCTGTACTATTTTGCATCCCACTAGCAAGGAATGAAGTTTCAACTGTCCTAAAAATCCTCTGTGCTCTGTCTATTCATCCTTCCCTCCCCACTGCCTCTTGGCAACCACTCATCTTTTTACCGTCTCCATAGTTTTTACCTTTTCCAGAACGTTCTAGAGTTGGAACAATGCACACGTGCATGTGTGTGTGTGTGTCTGTGACCGTGTGTGTATTTATCCATGTGTGAGTATGTGCCTGTGTAGCTCCATTTACTTGCTGCAATCACTGAGGATGCAGGAGGCTTGGATGGTCATGGAACTCACCACAGGCCGTGTGCACTGGCAGAACCAGGATGTGAAGCCAGCTGGTCACCCACACTCGGATGGAAAAATGACCCAGATACCACTCATATTTTTTTCCAGTTTGAGCAACAGACATCGACACCCCTAACTAACCAATGAATGTGGCCCTCTTTCCTTATATTTTGGTAATATCACCAGTTAATAATACATGAAAAGACACTTTTTTTCCTATTATTGCAATCCACCTCTGTGCCCTATTTAGGAGGCAGCAGTTTTACCTTAGTGATGAAGAATCACATGCTGGTAAAGTTGAAGCCCACAGCGCGACTCCTCCAGGGCTGCCTCCTGAGCCTCCGGCATCTAAAGGAAGAACATGATCCATTCAGGGCCCCGTTCACAGGGAGTAGGCTTGGGCTTCGGTTAACTCTCCGCCTGGAATCCAGGACCACAGGGCGCCAGCTCAGCACAGATGGCCTCTGGGACACAGAGGGCCTTGCACAGGGGCCAGTTGAGCTACGCTGGTCCCGAGCCCCTGCCCTCCCTGCCCCACCAAATGCCCAGCCCAAAACGAGGACGAGGAGCTGACCAGCCACCCCGACGCCACCTGGGAGATTCGCTGCCGCGGCGTCACCATGATGCCTCGCAGCCTGGACCCTGAGGGCGACTCCATCTCCTCCCCAGCCCCAGGCTCCCCTCCTGTCGCCAGGAGGGGCCTCGCCCCTAGACTCCCTGTCACCCAGAAGGCTGAGTCCCCAGAGGCTGCCTCAGTGAGCTGAGCTGCTGTCTCAGAACCACAGACTTGTGTTTGCGGGGCTGTTTATAAACATCAGATGTTGATTCCTCTCGGTTCTGGATGTTGGACGTCCAGGATCAAGACAGGCAGATTCTATCCTCACCTGGAGGAAGGGGTGATGGGACTCTCTAATCCCATCATGAGGGTCCACCCTCTTGACCTCATCACCTCCCAGAGGACTCACTTCCTCATTCCATCACCTGGGGAGATGGGATTTCAATATAGGGAATTTGGGGGGACACAAAAACATCCAGTCAATAGCACCTGGGGAGCAGCTGACTCTCCATGGGAGGAAGGGGGTTCTAAACCACCCCACCATCTTCCTGTGGGGAGCATGTTCTAGCCCAGAGTGGGCCTGTCCAGGGTGAAAGTGCTTCAGGGAAATGCCTGGGTGACTCGGGGCCAGGGTGAAGAACTGGGGTGCAGGCATGTGGGACCTGAGAGACCCCCAGAGGCTCTCCAGCCCCATCACCACAGCCCCCCACCTTGGGGCCCCCTGAGGGTACACCTGCAGGGAACAATGGATGAGGATGGCAAGACAGCACTCACACCACGCAGGCCTGTGGCAGACACTACAGTTTATAAGTTCAAACTAGCTCTCCCATTTCACTGAGGAGAACACATGAGGACAGAACCATGCTCCTTACTACTCAGAAGAAAAACAAAAGCAAGCAGACTCAGGGGCAAGGACCTGCTTGGAAAGTGTAAAGGACCTGCTTAGAATCACAAAGCTAGTGTAACATAATCATAATGCCAGACGGGCTCTGGCTCTGTGTGTGTGTGTGTGTGTGTGTGTGTGTGTCCTCCTGAAGGACTCTTCCCTCCCCCCACCCGACCTCTCCACTCCAGGCAACATCCACCTCTTTCCTTAAACTCTGAACCATGCAATCATGCCCTAACTAAAGAGGATCCTTGCATGAATCTCTGAATTGCTGGTGTGACTGTATGTGTAGATTTACATAATCAGTAAAATTACAATCTTTGGTATGTCACAGACCAAGTCGAGGTGATAAGCACCTTCTAAGCATTTAATAAATCAGTAATGGATCGTTCCTCAGTATGAAGTATGAAAAGCAACTGAATGCACCTTAAAGGAGATGAAAGTTCACTATCTTCACATTTCTGCCGTTTATGGGGATATTTCTTTATAAAACCTATAACCTTTTTTCTTTTCTTGAAAAAAGCAATACCTCTCAAAAATAAGAAGATTAAAAATGGGCCAAAGATCTTAACAGACGCCTCACCAGAGAAGATATACAGATGTATACAGATGGCAACTAAGCATATGAAAAGATGCTTCACACTATATGTCTTCAGGGAAATACAAATTAAAAAAAGAAGATACCACTACACTCCTATTAGAATGACACCGACAACACCAAATGCTGGTGAGGATGTAGAGCAACGAACACAGGCACAGACACCTCAGAAGGTGACGGTATTTGGTGATAGGGTCTTTACAGAGGAGACTAAGGTAAAATGAGGTCATGTAGGTGGGGCTCTAATCCCATAGAACTGGTGTCCTTATAAGAAGAGGAGATGCAGACACAGACACACACACATGGACAACCATGTGAGGACACAGGGAGAAGACGGTGCCTACACCGCAAGGAAAGAGGCCTCAGGAGGAACCAGCCCTTGCTGGTGATGCCCTGATCATGGACTTCAGCCTCCAGGCCTGGGAGAGAATATATGTCTGTCGTTTAAGCCACCATCTGTGGTGTCTGTTACGCAGCTCAAGTTGACTAACACCCCTGGAATGGCACAAAGCTTGGGAGGTCTAGAGTAACCAGCAGGTGAGAGATCCCAACAGGCACGCTGGGTCCCCAGCTCCTTAGGGAAACAGACTGGCAGCCACAGCCTCCATGCCTCCCCTTCGATCAGAGCATGGACACCCCACCAGAGTGGGGTCAGGACCAGCTTCTCGCAGAGCTGTCTGTGTGGCAGCAGGCAGCCAACCCTTCCTGTAGAGGAAACATGAGAAGCAGCCAAAGTGGCCGAGTTGAATGACGCTCTGCTCGATTCCTTCTCCCTCCATGGTGTGCCTTTCACTGCCTGGGCACTTGCAGCAGGAGACCACCATCCTCTGACCTGTGTTCGCTCCACACTGCTGAGGGTCAGTCACCAGGCCCTCCGGGGAGATAAGCGTTAGGCCCAACTGTGTGAAGTAACTGACGCATCACCTGAGCAGGAGTGGTGCGTGGTGCGCTGCGAACCCCATGTCCACGCACATCTGATATGGAGCAGGGAGGGGAGAGGAGGACGTGGGAGGGGTGGGACACGATGTCTCCAGCCAGCAGGGAGGATGGCTCTGGAAGTGATAGTCCAGCCTCAGCCGAGACGTCCCCATCATGGTGCCCTGGGGCCCAGCTATGGTGCATTGTCTGCTCTGCCAGGGCCCGGGGGCACCTAATGGACGCACTGCAAACCCTGAGTGCGATTTCGTGCTTCCAAAATGAGTAATGGCTTGGATCAGGGTCTTTCAAACATCATTCCAAGAAGTGCCAGGTTTTCCTGGGGGTATCTGGGGAGAGCAAGGGGTGCCCAGAGGGTGCGGTCAGCTTGGGTGGCCATAACAAGGCTCCCCGACTGAGGGTTTCACCACCAGTCCTGGAGGCTTCAAACCCGAGGTCCGGGGGTCAGCAGGGCTGCCTTCCTCTGAGGCCTCTCTTGGGTGTGTAGACGCCATCTTCTCCCTGCATCCTCACGTGGTCATCCCTCTGCGTGTGTCTGTATCCTGATCTCCTCTTATAAGGGCACCAGTCCTACGGGATCAGGGCCCATCCTAGTGGCCTCATTAATCACCTCCTTAAATCCAGTCATATTCTGAGCTCATAGGGGTTAGACTTCAGCTGATGAGTATGGGGAGGACACAATTCAGCCTCAAACATCCCTTTTTGTATCCTTCTCTTTAAAAAGAACCTCTGGGGACTTCCCTGGTGGCACAGTGGTTAAGAATCCGCCTGCCAATGCAAGGGACATGGTGTGATCCCTGGCCCAGGAAGATTCCACATGCTGCAGAGCAACTAAGCCTGTGCACCACAACTACTGAGTCCGCATGCTACAACACTGAAGCCCGCTCGCCTAGAGCCCGTGCACTGCAACAAAGAGTAGCCCCCACTTGCTGCAACTAGAGAAAGCTGGCACACAGCAACGAAGACCCAACGCAGCCAAAAATAACTGAATGAATAAATAAATTTAAAAAAAATAAAAAGAAGCTCGTGTTTATCTGTGTTCACAGGCTGCGGTTTGGGGTGAAACTCTGCCTGTGAAAAAGGCTTGGCTCAGCACCAGCCTGTGAAGCAGTGAGATGAATGGACTCTGCATCTCCTGCAGGCCTTCAGCAAATGCTCCTCACCTTCCTCCACCCTCTGCCCCCTTCGACTGAGACTCAGGAGAACGGAGGTCTGGGGACAGGACATGTGGCATCTCCAGTAACCGCAGGGAGCCTGCCCTTGGGTGATTGGCTGGGACCCCACCGGGAAACCCCGAGGCACCAGCCACACATGCCCACACAGACCTCTCCCAGCCTTGAACTCTGGGTGGTAGGAGACAGAGGCAATTTCCACTTTTCGTCTAATTCAGCCAGAGAATGAGGCTGTCTTCCCCTGATGTCGGTTTTGGCTTTTTGTAGCTATGACGGGACAGTTTCCTACACTCCTGAATTTCCTAATTCAGGAGAAGCGCGCATTTCAGAAGGCCAAGTTCACCCTCCAATTTGTTGGGTGCTGGGGGCCACGTGGGCTCTGCTTCTGCAAGGTTCTGAGCCACAGTGGGAGTAGGACTCAGTCACAGGAGTTGGGGGTCTGCCCTTAAAGGGGCCACGGATGACTTGTGTCATCACCCTCAACAAGCTGCATCCCCTACCCAAACGACCTGCCGACCGGGGGCTGAGCTGGACAGCTGTGGCTGCAAGGCCCCCGGCAGGCCCTTATCAACCACCTCCTGGTTTTACCGAACAACAAAAAGAGGGGGAGGAGCCTCAGTCACCCTCATCATCTAAGCCCAGAAACCAGGGCTTCCCTCCCAGCACACGGGGAGGTTCTCCTGGCTGGACACATGGACAGGGAGTACCAGAAGACGACAGGAAACAAGGCCCACGTCCAGTCCACACGGCCTTGGGGACATGGCAAAATAAACAGAAATGCTATCAAGGCCACTCGCACGTTCTGCGTCTGTCCCGCTGTCACCCTGCCTGGCCCCTCTCCCTTCCCCGGGTTCCCTGAGGGTGTGGCGCTGCTGGGACCCTCGACGCCTGGCAGCTGGGATGGCCTCCTGCTGGCCTCACCCGATCCATGTGGGCCCCGCACCCCGGACAGGTGCATGGCCAACAGCACGTGCAGGGCCACAGACTCTGCCTCCGAGGCCAGGGGACACCAGCACCACCTTGGCACCTGAACCCCAGTAGTGGGGGCTTCTCTAGTCCTACAGGGAAATTTCTTCCTAATCCCCTATTAGCCAGGACACTATTTGGGGTCTTATTTTAGAATCTGTTCTGTTTGAATTCGAGCCCTGACGCCCCCTAGGACTACAAGCAAAGACTCCTGAAGGGACAGACAGGCCCTTACAGGCCCATCTCAGGAATATCCCCTCTGCGTCTGTAAGAACTGATTATCATTCAGTTAATATCTCTTCATACAATTATTGTCTCTTCTAGTTTAATTTTCTTTCTTATACTCTTTGCAGGAGGGACTAATCATGTTTTCCTTTAAAAATACAGTGTGTGAAGCACAGCCTTGTGCAGAGTCCCTGTGTGGAACAGAGACGGACCAGGCTCCCCGATCCAGGACACTGAATGTGGCTCTGTGGGGGAGGTGGGCCCTGCGTGAGGAGAACAGACGGACTGGACAGAGATTCTGAAGGTGAAGCCACAAAGGCTTTGTCACATGGAGAGAGAAGGACAAAATAGGAGTGAGGAAGGACTCCTACGTTTGTGGCTTGAGCCTGTGGGGCTGTGGGGTGAGTTCTGTCATCCTAAGGTCACACTTTGCATGTTTTCAGCTCAGTTTCTCACCGTGCCCTACTGTTTGTCACTTGGGAATGGAAGGCAGAAGCGGCAATGCCATAAGAGGTTATTATTGCCTTTTTGGAGAAGTTCTGAAATACAAAAACTGAAATGACAAACGAAGTATCCCCCCTTCTCCACACTGTGGATTTCTATTTCACACACAACAGATTTTCTAACTTCGTATATGTCAGTTCTGAGTAGCTGGGCAAAGACACTGCTGGCCAAGGAATCTCATCTGAAATCTTGGTTGTTCTTATGGCCTTAAGTGGGAACTAAGTCGATAAGCTACTTTTCCAGCAGCTCATAAAGCATCTGAATATTCCAGGGGTGTTGAGTTGAAACCCTTGGCAAGATGAGACTCCACTGATGGCTGGGCAGGAGGGCAACAGGTTTCATTATCTGGAAGCCTTCCTCTCCTGCTGCACAGAGGCTAAAAACCCAGTGATTTACTGCAGCAGTATTTATACTGCAGGAACACCATACCAGGCAAGCAAAAATTACGGTGGGTCAGAAAGACCAGCAAATAAATTAAAAGTTAAATTGGGGGGGGCTTCCCTGGTGGCACATTGGTTGAGAATCTTCCTGCTAATGCAGGGGACATGGGTTCGAGCCCTGGTCTGGGAAGATCCCACATGCCGCGGAGCAACTGGGCCCATGAGCCACAACCACTGAGCCTGCGCGTCTGGAGCCTGTGCTCCGCAACAAGAGAGGCCGCGATAGTGAGAGGCCCACACATCGCGATGAAGAGTGGCCCCCGCGTGCCACAATTAGAGAAAGCCCTCGCACAGAAACGAAGACCCAACACAGCAAAAATAAATAAATTAAAAAAAAATTTTTAATTGGGTTTTCACTGAAATTAAGAAAAAATTTTTACAATGTGCTTTTTCTGCCTTACTTTTTATTTTTTTAAATACTGAACAGTGTTTTCAAAATGATGCCAAATTTAAAAACAAACAAAAAAAAACCCTGGTACTATCATTATTCTATTTTGCTTTGTCTACTTTTGACATTTTTCAAGAATGTATCTAAACAGCTCCTATTTGAGGCCTGAGTCGTATCTTGTTAAAATGCAGATCTCCGTCTGGCAGGCCTGGAAGGAGGGTTGGGTCCGCATTTCTAACCAGCTTACAGGAGGTGTCCTGCTGCTGGTCCTCGGGCAACACTCAGGGCAGCAAAGAGGGGGGCCGTGGGCTCTGGGTAAGGGCACACATCCAGGCAGTGGGAGACAGCAGGTACAATGCAGTTGTCACTGCCCCCGGGGAGCCCATGGAGTGGGAGGGCCCTTCAGAGTTGTCCCCTGTCTCCAGTGCAGGTTGGGAGGGCTCCCCAGAGGGCAGTCCACTGGCTGAGCACGGCAGCTGCAGGTGGGTGCCTGGGTCCTGAGTGGGCTCTACACACCACTGGGTGAGGGCCTGGGGTGGAGGGCCACTGGGTGTCCCGTACCCGCTCACCCACAGCAGCAGGAGCCCTTCAGGGGGCGCTCCACGGGGACGGCTCTTCACAGACGTTGGAGTTACCAAGTTCTGTGCCCAAAGCTTAGCCCTTCACTTGACTGCTGTGCAGCTTTGTAGCAATCCCCAACTCTCGGAATCTCATTTCCTCACTGTAAATAAAATTCAGTATCATAACAACTCCTGCCTCCTGGTCATGGGAAGACTGAATTAAGATCTAGTCCCGGGAGTCAGCAACGAGGTTGCCTTTTCTGCCTTTCCCTTCCTGATTTCAGAGAGAAAGGGATCAGGAGGTCAAGAGGGAGATGCCGGCCAGGCCGAGGAAAGTGTGTGGTGCCCGCACGTGTGCTGGGACAGTGCGGCCCCACTGCCCATGGCACGCGGGTGGCTTCGGGCTCTGGGATTGGGCTCTGCCCTGGGATCCAGGACCCTTAATCCCCGCGATTAGGGAACACCAGCCTCTCCTTGATGGGATCAGGACTCTTCAGCACTGAGGTTGGCCCTGTTCTATCCCACCAGCCATGCCCTCAGGGTCGGGGTGGGGGGCAGAGCCCCGCTCGTTCCTGGCGCTTTGCCCAGGGAGGCCTGGGAGCCAGAGGAGGACTCTCCTCCCCGGGCACGACGCCCGTGGGGCAGGGCCTGGGTCCAGGCTATGGCGGACCAGCACCCATGGCCTCAAAGACTTAACGAGCCACCTCTTCTCTCTCTTCCTGCTCAGCTTTCTGCCAGGAAGCTTTTGAGCCGGAATTATTTACACTGAAAAGTAAGAAAAGGAATGACTTGGTACTTAGTCCCAGAACAAATGAGTCTATTTGCATGTTTGTTTTGTTTCCTCCTTTGAATTTGAAAGTAAATCGGTCACCAGCTACTATTTTGGTGTAAAAAGGGTCATTATTATCCAACTGTTGCATTAACACAATTCTTGAAAATTGATGAAAGGATGGTTAGGATAAGTGTTTTGTACTAAAAAAGCATTAATTTTAGTTGAGATGGAATTTTAAGTTTTAGAGAAGAGGGAAAAGAGAGATGGATAATGCCACAATGAGAATGCAAATACAGCTCTAAGCCAGCAGGACTAGACAACACAGGCCTGGCCCTCGGACAGTGAGCCTGCATCTCCACATGCAGGGCTGCCAAATTCCACCAGGACAGTGTTGATGAGCTCTCTGTGGAGGCTTTGTTCCTGCTGGGACCTCCCTTGCTGGTCACGTGTCCTAACATCCCTGGAAAAGCAGGGTGTACAGACCCATGCAGCAATGCTGTCCATGTTCACACTGATGTCCCAGACGACAGACAACCACCGGCTTTCAAACCTGCTCCAGATCCTTCCAGATCCCATTTGAAATATGTCCAGAGATAAATGGACTCGCCTAAGAAGTATGGTTTTTATGTTCCCTACCAACAGCACCGCCCTTGTTTTGTATTTGAAACATTTCCTGAGGTCACAGCTACATTTCAGAATTCACTATATCTGAATTATTTAGAGTGATTCTAGACTGTTGACCCCAGGGTCTAATGTAACTTGATATTTTGAGAAAATGAACAGCATGGTACAAGCAACTCCTACTTTTACTGATGGCCTGAGAATCAGTCAAGTAGTTCAGTCGAAGTCTGCGCAAGGAGAGCTCATGATGTTGCTCTTAGAGAGGGAACCAGAGGCCAAACACTTAAGCAGATCCCTAAGAGATGGACTCAGCCCCCTCCATGGGGGGACATGACATGTGTCTGCACACACAGAGAGACATGGCGAATGAAATAACTCAGTGCTTTGCAAGTGGCCCAGGGCTTTGCAAGTGGCACAGGTCGTAAGCTCTCAGAGGTTCAGAGGAGAGATGGATGGAGGGCTCTGAGACCAGACCAGCTTCGGGGAGAAGGAAGAGAGAGCAGGCCTGGAGAAAGCAGGAGAGTTCAGAGGGCAAGAGGGGAGGGGGAGCTCCAGGAGGAGCAAGGGAGAGCCCAGCCGGGTAAAAGGAGGGCCAGGCATGCGACTGTGTGTCCTGATCTCGCCCTTGATTTTGGCCTGGCCACTCTCTGCTTGGTTTTTCACATAATATTGAAGGAGATGGTCATGAATAAGCGGACCTGCTTTCAGCTGCCTGTGTTGGGGCGGACATACTCCCGGAGGCAGAGAGTGATGTGTCTGTGAAGTCCTCCCTCCCTGGACTCACCAGCCCCGCTGTCTCCCCCGAGCCCTGTCCATCCATTACCGTCCATTACGGTAGCGGTCCAGCCCCCGAGTGGGCAGCGAGAGCACTAACGTCCACATGGCATAGAATGACTGACCATGAACTGAGGAAATGTATTTTCCTCTCCTTCCTCCTGTGATTGGACTGACTAATTAGAGCAAAACTGAAATGATTTCAAGACTGAAACGCTTGGGGAAGGATCTCTTGAAGTCCGTTTTTCATCACTGAGCTGAGACTAAATTATGCTGTCGAAATGCCATTATTATTTCAAATTAGCCAAATTAATTAACCTAATTCAGTCCTTGGCTGTATTAATCATCTGTTTTAGAATTTTATGAGAGAAAGAACGTGACTTTTTCAGGTTACTGTGTGCAGATGAACCTCACTGACAGGTGGCTTTTCTTCTGCTCTCAACTGGTATTTTAAAATCTCTGCAGTAATATCAATAGAATTCCCTCAAATACACTAATACTGTTCACAGTTTCTCACTTTATTTTGTTTGAATTTGAAAAGATCTACCTTCTTGCTCTTAAGATTGTAAGAAGTATGTGGTATTTTGTTTTTCTATTTTTTTTAAAGCACTCAAATGTGTTAAAAAGACTGGCTTCTGAACATTCCATTTTTTTATAATTCTCTCTTAAATGCCAGAAATCCATAAGTATATGCTTAAGAAGGGATTTCTGTTGAACTTGTTTATGGACCTTGGAATTCTGGGTTCCCCAGAGAGCGCCCAGAGCTGGATGAAGGCAACGTGAATTATACCAACTCCTCTCGAGTCCTCACTCATTGTCTCAAATGAACCCAGGACAACAGACTCTTCCTATCCTCATTTTGCATACTGCCCTGTATCCTCGATCTATTGCTCACAGTTTATCAGAAAACGCTATCCATGGAAAAATACCGCTGATTTATAATACCAACGATTTAACAGCAGTGGTGCTGTTGAGCACGCACCTGCATAAAGTGGGTTCCATGATGATCACCATCTTACAGACTAGAAGACCGAGGCTACATGCCCGAGGTCATGGCACTCTCTTCATGACTGAATGGCACAATAATAATGGAAAAAACAGAGAAGTCAAACATTTGCTATTGCTCCAAAAGTCTGAATTTCTAAGTGATCAGGTGAAACTGGATCTCCCCACACCTCTCACTTCCAGTAGGCGTGGTCCCTCACAGCATGTGGGACGAGGTCCTGTGCATCTCCCACTGCCTTCGACATCTAAGGAGATGGGTGTGAGGAGGGCAACAGAAGCAGCTGTGGGGACAGCCACAGGCTGAGCATCACCACGTGGCTCCGGCGGGATCTGAGCCAGGAGCCCTGACCTCTTTCCCTGGCACAGCTGTGATCACGGTTCACTTCTATGGACCTCAGTTAACTCAAAATGAGAGGTTTTGACTTAGAAACCTGCCAAGTCCACAATTCTGGTCTTGTAGGACCTGAGAAGTTGGGGAGCGGGCACGTTTTCTCTGCTGTCACTTTCCCAGACATTCTCACTCACGTGACAAGGGCATAAAACCCAGGGATCGTTCTATTGCTGTGACTGCTAGTGAAGCTGAAGAGAACAGTGTGAATTCCTCTTGCACGTTGCCTGGAAGGGGCCCTGCTTTTATTATTCTTGCTTATTTCTGCACTTCCATGTTCGGGCTGAGACCCAGCCAAGAAGTGGAAAAATACTGTGAGAAAGGTAGCACTTGTGGTCTTTCTGGCTTGACTGGATACAGGAAGTACAGCAATCGCAGGGAAAACATGTTTACGTAGTCTTCTGGGTAGGTATCTGTATCTCTCCCAGAGTTGGGAGGGTTGATGTTTACTGAAAGGTTTGAAATTAGCCTCAAATCCTCAAATGACTGACCCACATCAGGTTTCTCAAAATCCGTTGGGCTACCACCCAAGCAGTTCCTGTCTTATTTTGGGAGCCAGAAAAGATGGCCTGTGCCCCAGTCTCCAGAGGCCCTGGGAGGCTTTTCTGGGAGGCAGTGGGTGGGAACAGGGACCAGCAGTCTTGCTGAGAAGCAAAGCTGGTGGTTCCCCCGCGGGTGGTCAATATTTGTCTAGGCAAGGACCGGATTATGAAATCTGTAAATATCAAAAAAGTATTCTGGGATTTTGTTTGGCTTATGCCAGGAAGAGCCTGAGAAGATGCCTTTTGAGGACTCACAGGCAGGTGGACTTAGAGTGGCCACAGATGGAGTTATCCTAACGAAGCCCTACTTCTCTCTGCCCTCAGTTTCCTTTCACTCAGTAATCATGTTTTATTACACCTAGCTCAAAACTCCTACAAGTCTTCCTGGACCAATCCCACCTTTCCTTGGTTATTTCTGTTATTTATTCTGATATTGACATATGAGTGACTTTCTGTTCCCTGTTATCTTGTTCATAGTTGAATCATGGTTCAGGTATATTTTTGATGAAAACACCGGTTGCAAGATGTTGGTTTGGCATTAAGTATCTGCTCTGATAACTCTGCTTTATAACCCAAGGCAAGCATTCCAGAGTTGTGCACAAAACACATGCTTCCTGAAGAAATGATGAACCACATAATTTTTTGGCGAAATCATGCTTTCACTGGAATCTTAATGATATCAATATTTTGAAAAAAAAAACGTATCAACAGTTTCAGAACTCTTTAGAGACTAGATCCCTCATATGGGCCACTCAGCTGAGGCCAAGATTGGCAGTAATAAGAGAGACACAAAAAGGGACTAAATATGCTTTTCTCTAAAGGTACTGGAATCACAGTAAATTTGGGCTACCTATGGTACGGTTACAAAAGAAAAACGTGACATTTCTGAAGCATTCCTGAAGCTGGCCCACACTTTTCACTGTCAAGCTCACATTTCAGTAGATGATGCTGCTTTATCTATTTTAATAGCTGTATGTTCAGTGGCTTCATAAATCTTATTCCTATGTATCTCACCGATTTCACCAACTATTGGTAAAAGGTAATTTAATGATGCCTAGGTTATGGGAATAAAGAACAAGTGTACCCACCATGAAGAATTTTACGTTAGATCACTCTTCTTTTACACAGCAATGCGTCTGAAAGCTAGGATGATGTCTGCGCTGTACAAAAACACACACACGCTATACACAAGCTGGCACACACAGACATAGGAAATTTCAGCTGTACAGGATCTTGACCCCTTCCCAAGGCTGAGGAACTCCCCACTGTGTGAACTTTGTGGACAGGAAAGCCAACCTTCCACTAAAGAAGACCCAAAGTCTGCATCTACCCTTTCTCCACGTCACCCTCCCCAAACTAGAGAACAGGCCAGGGATCATATAATCCCTGTTAGACACTTTGTATATGGAACTAGTGTTATGGGTTGTGGTCCCCCCAACCCAATTCATAGGCTGAGGTCCTTGGTTCACTATCTCAGAATGGGACCTTATTTGGAGGTAAGATCATTACAGAGGTAATTAATTACAGTGAGGTCATTACTATGGGCCTCAATTCAATATAATTGGCATCCTTATAAAAACGGATATCTGGACACAGACAGGCACAGAGGGAAGAAATGCCTACAGCCATCCACAAGCCAAGGAGAGAGGCCTGGAATAGCTTCTCCCTCACAGCCTCAGATGGAACCAATCCTGCAGACATGTTGACCTCAGACATCTGCCTCCAAGTGCAGACAATAAATTACTGTTGTTCAAGCCCCCCCAGTCCCCAGCATGGCTTCATGGCAGCCCCAGCTGCTAACACGGCAGGAGATGCAAAGAAGCCAGAGAAAGGAGAAGGGATTCAGTAGCTGTAGAGCAACACTCAGCCCCAGGGCCACCAGCACTACTGGCAGCCTCCTGCGGCCGGTGTTGGTGATGCTGGACGACAAGCCAGGGCCCCGCAGGCAGGTGGTGTTGGCAGTGCCCCGTGGACCGGTTCTGCAGGACACGTTTGTCTGAGGCTCTGGCTCCTAGCCTCTGGTTGCTCTTGCCCACTTTCTAACCACCCAATGGCCCTTCAAAAATTTATTTTCTTTTTAAACCATTGAGAGTTTGCTGGTTGCAACTAACCACTTTGACTGATAGAGAAATTGGTACCAAGGGTGGTTATTCCAGCAGCAGGCTCCAGGGAAATCTGGGGAGTCTGGGGTTGTTTTTCTGAGGCAGAAGGCATAAAAATACAACTTGTATTAAGGGATTTTAAAGCAAAAAACGCTAGTTTCCTTTCCTCACAGAACACTTCTGACACCAAATGTGTGGGGTTTTCTTACAGTCCCCATCCTTAGGTGCTTCCAAAAGTCACCTCAGCACAAACTCAGATGTGGTTGAAAGGGGCTTGTTACGAATAACAGAAATGCTCCTTTCACCTTTATCACCATGGAGCTATTTCAGGAACTGGGCACAAAAAGCAAATATAACCAAAGACGCTCTGACTGCTCTTACCACTTTGGCAATCACAAGGGTTTGAGAAGCTCTGGTCAGGAGCCAGGGACAAAGACCAAAATATGTATGTCTTATTACATCACAACACCACAGGTATGAATTTGGCAACCCCTGACATGCAGCGACAGAACAGCTCAGTAATGATGTCTGGGTTTCACCTAGAAAAGAGTATCCCTGATGGTCTGGCTTTGGAGAACTCAGTTGCTGCTATTGTAGAATTGAATTAGGGCATAAGGAGTTCAAGGACACTTGGGTTGGATGGCTGACTACTTGCACTTGGAGACAGCGGGAAACAAGCCCAAATCTTTAAATCTTAACTTGAGGAAACTCATGAGATTCTGGTGTCTGTGCTAAAAGAGTATCTGTTCTCTTGTAGCTACAGAGCTACAATGACTGAAAACCAAAAGCACACTTTCATTTAGCGTGCTAATTACATTACAATGCTTGATAAATTCGCAACTGATGCATGTACTTTTTGTATAAGAGTGGTAACCCAGGAACTGGGGTGGAGCTACGTTTGCATAGTTGAGTGTTCTGTGCCCTCCAACTCTGCTGAGCCTGCCTTGCCAGCCACACCAGTCCTCCTCCCCTCCTCTGATGAGACTGAAAAATACCAAATTATTTATTTTAATTATTTTTGGTTTCTATTTTTTTTTACATCTTTATTGGACTATAATTGCTTTACAATGGTGTGTTAGTTTCTGCTTTATAACAAAGTGAATCAGCTATACATATATCCCCATATCTCTTCCCTCTTGCATCTCCCTCCCTCCCACTCTCCCTATCCCACCCCTCTAGGTGGTCACAAAGCACTTTTTTAAAGAGCAGCTTTTGAGCAGCCCTTACCTGCCAATGGTGTGGAAGGCAAGGCCCCTAACATGGGCAGCAACACCAGGACCAGGGAGAGAGGCTTCACCCTCAGGGACTTTGGTGGTGGCTAATTAATTAAAGATGGACAGCCCCTGAAGTCACACTTTATCCGAAGAAATGAAAGTGCTTGTCTCTGACAAACTGATGCCTGATTCCAGGGACCATGCTCAACAGTGCCCATTCTCACCCAATCCTCAGGCTTGGATCAGGTCACAGACTCTGGGTCATGTGCCTGAGTGCCAAGTACACAATCCAGAAGCATCTGAGATGACATGACACGTACGCCCAGAGAATATTGTTCCCAGCCTTCCCCTAGGCAGACCTGCAAGCACTCTCCAGGGTAATGCTGTCTGTGAAAGGGGGAGCTTCAGAGAACCACAGAGGCAGGTTCTAGTGAGTATGAATCCTTGGGTACCCAGGACGCCACTGTGGTTCACCAGTCAGACTGGGGACCTGGTGACCATCTTGCCAAGGACTCACTAGAGTGAATTTGGTAAAAACACCCCCAGCCATCCTCAGAAACCCCACATTGGCTTTCTGACCTACAGCGTACACACTGCTATGGGAACAAGATAAATCAACATGTTCATGAAGAAAACTGGTTTAAAAAAGAGGGCAAAGAGCCAGGTTTGCTGCCATGATGCACAGCTCTCCACCAGCCAACATGACCCCTACACTGATGAGGAAAGATGGGGGAAGGGAAGATTTGTTGCTGTGATATTTCCTACTTGGAAGATCTTTACAGAGCTTGACTGGGATTCCAAAGTCTCTCTTTTTTTTTTTTTTTTTTTTGGTTTTGGTCTTTTGCTCTGTTTCTCTGTGTTTTCTTAGGAGGAGGAGGAGGCAATCTAATTAAAACTTGGTGATACAGTGAACCTTAAAAAGAGCTGCCTGGCATGGATTAAAGCCTGTGAAGCCCCGTGCCACGAGGAATTCCTCTGCGTTTTCAGAGCAGCATCCCCAGCTGAACTGGGTTATGTGGGGACTCATCATGGTAACTCCCTAAAGTCGCTCTCCCCTCTGATTTCTCAGGGTTTCACTAAGGATGTACTAGGTCATCTCCCACCTGGATGTGCAGAATCAATTTCAGGAAGTGATACCTGGCAGGTATTACCCTGTTGAGAAATGCAGCCACAGCCCATCTTCATGGCATTGTTCTGAGGATCAATGGAGGCCACGTTTATGAAAAAATGTTCTGGGTACCTGGTAGACCCATAAGTATATTTATACATGCTTGCAGATGCTCATCTTTGTCTCAAGAGTGAGTGACAATAAACACTTTAAAACAAACAGGGACAGACCTGTTGGGGAGGATTTTAGTTTGATTACGTGTGTTCTGGAAAAGCCATCATGAGAAGAATAAGTATGCAGGATACCAGTTCCGAGGTGTCATGTGCACGAGCAGCTGCAGTGGGGAGGAGATGGAGGTGGTTAGAACAGATGAGGCCAACAAAACGCTGGAGAGGGTGTTGGAGGGATCATCACTGAGAATTCAAGGGTCACCTCAAATCACCGAAGAATGAAATCAGGGGAAAAAGCAGAGAGGAAAATTATAATCCCGGCGCTAAATTCATTGTGAAAATTAGAAGCATGCCCTACAGTTTCCAGCAAAAAGAACTGTGAGTGTCTGGTATCAGTGGGGTTTTGGACTTCAAAGAGGGCTGGAGTGCGCCCCGCATCAAAGCACTGCGGCCTCCACGACTCCGTCTCCACAGCGTCTCCATCCTGATGGCGCTGCTGAGCTACGGCTCTGGGTCTCCAAGGTCACTACAGAAACTCGGTGGCCCACCTGCACCTCAAGTCTAAGAGCTCCAAGCCAAACACATCACATAACCCCTACTCTGTCCACCCCATTAACCGTAATCGGTTTCTCATCAACCACTCAAGCCCCAGGGCTTCCTCTGGCTTTCCTACCACTCGTCTCCACAAGCCAGTCACTTGCTGAGTCCCGTACGTTCGACTGCTACAACCTCTGTTCCATCTGCCTCTATTATTTTTTTTCCGTTAAGGCTCTCATAAGTCATACCTCTTTAGGTGGTGTCTTTTTCTCCCTCCTCTTCCTTCTCTTATATATAAATTATAGAATAATCTCCCAAAAAACAACTTAATAATGACCCTCAATTGCTGAAAATCTTTGAATGGCTCCCCATTCGTGAAAATAAAATACATACTCCTTTGCTCAGCATTTCAAAGTACTTCAAGATCGCACCCTGCCTAACTTTGTAATGACTTCCTTTCGTGTATTCTGTAGCACGGCTCAACTGAATTATTCATGTTTCTCCATATATGCACAGTGTTTTCTCCCTGCTCTAGGCCTCTGTTACTTGTGCAAGCTGGAATGCATACTCTTTCCATCTTGCTTTCTACACGACTGAACGTCTAACCTTTCTGCAAATAGAGTCCCAATACTGCCTCCTCTATAAGCCTGCCTTGATAGCTCCCTCCTATCAAGATGGGAGAGATTTCTTTTCTTCCTTTGAAGTACAAAACGCTGCATACAATGATCTCTTATAGCTCGCAACATTCATTAATCATCTACTTTTTGGTGTGGTTATTTCTATATAGTCCTCAAGAATTAAGGATTTTTATTTTTAGTATTTGACAAAGCAACTAGTTTGACACATCGCACATAGAAGATGTTCATTTAATGTTATAAAGCAAATAGCCCAGCAGCAGGTCATACATAATAAATGTTTATTCACATATAATCAAATGAATTTTAAAAATCTGTGGAATATACGAGATGCTGTTAAAGTAATGCATATCTAATACTATATAAATATAATTGAAGACATATTTTACCAAAGAAGGTATACCAATGGCCAAGAAGCACATATAAAGACACTCAACATCATTAGTTATCAGAAGAATGAAAATTACACCACAGTGAGGTACTACTGCACAACCACTAGAACAGCTACAATCAAAAAGTCAGACAGTAACAAATGTCAGTGAGGACACAGAGAAACGTGAACTTCTCATATGTTACTAATGGGAATATGAATTGTACTGCCACTTTGGAAAACAGTTTGGCAGTTCCTTAATAAGTTAACATAAATATATCATAAGACCTAGTAATTCTAACCCTAGGAATCTATCAAAGAGAATTTAAAATATATGTTCATACCAAGACAGATATTCAGATGTTCACTGCAGCTTTCTTCATAATGGCCCCAAACTGGAAACAACCCAAATGTACAACTAGTGATTGGATAAACAAAATGAGTAATATCCATATAGTGAAACATTATTCAGCAATTAAAAAAAATGAACTACATATACATGCTACAACTTGGATGAACCTTAAAAACATTATGCTAAGGAAAAGAATCCAGAAACAAAAGACCGCATAGTATATAATTCCATTTATATGAAATATCCAAAAAAGGGCAAATCAATAGAGATAGGAAATAGATTCCCAAGAACAAAGCTGAAAGTATCATGCTCCCTGATTTCAAACTATACTACAAAGCTTCAGTAATCAAAACAATATGGTACCAGCACAAAAACAAACATACAGAACAATGGAACAGAATTGAGAGCCTGGAAATAAATCCACACATATTTAGATAATTAACTTACAACAAAGGAGCAAAGAACAAACAATGAAGATAAGACAGTCTCTTCAATAAACAGTGTTGGGAAAACTCTACAGCCACATGCAAAAGAATGCAACTAGACCACTGTCATACACCATACACAAAAATTAACTCAAAATGGATTAAAGATTTGAATATCAGACCTGAAACCATAAAATTACTAGACAAAAACATGAGAAGTAACCTCATTGACACTGGTCTTAGCAATGCTTTTGTGCATCGGAATCCACAAAACAAAAGCAAAACTTAATGAATGTAATTAAAAATTACATCAAACTAAAAAAGCTCTTGCACACTGAAGAAAACCATCATCAAAACAAAAAAGCTGCTTACTGAATGGGAGAAGATATTTGCAAATCATTTCTCCAATAAGGGGATAATATCCAAAATATATAAAGAACTCAGACAACTCAACAGCAACAAAACAAACAACCTGATTTAAAAAAAATGGACAGAGGACCTGAATAGACGTTTTTCCAAAGAAGACAGAGATGGCCAACAGATACATGAAAAAGTGCTCAACCTCCCTAATCATCAGGGACATGCAAATCAAACCACAATATCACCTCACACCTGTTAGAATGGCTATCATCAAAAAGACTACAAACAAAGATTGGTGAAGATGTGGAGAAAAGGGAACCCTCATACACTGTTGGCAGGAATGTAAATTTGTGTAGCCACTATGGGAAACAGCATAGAGATTTCTCAAAAAATTAAGAAGAGAACTACTATTCGACTCTGGGCATGTATGTGAAGAACACAAAAACACCAATTTGAAAAGATATATGCACCCCTATGCTCATTGCAGCATTATTAACAATAGCCAAGACATGGAAACAATCTAAGTGTCCAAAGATGGATGAATGGCTAAAGGAGATGTGGAGATATAGATATATATATATATATATATATATATATATATAATGGAATATTACTCAGCCATAAAAAAGAATGAAATCCTGCCATTTGCAACAACATGGGTGAATCTTGAGGGTATTATGCTTAGTGAAATAAGTCAGATGGAGAAAGACAAATACCATATGATTTCACTCATATGTGGAATCTAAAAAAAACCCCCAAAACAAACAAAATAAAACAAAAACAAACTCACAGATACAGAGAACAGATTAGTGGTTACCAGAGGGAGAGGGCTGGAGGATGGGTGAAATGGCTGAAGGGTGTGAACTGTATGGGCTGGAGGGCAACAAGACTTGTGGTGGTGATGACACTGCAGTGTGTACAGATGTTGAACTACAATGCTCTACACCTGAAACTTATATAATAAAAAAAGAAAAAAAGCAGTGAGATGGCAAAGTTTATGTTATGTGTATTTTACCATGTTTAAAAATGTAAACATTTTTAAAAGGAAAAAAGATTCCTGGTGCATGGAGTTGCGGGTGGGAATGAGGAGTGAGATACTTCTGCAATTCTAAAACTGGACTGGGGATGGTTTCACAACTCTGTAAATTTATTTAAAATCATTGAATGGCAATGGGTGAGTTTTATGGTATGTAAATTAGACCCCCATAAAACTGTTAAAAAAATAACTGGACTTCCAGATTATACAATTTTTATCCATTGGAAGAATAAAATAAAACCTAAGTTGTTTTAAACAATATTCTAGCAGAAACAAGTACCACAAAGGGATAAAATACAGAATCTGTATAATTCTAGTTTATTATGCTTTAATAAGACAGCCATTTGGACTAATGTAACAAAATAAAAAGAATATCTTCTTTATACAAGCCATTGAAATAGAAATAAATTTTTAAAGAAAAATCACAGAGTGTGATGATTTTTTTAAACAACAGTTTTGTAGATATCTTAAATCTTTAACAATTAGGTTAGAAAAAATTGCTTTCACTGAGACTTTACTGGATCTGATCTATTAAACTGGTCACATAAATGTCAGTAACACAGCAGTCTTTTACTAATTAATTATTCACCCTAAAGTCTATTAACAAATATTTACCACTTATAGCCTAATTAAAATTGAACCCAGGTTACTATTAAATAGAGGTCATTCTAAAGCTCTTCTCAAGAGAAATATAGTGTTGTTAATAGGAGAATTGCCAAGAAAGTCCCACTCAAAGGGTAGTTATTCAGAGATCGATAAGAAATTCAGGGACACAGGTAACATTCAACAGGTCTATTGTTGTTCATTTTAATCAAGTATCAGATTCATTGAAGCTGGGTGATGACATATATCTGGCAAGAGAAAGGTGGGTTTTCAGGCAGTAATGAGTAAATCAACACTTCCACCATAAAGCAGCACTATTGTAAGTGTAAACGATGCCATTTTCTTTGGGGAGAGCATCTCTTCCCTGTTTAGCCTGGCTCCTTGAGAAAGTCATAGGCGAATAAGAGGGTAACTTTCTGATTTCACAATGCGAGGTCATCTGCCCCTGGGAACTGTAACCCGGACCTCTGGACTAAGCTCCCAGCTCTCTAAAGGAGACCATCTCAACACCGGTCCTTTCACAGCTCAAGGAGACAAGAGGAGTCTTAATTGTTCTTTCTTCTACTTTACCATATAAATGCCTGCAATCCTGTCCAGACTTTGTCGTCACTTTTGTGCTGCCCTGCACGCCTGTAAATTTGATAATGAATTGTTCTATAATAAATTACTCCTCTCATCTATATTGGTGCAGAGCGTTCTTTCATTGGCAGGATTGTTTTATTTCCCCAACACTAAATGTCAACGTGTTTCTCGATGAAAGTAGCGACCCTTAATATTTTTTTCTGGTCAGATATTTAACTTTACCCTAAATTCATACTGTCAGTCCTCCTAAAGCAGCTCTTTGGAGTGTGCCTACTGATCCCTCCAGGGCTGGCTTTCCCACCCTGCTGAGTGTCAAGGGCTCTTATCTCTCAGTATCTCCCCACATAACCTCAGGGCATCTTCTTGGAGGGGGTCATCGGAGGTTGTACTTATATCCAAACAAAGGTCGTCATGTTGATGTGCTAAGGGAGGGGTGTGGAGATTTCCAAACTATTGGCCAATGATTATTTTCCTTCTTCCTTCCTGAAATGCAGTTTTATAAAGGCAAAGTCTTATTTTAAATTCTGACTCTTGTCTTACTTTGTACACTAGCCACTCATTGAAAAGGAGACTTAGAATTTAAAATGACCTTAAAAATCAAAATAAGCAGCACCGAAAACTTCTAAAAGCTCATATACATGTCACTGTAGACAACGTGCATGGTGCAGGACTATTAGGTAGGTGGGTACAAGACAGGAAGAGATCCAGAGAACTTAGAGAGGAAGAGACATTTCCAGTAACTTTATAGTGTAGTAAACAGTGATCATGGGAGGAAATCAAGACAATCTGTCAATCAAGTCAAAATGATCAACGCATTTTTTGCCTTATCAAAGTTGAACATGAAAAAATCTTAAGACATAGTTTTGGTGAGTGTGTTAGTTTTCCATTGCTACTGTAACAATTTACCACAAATTTAGTAGCTGAAAGCAGTATACATTTACCATCACATGGTTCTGGAATTCAAAATCTGACACAGGTCTCATTGGGCTAAACTCAAGGTATCTGCAGGTCTGTGCTCTTTCTGGAGGCTCTAGAGAAGAACACATTTCTTTACATCTTCCATTCATTTAAAATGGTGTTGCAAAAACGCATCCAAGGCAAGTTAAACGCTTATATATATATATATATATATATATATATATATATATATATATATTCACCATATGAATATCTAGTCACTAGCCCAGCTTCCGACTCTCTGAACCTGTCATTAACATATTATATATACAACCTAAGACCCCCTCCAAAGGGAAATAATTCAAGAATGGCAGATGACTATTTCCTCTGAGTGTGTGTGATCTGAAGTTTCTTCTTATTTGGCATTTTGCTAGTTTGCATTTTCTGATATTTTCATATTGAGTTTGATGTGAGGTGTATGACACTGCAATACAGAGCACCAGCTCTGGAGTCACGCCTCCTGGATGTGAAGTTCAACTTTGCACTTACTCATTGTGCAGACTTGGGAAAGTTAATTATCCTGCCTGTGCCTCAATTCTCTCACCTGCAAAATGGGGGCAATAATAGTACAATCTTCAAAAACCTGTAAAGCTGACTTCCACCCCCATACACTCTGATTCAGTCAGTGCAGGTTGCTGGCCGGACATCAGGACTCCTAGAGGCCCCCCAGGAGAGGGTTCCCCTCAGTTGAGTTTGGAAACTAGAGATGAGCGTCTTTCCCCACTTCTGCCTACCCACCCTCCCCCCACTACATCTGGGTTTCTTTAAATAGGTTGTGTTTTCATCCGCGTGACACACATTGAATCTGAACTGGTGATTTTTAGTGGTCCTTTTCTTGCTAATTTTATAGAAAGAGAAAATAGCCACTTAGGACAAAAGTTAAATACCAATACATTATTGCAACGTATAAACCATTTATCTCTAATGCAACTGCCTCTAATAAGATTGTCATTGTTAGGCAAAGGCTCAACATCTGAAAAGTGTGTCTTTTGATGGGCTCCTCAGGACAGATAAATACGATGTACTACTATATGCTGATTTTATATTATAGGTATTTTGAAATTATGCTGTTGCTCTTGACCGACTAAAGTACATTCCAAATAAGATTTATATTTAAGTGAATGAGCACAGAACACAACACTGAGATTGACTTTGGACATTCCTAATTGTTTGGGGTTTAAATGTTGTAGAGAATTATTTGTGTACATTGGCTATGGAGCATATAAGCCTGGATGCTGAGCCTGTCTTGGGCATGACAGAATGTCCCTTTCTTTTGACAAGTCGTGATGAGGCTGCATAATCCTTACTGAGCAAAATGAAATAAAAGACACTCAGCACCACACCATAAAATCATGGAATTGTACCATTTTAGAGCTGGAAAATCCCTAAGAGATGATCTAGTTTAACTACTTAATTTTATGGATGAAGAATCCAGTAAAATACAGTTTCCATTTATCAGAAAATGTCTTTAACTGAGCAGAGCTGCCAGGAAATAGTCTCCCAGCTCAGCCTAGAGGGAGGGGGGTGAAAAACGTGTATCACCAGGCAAATAGCCACTCTTAGGTCTCGTGTATTAGAAGGACGTGTCTCTGGAACCCGCTCCAATTAGTCCTCTCCCAGGTAAGGTAAACCGAAGTAAACTGAGGTTCCTCTGGGGACAGGAGGCGTAGGTGGCTGGGGGCCCACAGCAGAACGTGTCTTCCCTGAGTGACAGTCATATGATTTCACTGGGACCCAACCGGAAGAAAAAACGGTCTGACAAAATGGATATGAAGTCAGAATTTTAAGAATATGTTCAAGTTTGCCTTTCCTGTAGTAATGCTTGACCGCTTGGAATTTTAAACAATTTCCTTTCCCTTTCCATTCTGGATTATTTTCCCAGGATGATATACAACTGTCCTCTAACCATTAGGAACCAACCCACAACTGATGAGTCATCTTACAGAGACGGAACAGATCCTACTGTCTGGGACCGTGGTGGGGCCTAAGAGAGAAGGTCCCAGGAGGAATGGTGGTGGGTCCCTTGGAGGTTTCCTAGGAGAAGAAAGTCACAGCGGGAGGCTGGAGGTGACTCCTGGGGAGTGTCTTCGCTGGAGTCCTGGAGGCTTATCTGAGGCCACGCACGGTTGACCCACCAACTGCCCCGTCTTGCTCAGAGTCTGTGTCAGCCAGACCTCCTGCTGACTGCCGTGCACATCTCCAAACACCAGTCCGGTGGGACCAGATGTCTTGTCCCACGGACGACACTACTGGCAGTAAGACAAGAATCCATCCCAACCCCTAGCAGTTAGGTTGATGAGTCTGCCCTTGAAGAAAGAAGCCTTCAGACAAATCAGGCGTCTGATCCTGCCTGCAAAAGAGTAGCCCCAAGGGTGGAATGACCGAAGTGACAGTGCTCCAGGGCTCTCTGGGGACTTGGCTTTGCCTGTCTCACCCCAGAGGTGCCTGTTCCCATCTCACTTGTACAGTTTCTATGTAGGCCTGGGAGGGGAGGCAGGTAGACATGTAGGAGAGGCAGGAGAAAGGAGAAAGGCTGGCTTACTGAGAATTTTGAGACTTCTGAGGGGAAGGGTCAGAAGTGTAAAGGGACAAAAGTTTACCTCTGCCCTCACAGGGTTTTCACCTGGGCCTGAGAAATAAACTGACATAAGACAAATCAAGAGGGGAAAAGCATACAGGTTCATTTACTATAGGTTTAGGTAAGCCTTCACAGGCAGCAAAGACGCAAAGAAGCGACAAACCTGAATGCTTTTATACTGGGTTGAACAAAGAGAAGGAAGTGCAGAAAAGTAACTAAAATACATGGGGAGGCTGAGAAATGTGAGAGTTATTTTTAAAAGGTCTGTTTGTACAGAGTGCTCTCAGCTTGACTCCCTGTCCTGCAGGATGAGAACGTTACTTCCCTCCAGGCACAGGGGGGTCATATTCCACGTGGAGTCCTCTCTCGGGCTTCCAGGAAGCACCCTTCTTGCACCTGGTGTTATTTTAAGTGCATTTTGCTCAAAATAGTCCTTATGCTCAGGTGGCATATTGTGGGGTTGCATGTCCTGCTACCCTTCAGAAGAATATAAACAGTACTTCACATTTGCTTCATGGCTTATGCTTTTTCAGATACCTGAACACACATCTTTGCATTTGCTCTTCACAACTATCCCATTAGACTGACCAGGAACGTATCGCTATTTTCATTCTCCAGCTCAGAAAATGAGGCTTGCTGAGGTCAGAAAGTGGAGCTACACTGAGAGCCCAGTGCTGTCCCTACGACGAAGACAAACATTCCTTTTACAATATGCTGCAATAGAGCATAAAATAATCACACCAGAGGTGTCTATCAAGGCTCAGTGAAGTGCACTCACTGATCTGAGTTGGATGAAAAGATGGAGAAGGCAGGATTCTAGTCCTCTGGGCCCTGTGTGCAGATGTGCTGATGCAGCACCCCAACGGTAGCACCAAGGTCCCTGTGGGAGGCGTCTACTGATCCAGAGGATGACCCATCAGAGGATGGATGAGCAAACCAGGGTGCCAGATGCCTCCACTTTCCACAGATGCCCAAGGGCAGCTGGTTTCAAAGGTTACTCATTATTCACAAATGACTGTCTGCTCTTTAAACCCAGGCTCTGGGTTTCCTTTGGATTGTCTCACCCTCATCCAGCAAGTTCTAGCCCTCCTGGGCTTTTAATGAGAGGGAATGGCCACTTGGGTACAAAGGATAAGAGAAATGATGAATAAGGGCTTGAGCACACGACTGCCAAGGAAGTGACAGGAATGGACTTTCACAGCAGACTTTCTCACCACCTCTTTGACCCTTGGAAGAGAAGAACTCATTCTTTTTAAGTAGCCGAAATGTGTGACACTGTTTTTGCTCTAACAATAAATAAACATGACCCTCCCCAAACCCAAGATATTCCTCACTGGTAAAACAGGGCATGCCAGTATTAAACTTGCACTCCTAGAGTGGTTGGTACAGAATTCCAGGGAAGATGCTAACAGAATTCCAGGGAAGATGCTAACATCCCATGCGTGCCATGAGAAGGGGCCCTGTCATTTATTACAGGGATTCCCATTAACTGCTGCTGTCAACAGGACTCCAGCTGGCTCAGTGCTAATGCATTATTAGGAGACTTTGGACATTTCATAAACATTGTAAATAGGCTCAGTATAACTGATTGCTCTTCATAATGACATTATTAAAATTGAAAAAATCGCCTTTGATGGAAGAGGTTAATAGACAGCATTTGGTGGAGAACGTTCACTTGTCAGCTTGTGTTTCGGGCTCTGTAATTAGCAATTTCAGGTAAGAACTGCAGTGGAGCCCATGATGGGCTTAGCGTTCTGTGACTCCAGTGGTAACATCTGGACCTAAGCATCTTTGGGGTGCACTGCTGAGAAAAGCTGAATGCTCCTGGTCAAATGATGTCTCCATTTGAAAGGAAGCATCAAGCTAATTATCCTCTTCCCTATAAAGGAAAAGAAGTTGCCCCCAATTCAATGAAAGGGTCACTAACCAACATCCAAGATTTCTTTATGTGCAGAAGCTTCAATTCATCCATTTTCTTGAAATACTGACTGCAGCTTACCTTTGGATTTTGCAGAACACTTTTTGTTGTAAAGCTTAAACTAAAACGGCAGATGGATGAGAAGCAGCAGCAGGAGAACCTATTCAGAAAGACTATTCCTGTATCTGCACAGAGATCCCTGATGGGTGACGGCCTGGAAAACAGGCAGCTTGGAAGGCACCAACCTCTCCTGGACAACTAGGAAACGTGTGCAACCATAAGGCCATCATATTTGGGGTGATTAAAAACCAGATTAATGATAATAGGGAAGGAATAAAGAAAACAGAAAAAAAACCCTAGGTCTTTTTATTCTAGGAAAGCTTTAGAGTGAGACTCTAAATCTCTAGATAATTTTTATCATTAACAATTTATATGAAGCCCCACTGAATCATTGTCTGGCTACAGAATTCCAGGGAGACAGAAGGTTATGTGGTATCTATCCTAATCTCAGAACTACATTTTAGTTGATAATATAAAATTTTATCTCATCAAACCCTGGCTGGAGCTGTTAAGTGCAGCATATTTGGGTGGTTTAATGCTATCTTCCTCCTCAAGGTTGACCTTATATCTGCCTGGGGTTGAGGGATACTAAAAAGAAGTCTTCTTCAATCAAAGTTCTTTCTACATTTACCTGCCTCTCTTTTTCTGTTAAAAGTTCACCTGTGGACATTGTTTTTTTTAAGTTGCTGCAAGAGTGTACTGTTAAAAAATTATTCCTCTGGAAAGTATGCACTGTAAGACATTATTAGCAATTATAATTTTTTTTTTTTTTTTGCGATACCCGGGCCTCTCACTGTTGTGGCCTCTCCCGTTGCGGAGCACAGACTCTGGACACGCAGGCTCAGCGGCCATGGCTCACGGGCCCAGCCGCTCTGCGGCATGTGGGATCTTCCTGGACCGGGGCATGAACCTGTGTCCCCTGCATCGGCAGGCGGAATCTTAACCACTGCGCCACCAGGGAAGCCCCTATAATATTTATTATTCTTGTTAATATGAATAGAAACAATGGTTAAAGTTGTGTGCCAATCAGTAGGCTAGAAGTATATATGTCACTTATCATACCATATAGATCATATATCACCATATATTATATATCAGATTATGACTATATATATGACTATATATATGATATGACTGTACATCATATCATATATATAGCAAGTGATTATAATTTTCATTTTACTGATGAAGAAACCGAGACTAGAGAGAAGCTATATAACGTGCTCAAACAGGTAGGAAGTGGCAGACACCTCCCCAAACTTCTTAAACACTCTTCACAGCCAGCTACCCTCCTTCTTCCTTTTCTTCCCTCTCTCCCTCTCTTCCTTTTCTCCTTCTTCCTTTCCTTCCTTCCTTCCTTCCTTTTTTTTCTCTTTCTGTTCTTTTCTTCTCTCTCTTTCCTTCCTCCCTTCTTTCCTTCTTTCTTTTCCTCCTTTCTTCCTTTCTTTCTTTGGACCCACAGCAGGCCCTCAGGTTAACAGAAGCCGGGGCTACACGCCTTGGAAGGGAGGGAGAAGTATGACCAGAAGACCGCCTGACGCTGAGCTCGGGCCTCGAGTCCGGGTTTGGTACACTGGTTCCCCAGGAATGTAAATGAACCATGAAACAAGTGTGCAGAATACAAAGACTTCCCGAACCTCCACATTAGTTTTTTCCATCACTCTCCCCTTGTGTCTCCAGCTCTTTCCCCCTGAAGATGGATGACTCAATGAATCAACCTTTTCTTAACCTTGTTAATATCAATAGAATAGTTTTAAAAACTGGATTCTCCTTTTCTTTTTTTTCCAGTGTACTGGAATAAATAAATAATACTCCTTTTCTTTTTTTTCCAGTGTACTGTTGTCCCCAGACTAAGAAGGGACTGGAGGTCAACGTGCTCAGGTTCTTCGTTCATCACTAACCCCTACGAGGAAGTCTCTGAGGTGCGGAGAGTTGAGACAGATCGTGGCTCATGTGGTCACTGCAAAGGCACAAGGTGGTAGAGCTAATGATGCTGGAGGTGCCGCATGTTCCTCAGGTGACAGTCACTGCAAAGGAGCATGGCATCATTACAGTAACCACAGCTGTAAGACACACACTTTTTCTCAGAGGATCACAAACTCATGACCTGAGTCACATCATGGAGAACGGGATTAGCCTTATGAAGCTGGGCGGGGTGACTCATGGCATCCTCACATGCCCTAACTTTCCGGGATCCCGAGGAACAAAGAGCCGCGGGCAGGTTCCAGCAGCATATCAGGGGATGGCTCTTCTTCCCGCACCTCTTTGCAAAGACCCGCTGGGCCTTGAACATCGCTCAGTCCCCACAGCAAGGCTCCGCTGGGTGACACCTCCCTGGAGTCATGCGAAGGAACCGCACAGAGCGCAGTGCCCACAGGATACTCCAAATACTAGGAGGTTGCCCCTGCCCCTCCTCCTCCCCCCACCCCCTCCGTCCCAGTTCCATGTCTGCCTGTTTCCAGGCCACCAACTCTAGCTCAGAACTCACCCAACGCCCCAAGAGAACAGGGCTGGTCTGCGATCCCAGCGAAGAGGTGAGTACTTGAAGAGGCTGCACCATGAAAAGCACAATAAATGGCCCACCCCACCCCCACCCCTCCCCCCGCCTTGGGCTGCAGTGGGCTGTTTTCCGGGCTGTCATGTGATGAGCTGTGGATATGACAGAGTCACTCTCGGCACACAGAGTCTGGGCTGTGTCGGTTAGGGGCTCGAGCCCACCAGTAGGCACGCTGGCTGCCCACATAGAGCAGGGATTCCTGATGCTTCACTCCACGTGCTCGCTGAGTTCTCTGGGGAAGCCCCCAACGTCCACCGTCCTCCGCTGCCGCCCTGCCCTCGTGTAGGCACAGGATCCCCAGGGAATGAGCACCTGCTTTCCCATTTATCAGTGAGGATGCTTAGCATACTTGACTTACAAAATCACGCTGGAAGATGTCGAGCTTCTGCTTGGTGGCTAAGCTGGCCCACTTTGAGGGGAGATCAAAGGGCTGGAGCTTTCCAAAGTGCAGTTAAATTTAACATTCCAAGAGTCAGGAGGGCAGATTAAAATAGGATTCTGCCTGCAATAACACTCAGGGCCTGTTTCGCATTACTAAGAGGGCTCAGCCAGGAAGGTGCTTTGCAGGGAGCTTCCGAGGCTCCTCTGCTTCCCGGCCTCATCTCAACAGCCACAGGCTTTTCTCTGTGGTGGGTAGTTGCCAGGCAGGGCCTGTTCCTTCCTTCCAGGAGGGAGCCCAGCTGCTGCAAATCAGCGCTTTCTTCTCTGCAGCAATGGCTGCAGGACAATGAAAACACCCAGCTTTGGGAAAGGGATTTACAAACAAGTGTAACAGGATAATCTGAAGACAGCTGTAGAGAGAATCACTTCATTCAACACCAACTATTTGAGATATTTGTGTCATGTTGGCATCTCACTCCAATGAGGATCTTTGCTTTCTTCATCATAATTATTTTACTACTATTATCACTATTAATTTGCCATCTGTCACTGAGAAGGCCAGAAATGGTGAATTCATTAGAACTTGGGAAAGAAGTGGCCCCGAGGCCATCCTGTCCCTGCCTGTGTTGGCAGGACCACTCAGCCAGAGAGGTGCCAGGGCCTCCTTTCCAAAGGTTTGGGAGTCTGTTATCTATAAACCGAATTTCTCTTTCTTTCGTGTGATCCAACGTAATTTAAGGAAACTAGATACACAGTACTGTGTACGAACAAGAAACACACAAATGCTACTTCAAAGAGCTCTGGCTCCAGAAACAGTGTGTACTCTGGCGAGCTCAGTGTTTCCCTCTGACCGGTGTCAACAGGATACCTTTCACTTCCAGCCAGAGGTTTGGACCTTGGCTATATACAGGGACACATCTTACCTTTCCTAACCCCACCTTGATATCCTGAACAGACATTGATTAGTAACGCCCATTTGCCTGTGAGGAAACTGATTAAAAGATTGGCCCAAGGTCACACAGCTACTAGCTGGGAAGGTGAGGGTTAAATTCTGGTTAAGTCTAATTCTAAACCTAAAACCTGGGCTACTCATGGGCAGCCCTGACACCAAAACAAAAAGTTATATTCATGTCCAAACTCAATGGCAGCAAAAACTAACCAGAATTTACATCATGTTCCTAGTAATCTATCTGTCATTTATTCTGAATATGAACACAATTAGGTACAAAAATACTGTATTTTCAAAACAGAACACTGTCTCAGCCCCTGCTGGGGGTGTTATACAAAATATGATGAATATACCATATTACCTTCCTAAAATCAGACAAAAACGTACTTTGAAACATGTATCTCAGGGTTTTGCTCAGGGGGCGGTGGACCTTTTCAAGTAGAAGGTTCACAGCAGTGCTGTGTAATATCGTCCGTATGTTATGAAACATGTGCATTAAATATCAGAACCTAGTAGAACTTTAAGTGAATGTAATTCAGTTTCCTACTCAACAGAAAAAGAACCTCCCTCTGCATCTTTGACAGCTGCTTGCTCAGCTGGTCTGGCCACCTCCACAAGTAGACTGTTCCTCTGACTGTCAGCAAGGTGGTTAGAGAATCCTTCCCGCTTCTCAGCCAAGCATCCTTCTCCATGACGCCCCTTGGCTCCCCTTCTGTTTCATGGCCAAGCAGCACAAGGACCCCATACGTATACTCTTTCCAGTGCTGACGTTTTACAGCATCAACACTTCAAATGATTGTTTTAAAACATAATCACCTATCTAAACATTTTAAAGTGACGTGAGATCTTTGAATCAAAATTTTGGCCCCAAAATTCTATGCCATTCAATAGATGCTTTTAGTTTTTTGTAGCTCTGATGCCCCCTCAGCAATTTTAGCGATGAAACTTTTAAAATACTCTACATATTTAAAAGAAAAATCACAAAGTAGATGCTGAATAAATTCAAGAGTTTTTCCTCCTTTACATCTCCATATGGGGGTTGGTGGGGGGGATTAAACTTCTCTGGCAGAATGTAGAGAGTGTATCTTCCTCAATAATTGGGTTGAGAGTGGCGTTTACCATTCAGGGAACCGTTGCCCTGGGAGAAGCTGGATCTGGCTGCAAGTCTAGAGATGAACATTTTCAAAATATTCTTAGAACAAACTAAGCTATTCACATCTGAACTAGACTTTTATTTTTAATTTAAAGAAAGAAAATGGATTTAAGAAATGCAAGAGAGCTACATTAACAAGAAGCTGTAGAGCCTGAGACCCATGTCCTGGCAGCACTGGACCATGTAAATACCCTGACGGCTCCGCGAGGGGATTGTGTCTCGGGGCATCTCTTCCTCTCGCCCACAGGCTTGAGGGGATCATTCCAGTGACGGGAAACACAGTCCAACCTGGTTGACAGGATGCCACACCATGACTCCCTAAATCGTGGCCAATTCTGAGACTTGAAAGCCCTGAACAGGGATCGGTCCCAGTCTCCTTCTGCCTTGTCCATCTGCCATTAGGTGACGTGTGTTTGTGTTTTCTGTGACTCCTGTGCTCACCACCCTGCCTCAGACTCAAACCTCACAGCTCCTTCCAGAGAGGAAGCAGGCACCAAACACCAGGCTTCTCCCTCAACTTGCTGTCACCTGCCACTATGGTATTTGCTCTTTACTTTCAACCTGTCACCTTCCTGCATCGTATGTCATTTTCCAAGTACATGAGGCAGTTTCACTGAGTACTAGGCTGCAGTTCTGTAATTCTTGAGCTTGAAACCTCCTACTTAACATTCCGCTTCTTTACTCCCGAAGTGCATTCACACATCGAGTTACTCAAGAGCTCCCCTGGCTGAAGGCTCCGCCCAGTTTCTCTGACACCCTCTGGGAGGTGCCCCTGAGAGGCCCTGGAAGATGACAGCCCACCCGACGCTCCTGCAGGGACCCGTCCTCAGCTCTCATGGGTGCTGAAGACACAGCACTCTCCTGACTTGATTCCAAACAGAACCGTCTTTGCCAAACTATCAGGTGCCTGTCCATATTGCACTCGCCCACAGCCCACTAACTCCTAAAGAATTCAGCCTGGTTGATGCTGCTTCTCCCTCTGAAGAAATGCCCAAAGAATTCCCTGAGTGAGGCCACAGACCAGGGCCGCCTGAACAGCCTCTTAGTCTCTGGTGACCCAACACCTTCTCTTTGTACAAGGTAATCTTCAGCGGGCAAGTCAGGGGTCTGTCAACTCCAGAGACAGCAAATGACTATGAGATTAAATTCCCAACCTTTTCCCATTTTCCTGGTATTTCCCTGCCATCTTCTCAGATACCACAGTTCCGTTTCTCCAGAGGTGTCCTCTGCTCTTCCCTGCTCCAGGCTCCTATTGCTTAGGAGGCAGAAGCACGTGTATGTAAGTCTTGTCTCTGACATCTAGTAATCATCCTGTGTCTGCTTCTATTGGTAACGTGGGGTAACCACAGTGCGTACTTCTCAGGTTTGCTGGGAAATCTCTACTTCATAGTGATAGACAATCTGATCAATGGCGATGCTGTGTTAGATTTGACAAAAATTAGGCAGTAGACTTAGGAAAACTTGAGCATCTTCCAGTTGTTATTTCCCACTCAAAGTTTCCCCCTCAAAGTGACACTGGTAGGAATCTGTCGTGGTGAATGCTCATTGGTTCTGGAGATGCTAAAGGGGTGTTCATTGAAAGAGAGATGTATGCTTCGGTCTTAGTTACTCAGGACTGACGGTAATAGCTTCGATTTATAAATACACATGTCCTGGATCTGTTTTCTTAGCTGACGATAAGCTCACAGTTGTCTTATCTAGTGATTACACAAACTGGAAAGGGCCATAGTATAGCCAAAAATACCAAGACACATGAGCTGAATGTGATTTTTATATGCTGGCATAATATGATGTTTCTGACTTTGGAAAGTACCTACATGATTAAATCTCTTCACTTTTACTGAAGAAGGATAATTTGCTTCAGATTAGAGTCAAAACAATGAAACTGATTATAGAAAAATGACCCTTCTCATACCTACATGTATCAAGTAGATTCTTAGGGAAGCAAGCCTAGCAGGTAATCCATTTAACTAACTGACTGAGTCCATGAGACTCTAAGAAGCCATTTTTACTTTTACTACCCTAAGCCAGTTCCATCACTGGGAGCCCACGAGTTTTCCTGGAGTCACCTTGGTGAGATAACATGTGTTGTATTTGGCCTGGAGACATCAGCCTTTTTTATTTTTACTCAAAGTTTGTATTTCCACATTTAACATTTAGCAAGATCCTTGTTTTGATGTAATGTCATCAGCATCTGATACTGTCGGGACTAAGAACTTGGTTCAGAATCTTGCTCCCACTCCTCAGATAAGGCTGAACACTCAGGGCCCGTGACGATATATCTTGGTCTGCTATTTGCTTCCTTCCGGAGAGAGGTGGTCCTGCAGCCATTCCAGGTTTTTAGTATTCCTGTGTATTTTTACACGTTCTTAGGTAAGTCCACGGTTAAGATGCATTATGGGTAAGCAAATTTTATTAACTTCTAAAGAACCATCTGGAATCATATGTGTGGCTGGTATACATAAAAGTGTAATAGAGAAATATAAATATGAAAATAATAGACTTAGTCTAAATAAGTAATCTTGGATAACTGGCTGCCTCTAAACCAAGAATATAGAGCAAGAAATATGTTTGCAACAAGGTTGGCTTCTCTGCCCTTATGTGAAGGAGGTGGATCTAGGCTCTTACATGAAAGGGTGCAGATAATAAATGTACTCATTGCATATTTATCCTAAAACTGGTGCAAGGCTAGTCTGGCTCTAGGTAACAATTTAAAAAAAAAAAGATCTCCTTTCTCTGTCACTTGTTTCTATTTCTGTGATGATTTCTTCTTGTCAAAAGCTATGAAAGGTCTGTGATTCTATCTTCCTTGCAAGCTAAAATGTTAGCCTCCCACAGTTTCATGGGTGCAGGCAGAAGATGTGAGATTCCTGGGTCAGAGGTAAAGGACAATCTATTACTCACAGAAATTGCAGTTGCCTGAATATCACCCATTTTTCTTGGTTCCTTAAAGTTCCAGTCCCCATGGAGCACCATGAAGTGGGCCAGGTGATACAGGCACATGCATCAGGTTGCTGTATTAGTCAGGGTTCTCTAATAAGTGATATCTATAACCATATCTGTATCTACATCACCTATATCAATAGATAGGTAGATAGATGATAGATTTATTATAGAAAAAGGCTTGTGTGATTGTGCAGGATGAGAAGCCCACCATCTGCCGCCTGCAAGCTGGAGACCCAGGAGAGCCGGAGGTGTGACAGTCTGAGTCCAAAGGCGCGAGAACCAGGGAGCTAATGGTTTAAGTCCCAGTCCCAGTCCAAGGTCAGAAGAAGATGAGAGGACAGGTCCCAACTCAATCAGTCAGGCAGGATAAAAGGGGTGAATTTCTCCTTCCTGTGCCTTTTGTTCTATTCAGATCCTCAATGGATTGAATGGTGTGCACCCACATCGGGGAGGACCATCTACTCTACTCAGTCTATGAATTAAAATGCTAATCCCTTCCAGAAACACCCTCACAGACACAGTCAGAAATGATATTTAAAATGGACACTATGTGGTTAGTCAGGTCCAAACATAAGATTAACCAGCACAGCCAAAGCTTGGAATCCCTAATCTTTCATAAGGGGCATGCCTGCCCTGTGCTCCAGAGGGGGATCCCATCCATGCTCCTGTAAGCAAACTTGCCCCTTTCTCAGAGAGAGACATTGTCACTGTCTCCCAAAGCTCTTCACTCTACAAACATCCATCAAGAGTGTCCAAAACAAATGCCCACAGAGCATGCAGAAACAGAAGGGGTGCACAAAGAATTGTCTCCCAGCATTTCTTTCTTCCCCTTTAAATCCATGGAATCACATCAAAACACAAAGCTAAAATAAGTTATTTGCACCATGATGAGAATTATTTCCTATCATTATCTCTCCTCTTCAGGCATGTCTGTATTTTAAAATCAGTATTGCTAACTGCAGAGCTGGAGACATCATGTTGCTGTTACAGAAATCTCAAGCTTTATTGGGTAAGCTGGAAATGGCTTTGGGAGCCAGGAGAACTGCCTGTACCGGGGGTGCAGAGGCAGAAGTGAGAGCATCACCAACAGCGTCCGTCCATACTTCCTACCCACATTAGGAGCTGCCCTTATTTGGGACCACATTTTCTAGCCCATCTTGCAGTCAGAGGCATCCATACTAGTGCAGTTTAGTAAGGAATACGAGCAGAACTGTACCCATAAGACCCTCCCCTGAGGCCCCTCCACACTCTTTTCACTTTTGAAAAAATGAGGATGGTCAAAGGAGGACCTTAGAAGCTACACGCAAAAGATGGCGGAGTCTTTGTGTACAAGTTGGACAACTAAGAACACACTCACTGACTTAGTTCTGCGTGTTCTTATGCTACTTTCTGTGTTGAAGCTATTACTTATTTCAGGATATTACTTATATTTATTTTAGGGTTGCTTTTTATAGTAACTAGCCCACCCTATTACAAGTAAGTTGTATTGATTAGGAGTGATCTTAGGGAAATGTGGAACAGTTTCTCAGCTGCCCCAAAAGCATCCACTCTGACCTTTGTAATTTGGGTGACATCTTTTTTAGAGATTTTAGACTTCTATATTCTGTCTTATGGCAGAATATAAAGTTGATTAAAATGAAGAATACAAGGATGATGAAGATAACATAAATGCTATCACTCAAATGTCTTCCATACACTTGAAGGCATATAATTTATGCCATCCAAGACTGATGAATTACCTAAATATGCCCTTCATAGTAGAGATCCCACAGTTAGACTAATACCTCCAAAGATCTTAGAAAGCAATATCTTTGTTTGCCAACTTGATAAAACTAAAACATTTAGCAAAATTCAAGATATAATAAAAAGAGCTTGTTATGTTTAATGACAATCACAAACTTTTGGCTTACTGGAGGCAAAACTCCACTGCAAAGAAGAATGTATGGATACACTTTAACTAAGAAATAAATACACAATTAGCTAAATATGGTCTAGAATTCTGTGTATTAATATAAAGCAAGGGCCAGCAAAGTTTTTCTATAAAGGGTCAAACAGGAAATATCTTAGGCTTTGTGGGCCAGACAGTCTCAGTAGAAACTGCCCAAATGTGCTGTGGCACCAAAAGCAGCCTCAGATAGGACATAAATGAGCAGACATGGCTGGCTGCCAATAAAACATTATTTACGAAAACATCTCTGCACTGGATTTGGCCCATGTGCCTGAGTTTGCCAGTCCCTGATGTAAAGACTCTATATTCTTGTGTGTGTAGAGAAAGTTTTGTATCCTATAGAGCACATCCTTCAGGGTTATCAGATTCTAATTCTGTGCATTGTCTGAGGTTTTTTGTAATTCTTTGTAAGTTAGAAGTAACTGATTTAACTGGCTTCCTCCCCCCCCCCATCCTCTCCAGTCTTGTGCCCACTTCCAGTAGATCTCTACCTTCCCTTATTCCACGTGCATTTGTGCTGTTTAGACTTTTCCTTTGAATGGGTTGTCACATCTGCCTGGTTTCCTCACAACATATGAGTTACATAAATTCTTATTTAGTTATTTATTTATTGGCTGCATTGGGTCTACATTGCTGTGCGCCGGCTTCTCTAGTTGTGGCGAGCAGGGGTTACTCTTCATTGCAGTGCACAGGTTTCTCATTGCGGTGGCTTCTCTTGTTGCAGGGCACGGGGTCTAGGCACACAGGCTTCAGCAGTTGTGGCACATGGGCTTAGTAGTTGTGGCTCTCAGGCTCTAGAGTGCAGGCTCAATAGTTGTGGCACATGGGCTTAGTTGTTCCGTGGCATGTGGGATCTTCCTGGACCAGGGATCGAACCCATGTCCCCTGCATTGGCAGGTGGATTCTCAACCACTGCGTCACCAGGGAAGTCCCTACATAAATTCTTTAACATGTATTCTCTTTCAATCAGTGTAGAGTAATGATTTTAGCTTTTTCTGAAAAGTATTTCTTAATTGCATGCATACTGTATGTGTTCATGCACATGTGCGTGTTTAATGATCAAAAGTTATCAGTAGCTTGGACACAAAATTCTAAGTGAAGGTATTTCCAGACACGTGAAACCAGCCACTCCCTCCCCAATCTCACAAATAGATGGTTGCAGCATTGTATTTATATAGCTTCTCCCAAAAGTGCTTTCACAGCCATTAGCTCATTTGTTTCTTTCAACACCTTTCCAGGCTTTGTTAAGACAAATGATTATTAAAATCTCATCAAGGAGGAAAGAAAAGAACTTCACAAATGAATTTCTGTGTCTGCTTGGAAAGAAGAGCTAATTAAAGATCAGCACATAATCACTCATTCACTTTACTGTCCTTCATGCCCACTCAGAGGAATATTCCTCCCTCCTGTTCCATACCAGCTTTACAGTTTGCTTAACCCACCATCTTTTTCTAAGCAGCAGGAAGACTGTAATGACAGTTGAGTTCTGGAGTTAACTTGGATTGGTTTGTTTATCTGACTAGTATGGGATGCGTTCAAAAGTTAGCAAAGATTTACTTTTCAAATTCTAAGTTTCTGTCATCAGCAAAATGACATTATGAATATTATAGTCTTACGACTAACAAGCTGATATGCATTTTTAACAACCTCCTCCTGACAAACTTTCTCTTGGTCACACAGATAGAAGGCAATCTGACACTTAGAAGCTGCCACCAGACAGAAGTCCACTGAGAGAAAAGGAGCTGCCACTGGCCCGTGAGCAGAGCTTGCAGCAGCTGCTAATTTCAAGGCAGGAAGTCTTTTTCAATGTTGCTTGTAAAAATTTAATTTCAGCATTAAACAAACTTCAGAAATAGAAACTCAACAGGGGAGACATGAATGTATATAAATAGAGGGGCTTGTAAAAGCCAATTAAAGCCTACACTAGAATCTGCACGGGAGATAAGAATGATAGAACAAAAACGGGAAAATTCAGGGTCACTCCAGCTAACAGCATTGCTACAGAGTATTTGCATCTCCTCTGTTTTTAAGCAGGGAGGTAGCCAGAAGAGTATCTTCATCTTTCACAGGACTATGCTGCTATAACAATAGGTGACACGTCTGAGCATTTTCCAGAAAAATTATAGGGTGACTTATCAAGGAAAGCATACAGTGTTTCTATTTTAGATTTTAAGTTTGATGGAGGAAATTTCTAGAGTAGATGGTCTTGCTTATAAGGCTATATTTCAACTAATTTTCATACTAACTTCCTTGGAGATTTGAAAGAAGAAGTAAGCAGATTTCAGACTTGTGACCAACTTCTTTGGGAGTTTCTATAGCATTCAATTTTATGTCATTGAGAGTCTGTGTTTGCATTTGTTTCTGTATTCAGAGACAACTAACTAACTAACTATCTATATATACATACATATATATATATATATGTATATATATATATAAAAATAAATCTTTGAGGAGCCATTAGAGACTTTGCTCTTAAATATATAAAAATAACCACTTGTTTGCTGTTTTCCCTCTATGACTACTAAAGCATTATATTACATAGTAGGTATGTGATTATATATTCTACCATTTGTACATGGCTGAAGACCATATGAAATGAAAATTAAGGTATTTAGGTTTCTATTGACTTAAGTCATTTTAAATATAAGATATTTAATATAAATTTTTAGCTGTTCACAGACTATTAAATGTCAGAAATTATTTTCCTACATTCAACAATAAAATGAAATTCTTTATACACTTTTCCCCCTTCATGATAAAGAGATAAATAGTTAAAGGGAAACTGAGTGCATATAGTTTCAGATCCAGTGAGTCCAGCTGACAAAGAATCGTATTAAAAAAGCACAGCGTAAAAGACCCAAATAGCCAAACAAATCTTGAGAAAGAAGAAAAGTGCTGGAGGTATCACTCTCCATGACTTCAGACTATGCTACAAAGTTATAGTAATCAAAACAGCATGGTACTGGCACAAAAACAGACACATAAATCAATGGAACAGAATAGAGAGCCCAGAAATAAACCCACACACTTATGGTCAATTAATCTACAACAAAGGAGGCAAGAATATACAATGGAGTAAAGACAGTCTGTTCCATAATCAGTGCTGGGAAAACTAGACAGCTACATGTAAAAGAATGAAATTAGGACATTCTCCAACACTATACACAAAGATAAACTCAAAATGGATAAAAGGCCTAAATGTAAAACCAGAAACCATAAAATTGCTAGAAGAAAACATAGGCAGGACACTCTCACTCTTTGATATAAATAGTAGCAATATTTTTTTGGATCTGTCTACTAAGGCAAAGGAAACAAAACAAAAATAAACAAATGGGACCTGATTAAACTTAAAAGCCTTTACACAGCAAAGGAAACCGTCGACAAAATGAAAAGACAATCTAATGCATGGGAGAAAATATTTGCAAATGATATGACAGATAAAGGGTTAATATCCAATATATGTAAACAGCTCATACAACTCAACATAAAAAAAACAAACAACCTGATTTTAAAATGGGCAGAAGAACAGAATAGACATTATTCCAAAGAAGACATACAGATGGCCAATAGGCACATGAAAAGATGCTCAACATCACTAGATATTAGAGTAATGCAAATCAAAACCACAATGAGACACTACCTCATACTTGCCAGAATGGCCATCATTAAAAAGTCTGCAAATAACAAATGCTGAAGAGGGTGTGGAGAAAAGAGAACCCTCCTACACTGTTGGTGGGAATGTAAATTGGTGCAGCCACTATGGAGAACAGTATGGAGGTTCCTCAGAAAACTAAAAACAGAACTACCATATGATTCAGCAATTCCACTCCTGGGGATATATCCAAAGAAAAGGAAACCATTAATTCAAAAAGATATACGCACCCCAATGTTCATAGCAGCACTATTTACAACAGCCAAAATACAGAAGCAACCTAAGTGTCCATCAACAGATGACTGGATAAAGAAGATGTGGTATATATATACAATGGAATACTACTCAGCTATAAAAAGAAATGAAATTTTACTGTTTGCAACAACATGGATGAACTTGGAGGATATTATGCTAAGTGAAATAAGTCAGACAGAGAAAGACAAATACTGTATGATATCATTTATATGTTGAATCTAAAAAATAAAACAAAACTAGTGAATATAACAAAAAAGACTCACAGATATAGAGAACAAACTAGTGGTTACCAGTGGGGAGAGGGAAGGAGAAGGGGCAATAAGAGACACAAACTACTATTCATAAAATAAATAAGCTACAAGGATATATTGTACAGCACAGGTAATATAGGCAAGATTTGATAATGACTAGAAATGGAGTATAACCTTTAAAAATTGTGAATCACTATGTTGTACACCAGAAACTTATATAATACTGTAAATCAATTATACCTCAATTTAAAAAAAAGAAAAAAAAACACTATTTAGTTTTTATAAGGAGCCCGTTGAATGTCTTTCATAAATCCTTAGAGAAGTCAGAAATAGAAAGCTCCATATTTCCAGGAACACGGAAAACTTGACCCATAAAGGTAAAGTTACATCCTAGACTTGGAAAACAGGAAATTCTAGATGTTTTTTGGCAAAACACATGGTGCTCCGCCTCTCTCAGTGTGTGCGCTAAAGTTTTCTGAGTCTGTGCATTCCTTCTAACTTGGGAATTCTCTAAAGGCTGAAATTCCTGTTTCTGAAGAGGAATAGTGATATCAAGAGCAGCAACAAAACAACCTTCACAAGAACAAGCAGAGAGTATTGTCATTGTGGTTCCTTCGCAGAATCACACATTTCAAAACTCACCCTGTAGGACAGGACATCTCCCAGACACTGGGGAATCACCTCCCCAGTGGCGAGGAAGGTAATTATTATGCAGAAAAGGAAGTTGTGTGTGTGAATGAGCGCATCTGTGTCTTAGGCGTCATGGCTGGATAAACCACATCACTGGGTTGGGCAGGGCTGTGCATCTTGGAAATAGATGTTTCTTTGTTGTGATGGTTCCCCGAGAGATAAGAGAGAGCATGGAGCATCCCTCCTCTACAGACCAAAGAAAACACCCAAAGACAACATCAACATCAACAAGAAGGGCATAATGAGTGGGTGTGCTAGAAATTCCATCTGCATGAAGTGTGCTGGGAAAAGCCTGGCTGGTGAAAAACAGATTTGGCGCTTATTGTTTTGCTCAGTGAGTAAGCTGGCAAAGAAATGTGGGTGTGTGCTGCCGGGAAGAAAACAGACTGCAACAAAATGTACGAATCATTTTTTAATTAAGGAAAATGTATATAAAATGATGTTTGGCTCCTAAAATTAAAGCAAAATAAAAACACAACACACATCCCTCCATCTCCCAATCCGTTTAAAACTGAAGCTGGCCAAACAGTGCATCCAGGTACAGTCAGCCAAGGAGGCGTGTGAATATAAAGACATAGTGGAGTGGTCCTGGGGGGCTACTAAAAATGTAACCAACCCTCCCTGCAGCTTCCAATACGCCCCAGAGAGGGCTGCGGTAAGCTGGCATTTGAGGAAGTTAGAACTTAACTGATGACCATCCCTGGCTTCTCCTCCTCCACAGTAGGGCCCGGTGAATCAGAGTTTTTGTGGTTATGCTATTCAAACAGGCAGACACTTGGTGGTTTGTCTTTTGTTTAATTTGTTACAAGATCACACAGATATTTTCAACAGAGTTTCAGAAAGCATCTTGGGAAATCCACAAAAAACGAGCTGAATCATCTAACCCAAAACAGCCGGTACCACATCTGACTGGATCTTGCTCTTCTTTCTCTGGGGAGAAAGTTCTCAACCTCAGTTAGATTTAAGAGCAAGGATGCAGAGATTGATTTAGGGTCAGACAGCCTAAGCAGAAAGTGAGCCCTGGAAACCCGAGGACTTTTCCTTGTGAGGGGAATGCACATGTGACATAACTCTCTACACGCTCTAGGAGCCCAGGATGGTTATAGAAAGACTCAAACCCAAAGGGAGAAGCCCTGATGGAAAAGTGACTGTATTAGGTATTAGGCATCTGGGGCTAAAAACAACAAGGTGGCGGAGAGCTGCATTCCATCCATCTCCAGGTCAGCACATCACAAGGTACAGGCCAAGCCAGTTTTCCTCTTTTTTTTCTTTTCTTTTTTAAAGCTCAGGTTCAGTGCATTTCTATCTAAATCTGCAAAGCTAGTTGTATTTCTTTTGGCCTGGGACCTGATCCTTAGCTTAGGGGAGGTGGTAATTTGTTTGTTCATAGGCAAGCACAAAAAGAACTTGGCTTCTTGCTTTACAACTGGATTGGGTTTCAGGCTTCAAACAGTTAAAACTAGTCTTCAAAAGAGAATCAGTAAGAATGAAAGGAACCCAGGAGTGGAGGAATTGTTTGGTGTTTTGACACTGTCTCTTTTCACTTGAGAGTCACATTTCAAGTAGGGAGGTGTTTCCCCTTTTTAAAAAATGCTCGTGAAATGCATGACTCACTGTGCTATTGCAAACAGCCAAAAAAGTTCCGTGGAGTCTGGGGCTCGACCAACCACAGTAGCCAAGGATTTTAGACATTGCTGAGCCAGCTTTTCCGACCCGGGCCAGAAGGGGTGGAAGCAGAGGGTCCTGCTTCTGTTCCCAAAGGCACTGGGCTATTCCCCATCTTGAACAGAAACGGGTCCAGCAGGGGATTCTACGCCACAGCTGCCGTTCGACCGTATCCCGCCTCTAACACTCTGGAAATGTTAAGTTTTACTGAGTCTGCCAACGTCTTTCTATTCTTTGAAGAATTTGGCTCAGAGCATGATGTGGGCAGAGAAGGGGAGGAATACTACCAGCTCAATCACTGAGAGAAAAAGACAAACAGGCTTTCTATAGCAGTGAACCTGAAGTAAGGAAGGGCTTGTTTCTAGCGCCAAAAGAAAAAAAAAGAGGCAAAGTCGACCTTTCTTTCCCACCACTGGACACCACCTTGAAAAGTGGGTGTGGGCCAAATGCAGTTCAGGTTTGGACATGAACAGATGGCTGCCCCGTGCTGTCAGGGACCTAGGTTTCCCTGTTTGAAACTCCCTGTTTTCCCTGGGTTTCACTGTGTCAACAGGGACGCGAGAGCCATTCCTCCTCAGAGTGACTGATGTAGCCCAGAACGGGAAGAGTAACTCAAATGCCCACAAAGCAGCGCCTGCCCTCATGGAAAGCTGGCTGCTGAAGGCCAGTCATAGCCACACGGTGATGGCCCTGCAGTAGGGACAAACCACGGCAGACCCCTGCCATTGGGATTTAGGTCCCAGCTGTGTACAAGGATCTGTTCTAGGAAAGCTCATACCTCTGGCAAGTAAAGCCAGAGAAAGGGGCTCCTGTCGCCTAGCCCCAGAACGGGGACCTCAGGAGCAACAGATCCTTGATGGTATTATTAGATTTTTTCTGGTTCAAGGTAGATAATGAGTTTCAAAGGGAATCTTCTTTTCTTTTACTAAACAACAAAAAAAATTTTTGGTGTGTATGTGTGTGTGTGTGTGTAGTGAAAACTACAGAATAATTAACACGTGCATTTTAGAAACCTTGAATCTTAGAACCAAGGTACAAAACAACCTGACCAGGGCCCAGGACGACTCACCACTAAACGTCACCAACTGACCAAAACAGGGTCTTGTCCGTCTATAGGAGGCTTTCCCAGGGGGGAGTCCAGACTCCTCCAAGCTTGTCACCTCTGTTCTGTTTTCCACACCACGTCACATGCCCCACATCGTGGTTTCCCCCTTTTCTAATGGATTCTCCACCAAGTCTCTTTTCTGATCAAGACATTTTTGATTATGTTCTTAGTCATTTTTTAGAAAAAAATCCAAAAATGTTTTGTTTACAGGCATGCCACAGTATCTCAAAAACTATAAGGAGGCACCAGAAAGCCGGAAGCCTGCCCTCCTGCTGTTTCTACATAAAAATCCATCTATGTGTCTCAGAGCTGCCATACCCCTTTCAAGGCACACACCAACATTGTTTTTTAAAAAAATTGGTTTGCTGTATTTAATTTCCATTCGTTATTAAAAACAGTATTTTTGGGCTTCCCTGGTGGCGCAGTGGTTGGGAGTCCGCCTGCCGATGCAGGGGACACGGGTTCGTGCCCCGGTCCGGGAAGATCCCACATGCCGCGGAGCGGCTGGGCCCGTGACCCATGGCCGCTGGGCCTGTGTGTCCGGAGCCTGTGCTCCGCAACAGGAGAGGCCACAACAGTGAGAGGCCCACGTACCACAAAAAAAAAAAAAAAAAAAAAACAGTATTTTTCTTCTTGTACTCCTGGATCCTCACTTCCCGGAGAGCGTTTTTCTGTCTCTGCAAACGGCGGAAAGAAGTAAGTTGTTTTTACTTGGTATATTTCTGCTCTCCAACCTGAAAGTGTTCAATTGTGAGCTATACGCAGCATGCCTGCTCCAGGAAAACATTATAGTTATTAGGAGATGAAGCTGGCATTTTGCTTTTTAAGGTACTCAATAAACTCACCCTGAATATATTTATTAACCCACTACCAGGGCTGAAAATCCTCAGCACAAATTTCTGGCGGGAGTCAGGGTTGGGGGGATGTCTGACTATGGAAACTGTACACACACTGGCTTAGCTGGGGCTCCCTGGAGAGGGATGCCAAGCAGGCAGGCTCTGGAGGGAGAGAAGCACTGTGCTGGAATAGTGTTGGCGGAAAGAGGGCTGCTCGGTGTGTGGTGGATTTCCACTGTTACTAGGGGTGGAAACAATGAGAGGTTTAGGAGGCTTGTTTACACACCAGAAAATACATCTAGCTTTCAGAAGCAGAGTGCTGTGGCACACGGCTGACATTCAGTGACTTCCCCCGAATAGTTCCCCCTCAATGGCTCAGCATGTTCTGGAAGTCCTCCTTGGTTTCAAGGTACCAAGAGCCATAAATCCATATTTAATTAGCTCTGAATGAAATGCTGAAGATGATAGGATCTTTGTGCTAAAAATGAAACCCAAACGGGTCTGGTTGATTTATGTCTAATTCAGAGTTGTAATTTAATTAAAACTACATACTGAATTAAAAAAAAATACCCTCTCCTTCCCACGTGAAATTCAAATTCACTGTCTTATGGTTTAGGAACCTCATGTTCTATTTCATTGTAACATTGCTTAATATGTTTATTCACTCCTCTTCCAACAGCTTACTTTCTTAACTGGCTTGTTTCACATTAAATCACTGAATTTCTTAGTGAGTCAGAGTTATAAAGCTGAAGTTTGCATACAAACACATCTTTCTATCTTGCTGGATGACTTATGTGACAGCTCTTTGAAGATTAACTCTCTTCTTCACCCGGCTTATATTTATGGGAGGTTAGTTTTGAGTTTAAGAACAGGATATTGAGACAAAGTTACAAATAAAAGCTAAATAAAATGATGGATTTTGTGTGTGTGTCAGAGGGTGAAATTGAGAAATTAATATGAAAGTGAAATTTTACTAGTACATCTGGAAAATGAAAATTTCTCATCAAAACCTTAATTATGCCATTTTTAAAAGAAAAAAAAAGGAATTCCAATAAATTAAAGCTTCTTTCTTCCTCCATTCTAGTGAGTGCAAAATGTTATAAGTAAAATTAAGTTACAAAATATCATAGCAGTTAATGAATTATTATTAAATAATTTGAAAATTTTACTTGTACTTTTATAGATGCTCAACTTCCAGCTTCCAGGATGCCCAATACTTTGCTTTTATTGACATGTAAGTTACAATAGTGCTGTGTGAGGACCCTCTGGGCAGCCATCACTCCAAACAGCACACGGGACGTTTCTATCTCCATGGAAAGTTCTCCTGTGCCCCTTTCCAGTGAATCCCTCCAAACCATCACTTCTGGCATTCTTCTTGTTGGCTTTCTTTGGCTGGGAGGGTGCTGAAGGCCCCCGTGCTCCTGCGGCCTGGGGAGCGTATTCCCTCTCCCTGTGGTGTGGGGCTTGAGGCAGGGCGGTGGCCAGTGGGCGCAGCTGGGCTGGGTTCACCTGGGATTTGGACCTATGAGGCCAGTCCACTCCGGCCACCTATGCAGGAGAAACCCAGCCGGTGGCTCCTCCTGCACGTGTAGGGTGGCTTCACCTCATCTCCCCTCTGTGCAGAAGAGAGCAGCCCACGTGGGGCAGGGCTTTTCACTTTCTGGAATCTTCTTCTTTTAGGTTCTTCTGTGTCCTCAGTTCTCTAAAGGGTTTTAAAATCCTACGATTCTGTAGATGATGTGGCTATTTTTCGCTGAGGATGAATGTGACTCTCTTAGGACTCCCACATCCTCACCAGAAGGGGGCGTCCTCCCCCAATACGTCTGATTCCCCCGCCTCCAGCAAGTCTGTCGGCGCCATTTTTCCAACTGCATTTGCTCCCTTTGTGTCTCTGTTACATTTTGTTAATCCTCACAATATTTCAAGCTTTTTAATTCTTACTATGTTTGTTATAGTGATGTGTGTTCAGTGATCTTTGACATTATTACTGAAACTTGAAGGCTCAGATGATTAGCATCAAACTTTAGTTGATCAAATTGTAAATATTCTCATTAAGAATTAATAATCAGGGCTTCCCTGGTGGTGCAGTGGTTGAGAGTTCGCCTGCCCATGCAGGGGACTCGGGTTCGTGCCCCGGTCCGGGAGGATCCCACATGCCGCGAAGCGGCTGGGCCTGTGAGCCATGGCCGCTGAGCCTGCGCGTCTGGAGCCTTGTGCTCCGCAATGGGAGAAGCCACAACAGTGAGAGGCCCGCGTACCACACACACACAAGAAAAAGAATTAATAATCAACTTGTAAGGAAAATCAGGAGAATTTTGGTTTAAGGTTGGTTTCACAAAACTGTGATTTAAATTTTTCCTCTTGAGCCAAATTTTTTAATTTCTGTCCCAAGGAGCTTTTCAGCTTCACTTAGAGACCATTTTTCCTTTACTCCCAGCTGTAAAGAAAGGAAGTACATTCCTAGAATTGTAGGAAGTTGAGGCAGAAGTCCAAGAGGTCACTGCTTTGCCAGTCCAGTACTTTCCTCTAGGATTTGGGTCTTTCTCCCTCAGGCATCTTATCCTGTATTGGGTGACTCTGCTCCCCGTCAACAAATCACCACATCGGAATGTTTGCTCTCAAGCTCTGAGGTCTGAAATCTTCCACCTGTGTCTGGCTAGACTGGGCATATCTGCTTCAAGCATAAAGTTTAAAGAGGTGGCAAGCCACTCAGTAATCTAGATAAATAATATTTTAATGCAATTTAAAAAAATCACAATTAATGCAAAAACATTCATGATGAATAAAATGTCAAAATTTTAACTAAAGACAGGATCATCACCCTGTCCTAGTTATGCTTCCAAATTCTCTAGTTCTAATAAATGTCAACATTTAAAATATTTTATTCTGTTTTCTATTTCTATATTATGTATAAATTTTAATCTTACCTCCTTAACTTTGTTCTTTTCTGTGTGTTTGTGCTGTGTGTGTGTGGTGTCTCCCTTTCACTTTTTCATCTTTTGCTACCAGTTGTGACCTTCAGCAAGTTTCACTGTCTTTCTGTTCCTTAATTTCTCCATCTATAAAATGGAGATAAGAATATTTGCCATGTAAGGTTGTTGAAAGAATCATTGGATTTATATATATTAAGAACCTAGAACTATGCTTTGCAAAAGTCAGGGCTCTGTCTGTTGACTGTCACTGTGGCTGTTGTTTTGCTGCTGTTGTTTTTGTTGTCAGTTAAAGTGAAATTCCTCTGTGTGTCCATCACCCATGGTGTCTGCAGTGAGGATAAAGCCCATCACATATGATTGCCAGATGCTCACCCCGCTTCTCTTCCCCCACCGTGACCGGAGTCCCAGTAGCTGTCATGTAAGTCACACAGGACCCACTCTGATTGAGCGTGGTCTCCAATGCTGTGGGAGTGCAGGCAGAACAAAGTAGCTGCCTCTAACCTGCGGCTGCCGCTCCACCCTCTCAGGCTTCCCAGCTGAAAGCCCCTTCAGGGAGCCAACTAAACTGAAAATTCAGAGATTCTAGAAAGCTGTCTCCAGGGTGGTGCTCACTTATCCAGAATTCCCTTTAGGCTAAGCATTACATTTTCCACCCAATTCTCCTTTCAAATGCCAAACCAATGAGACTTTTACTGTTTTAATCTCTCGGCATGAAAACAATGTACCAGGCGGCTTGGATCTGGGAGATTAACAGGCGGAGAGGGATCTAGGAGTTCAAGAGAATAATTATCCAACTATGGCACAAATATGTATTAAGCATCTACCAAATGCCCAGCACTGTACCAGCACCTGAAGATACAAAGAAACAGGCACTGTGACTCTCCCTCTCAGAGTCTGGTGGGTAAGACACCTGCGAGAAGTGACAGCAGCTGTGGGCTGAGCCGGTACGTGGGCTTTTCTGCACTCCGGGTTGTTGAAGACAGTGCCTGGAGCACATTAAGTCCTCAGGAAACCTAAGCTATTATTATTATCATTGTCTGAAGCAGAGGAAGGCTCTTACATGAGCAGGAAGCATGGAGACTCTCATAGCAGGTGGGTTTTGAAGAATAAGTAGAAGATTGCTAGGTAAATAGGAAGCAGGGGAGGGAAGAGAGCTCAGACAGAGGAAAGAGCAACAGCAGAAACCCAGCGGTGAACGGGATGGGGCGTCAGGAGCCACGGAGAGAAGGAGCCCGGGTTAACACCTTTGCAACTGCCCCTGACACACACAGGACGACCACAGGCCTCCTGATGCTCTGAGGAAGAGCCAGGGAGCCGCTCCCACCTGGGGCTTCAAAAGTAGCATTTAAGCAACCCTTCTCCTTTCCCCATCTCTTCTGACTCTCCTCCTCACCCCCTCTCCTCTTGCAGGAAGTAGGGGGTAATTCAGAAACAAACCCTGTTCTTCCCCATACACCAGACTGCAAGTCTCATGAAGGTGGGGCTGTGTGTTTCTCAGTGTGGTCCCCATTGCATGTAGGACAACATCTCACATGGAACAAACACTGGAATCCTTTCATTTGCACAACAAACATCTATGGCTCAAGCACTGAGTGAGGCACTGTTCTAGTTCTTTGGCTACATCATCATACAAAGGAGTCAAAAATCCCTGTCTTCCCGAAGTTTATATTTCGTCAGGTAGAGTGAGGAAGCAATGGTGACAGAAGTAGATGAACAATAAACATAATATATGAGTAAGTTATATGGTTTATGGCACGAGAGAAAACCTATTTACGTTTCCCAGTAACTATTTTATAAATAATATTTCAAAGGCTTGGTACAGAAGGGAGAAATTTTATGAGGGGCCTGAAGAGTAAAGCCAACATATATTTGTGATGTATATTTGCGCACCTTGAAAAATATTCCTTGAAATCAAATGATTCTCAAACTCTAAGCAGACATTTTGCCAACAGGCCCCATGTACGCAGAGGGTCTGGGGGCTGAGTGAGTGAGCCTCCTGACTTAATACCTGGGCAACAGCAGACAGAGGCCAGCGAATGCACTGACACAGAGAGCAGAGGAAGTACGCCCAGCCTCACAGGCAGGAGGTGGTCTCACAAACTGCCGTCACCAGCTACAGACGTGACCTTTACAAATCCCTCACCCTGGATGGCGTCCACCTCCATGGATTGGGAAGCACGGACGAACGTCTGCTCCCCGCTTCTTCACAAGCCCTCGTGTTGCCTGGCCGTCAGCCACTGCTTGCTTCCTCAGGAAACCTCCACAGACGTCTGCTAGATGTGTTTTGACTAAAACACACATCACGACGTGTTTAATTAGCTAACCAATGAACCAAGCCCCTGAGGGGTGCCAGGCGTGGTTAGAGAGGTGGAGATTCGGAAACCGATGCCCCTCGAGCTTTTATTCCAGTACGAAATTTGTAGAACTCAGGTTCCTGCCGCTAACTCAAGGTTAGATGGTTACCTCTCTTCGCTGCCGCACGCCCTGCCGGCCGACTGTACTGAGAATCGGTTGTGTGGTTTTTCCCATTTGTCCACTCCCATCCCTCATCCATCCTCCCCGATCGCTGTCCTCATCCCTGTCCTGAGAGGCTGCCCTTAAGGTCAGTGTAGCCAGTGCAATTCCTGGAGATGGGAGGACGGGGAAAGGGAGCATGTGGACCCTCCCCGGGTTTAGCTCCCACTAGGGGCCCCTTCTCTGAGGCCGAGCTGGTAACAGTCTCCTGCTGCTGCTGCTTGTCTCCAGGGCCTCAATGTCCCTTTTGGTGTCCCTGCTGGTGTCGCTTTGGTACTCTTCACTCTGCCCACGCGTCTGCAGACAGCCTTTTCACTCAGACTCTTAGCTGAATGATCCAAGTGGAATTCCAGCGGAACCTCTGACCTATATTCCAGTTTTGTACCAAGTTATGAATCCTGGTGAAGAGAGGAGTGAACATGAGCTCTAAGCATCAGAATCGAAGTCGTGTCCATATATGTTGATACAGATGGTGTCAACAATTGAACATAGTAACAAGAACGCACACTGAGAATCTGTTCTGGGACACCATCTGCTCACGACCAAGTAGCCTCAGAGAGCTTCAATAGGGAAATGGGGGCTTCCCTGGTGGCGCAGTGGTTGAGAGTCCGCCGGCCGATGCAGGGGACGCAGGTTCGTGCCCCGGTCCAGGAAGATCCCACATGCCGCGGAGCAGCTGGGCCCGTGAGCCATGGCCGCTGGGCCTGCGCGTCTGAAGCCTGTGCTCTGCAACAGGAGAGGCCACAACAGTGAGAGGCCCGCATACCACAAAAAAAAAAAAATAGAGAAATGGGCTTTTGGGAATTACTTGGTTAAATAAAGTCGAGGGCTCAATAAGTCAGTATTCCACTGAAATGTTCAAAGTTCAGAGACAGAAAAAAATGACATGACTCAAAGCTTAAAGTGACCCGATTCCCCGGAGTGAAGATGAATACATACTCTACAGATTACAACCACGAAAGGAAGATTGAGGCTCATGCCACTTTGGTGGCAGACATGAGTTGTTCAGAATTTGGGACTTTATGGAAAGGGTGCATGAAAAGTCCGAGGGCCAGGAAAAGCAGCATCCTCTCAGTTCTCTGGGTCTTACAAATAACTGATGCTACTGTCTGGCTGAGAAAGTGGCTGGAAGGAAACAGGGATGATCACGGCCCCTGGGCCACTTGGGCAAGGCCTTGAATGGGTCTAGAACAGCTTAACCGGGAAGGGCTGGACTTGAATAGCAGGTAAATGGAGATTAGGTGTGGCAACCCAGTGGATTCCAGAACAGGGGACAAAGTCACATTGTGGGAAGAGTCTCAGTGTCTCGTTGGGGAGGGGGTTTCCTAGTCATGTTAGTGGGCTCTTAGGATCAAGATGCATCGAGGAAGGCAGGGGATTACATCTGCCTCCAGCCTGTGGGCTCTCGGCCCTGAAGTGTATTTACAAGAAGACTTGTGTGTAAGCTATTAGAAAGAACACAGGCAGTGAAGACAAATTGTTTGAATGTGTGATTTTGTTCCTTGAACTCTTCTAGAACCCATTGTATTTACAATGTCTTCCATTGGAAGAGCAAGGCCTTGAGGTGGCTTGGGCCCCAGGATGGCACAGTCCTGCCATGACCAGCCATGCAGCTCTGGGAAAGCTGCTGGGCTTTAGTTGACCAGGCTGTAAAGTAGGGATGTTACAGCAGCATCACAGAACAAATGCCATCCGGTGAACCTCTGATGCAGAGCAGGTACCCCCAGGTATCAGTTTCACTCTGGAAACAAAATCCAAACTCTGAGTGCTTAGTGCATATGCTTTATTTTTGCTTCAACCCCCAATCCCCCATGAACTGTCCATATCTTAGGCTCCAAGGACATATTTGTTGGATTGGATCCAATTTACACTCATCAGCCTGGCACTCACAGAAGCTCGGCTGTTTGAGGAGACATGTAAAGCATCCTCTGAGTCCACTGGGAGCAGATGGCTTCATTGGGATGGTCCTGAGCAGACACTCTCCACCATGGCTGTTCGTCAGAATTTCCCAGAGAGGGTTCAAGCATCCGACGCCCAGGCCTTCTCAAGAGTGGTCAGATCAGGTTCCCTGGGGCAGAAGCTGGCATCAGCATTGCTACAGCTCCCGGGGATTTCAATCTGTAGCACGGCTGAGAACCAATGTCTAGTCGCCAGTATAACCAGGAGGAACACAGGAATTACGGCTTTGTCAGAACACCAATTCGATGGAACCAACTGCCTTCCCATGAGGCCACTGACCACTGCCTTTTTGTAAGTCCCCAGTGACAGGAAGCACCCAGATGACTCCTCTGGGCAGAGAAGTAGACTGTGACTTCACTTTCAAGATCTCACTCATGAATTCTGTGAGTTGTAAAATAAATTCAGGGGACAGGGTGTCTTAGTCCATCTGAGCTGCCGCCTCGGATACCACAGACCGGCGGCTGATAAACAACACACACTGATACTGATTTCTACCAGTTCTGGAGGCTGGAAGCCTGAGGCCAAGGTTCAGCAGATTCTATGTCTGGTGACGACCTGCTTCCTGGTTCATAGACAGCTGTGTCCTCACGTGGAGGAAGGGGTAAGTAGGGGAAATAATGAATGAATGAATGAATGGATGAAAATGTCTGTAATAATGAAATTGGATAAGATTGTGAAAATTCATTTGGGACAGTTGTTAGATTCTGAAGAGAGCAGGTGTGAGGCAGAAATGATGGAAATTTCGTGAAGTCTGGAATAAGCTGCCTTTATTCTTCACCCCTCTGTTCCTGGGAGAAGATATATGTCAGCCCATCCCATGAGGAATTTGACAGGAGAGAAGATCAAGGACAACTTTGTCACCTTCCAAAGACTGCAAAGGAGAAGAGTGATGGCCCATCTGCCCACCGTGTACAGAGGAGGACCCTCCTCTCCAATCAGCACAATCCAGGACGTCTGGGAACGAGCAGAAGAGCCAGCGGTTGTGTCCATTTACCCCTTCCGAGTTCACACTGTTAGGCTGAGTGTGAGAAGAGCAATGGGAAACTCCGCTCACACCCTGGTGGCACCAAGACGTGTAAGAACACTGTGCTCACAGTCAGCTGCTTCTTAGTTATGATCGCACAAGGTCAGAAAAGTGTGTCCAGGTCTTGTCTGCAGGATTAATAACCTGCCACCACCTGCCTGTTTGTGCACTGCGTTTGTAATTAGACCTTTGCGTCCAGAAACCTGAAAAACTTGCCATGGATGATAAGGCACAAAAAGAAAAGTGATGTAAGAGAAATTTTATTAAAATATTATAGCACAGGGACTTGCCTGGTGGTGCAGTGGTTAAGAATCACCTGCCAATGCAGGGGACACAGGTTCGAGCCCTGGTCTGGGAAGATCCCACATGCCACGGAGCAACTAAGCCCATGCACCACAATTACTGAGCCTGTGCTCTAAAGCCTGTGAGCCGCAACTACTGAGCCTGGGTGCCACAACTACTGAAGCCTGCATGCCTAGAGCCCGTGCTCCAAAACAAGAGAAGCCACTGCAATGAAAAGCCCACACACCACAACAAAGAGTAGCCCCCACTCGCCACAACTAGAGAAAGCCTGTGCACAGCAACGAAGACCCAATGCAGCCAAAAATAAATAAATTTATTTTTAAAAAATTGCAGCACAATATTTATTTGAGATTATGTATTACATGACCCAGTCAAGAGAGGGAAGAAAACCCTCAGTGGGTTATGCTTCCTTTAAACCTAAGTCCCTGAATATCTTAGGTCCCCTTTTAAAAAAATCACATAATATCATCAACGAGAGTGCATATGGTTGCACTGTTGTTGCCCTGTCCTTGACTGTATAAATACTTGAGTCAGCACTTGCTCAGGAAATAACCATGTGCTTTACTTAATCGTGGTATATTTATGTAGTGAATTTATGGGCACATAAATTGTTGTAGAGCCACTAAGGTCATCCAAGAGCTTCCCATAGCCAAGTGACTGGAGATGAAAGGTGAGGTTACTCTACCAGCTCAGAAGCTTCCACGGCTCATTTATGATGGGTGAGTTAGAGATCCCTTGCTTATGAGATCGGAAATTAGGAGGCAAGCTGACAGTTAAGCAAACACTTACTAGTAGAAGTCAAGTTAATATAAAGAATTAGAGGTCTTCTTTTGACATGGGGGGAAGTTGATACTTGGGGCGGGTCAGCTTGAATGCTGTGTGTGTAGGATTTCCAACAGGGAGCTGTGACACTGGGCATGCCATCCCCACGCCATGTATGGGGGTCCCTCAGGCAGAGAAGAAAAGTCCATGGAAAGCTCCAGAGCATCTACCACCCTGGTGCCATTGGGCCTTGGGGAACAGTCCCGCCTAGAAGGATCTCACGGAGGGATGACTGCCTCACTAACACTCTGCAGGTGAAGGGGCGATTCCCCTCTGAACCCCTGGCTCCAGCTCTTTCCTGAAAGCGTGTCCTCTTCCCACTGGGCTGCTCTGCCAACACATAGACCCCCTTCAAGCTGTGGCGTGAGTGGCTTGGGAGGAGGCGAGTGGACTGTAAGGCTGTGTGTCCTGGACAAACTCGGACCTTGCTCTACTTTCTCCACCGGGACCACCAAGCAATCCCCTCCGGGCTCTGAGCCTCCCTTCTCTAGATCCTTCCTCTGCACACTCTACTGCTGAAGGTTCCAACGGGCCTATCACCTATACCCATAAAGCACTGCCTGCTGACATCAGCCACTATTTCATCAGACCCTCCCAACGCACGGCTAGGATTCAAATCCTGGATTCTCTGGCTCCAAACTCTAGCCTGTTTGAGTGCAGCCCCCCACCCCGCACCAGCTCTGCTTTCCTCCACCTTCTGGTTTCTAATAAAACGAGTTCCAATCCTACTATCACCACTGTCAACGTTCGATTGAAACCACTGGCTAAGAGTCCCCGGGGCTCATACCCTCCACTGCTGCTCGTGATTATTCCAGATATATACCAGGAGAACACAGAGAAACAGCACTGTGTGCTTATTTTTATAAAGATACTGCCACTCAGAGGCTGGTGATCAGGGCTTAGGCCAGAATCTTAACCTGGGAAGCCTTCTTCCCTGCCGGAGGACAGTGAGGGCACAGTTGTTTCCAGGAATTGCCCCAGGCAATAGCATTATGCAAATAATCCCAGAGGAGGTGGTGGGGCTCTGAGAACACTGGTAATTACAGTTCCAACCCCAGCATTTTCAGTGATCAAGCCTTTGGAATGTAATCTTTGCATGGCCTCCTTCAAACTCCTGAGGAATAAACAACAGTTTGTGATAACTGCAAATAGCAGCCACTCCTCTGTCTTGGAAAGGCTGTGTGGTACAAGTTCTGAGTTTTTGCCTCCAGGGAAAGGGTGGTTTGACCAAATCCCTTATCCGTCTTGGCCGCCATTTCTGCATCTGAGAAAAAAGACTCGGCCATCGCCACCACCGCTCTGCACTGCTCAAAAGCTACCTTCCGGGACACACATTCCTCAAGGCTGAGCAGCATCTATTTTTGTTTCCTCTCTTCCTCTCAACACCCAGTCAATGTGATCCCACAAATACGGCTAGCTGTTTGCAATGATTTAAAGAACTGAACACTGAAGACAAGCTCCAACCTTCCCGGGCATATTTGGAGTATTTTACCAGAAATGTCAAGATTTTATGCATTATGGCATGCTCATGCTATCTTCCCTGGTTTTTATTTTGGGCATCATGAAATCTGCAGCAATTAGTTTCTCACAGGTCTATTCTGTGCTGAAGACTCTGTCATTTCCCGTTCCCGTGATTTCTTTGGTTCTACCTTTACCGTGACTGGCTTCACTCCCAGTCTGATCCGACCACTTTCAATTTGGCAGCTTCTTTCTGCTTCTGCCTTCTGGGCTCTGCTCAGCCCTTTAAATGCTATTTGGTAAGAAACCAAGTGCAAATTAGGAAGATGCCATAAATTAGCGAGCTGTAAACATGACTTAAATAGAAAAGTGTTTCTACCTACAGGGAATGGGAGAATGTGTGTATAAAGATAACAATATTGTAATTTCATACTGCAACAGAAATGCAGGGGCCAGTGATAGAAACAGAAATAGGGAGATGAATTGGGAGATTGGGATTGATGTATATATGTCGTATTGACTAATATGTATAAAATGGATAAC